>NW_026000243.1:10631748-10653274 GCF_001458135.2 Marmota marmota marmota | reverse complement strand
GGGAGCCGGAATTCGGCTGCTTAGTGCTTGGTGTATGTTCTGATAGGGGCAGGGTCCAAGAAGCAGCCTCCGCAGGCTCCGCAGCCCTGGGCCAGGGCGGTTCCGGGAAGGTTCCAGGAGCCGGAACTCGGCTGCCCCGCGCTGGGTGTTCTCTCCGATAAGATCAGGTTCTAAGAAGCACCCAGGCGCTGAACCCTAGCAATCTGTCTGCAAGCTGCAGGCGAATTGCAGCCTGAAATTACCTGATCTATGGCTGAATGAGCTGCGGTCAGTCGAAAACAGGGGAGTTGACGTCAGTTTACCAACATGGTGGCTGCTGGCCTCCTCTGTGGTCTGACCGGTGTGGAGAACTGAGATGGACCGCTTCCTTCCCCCGTCTCGAACCCAGAATTCAGCCCTGAGTACGGTGCTTGCGCGGCTGGCAGAAACTGCAGCGCTGTAACCCTGTGTCTCTATCCCAGCGCGCGCTGCAGACTCTAGCCGCGGGGCGATTTGCTGAATAAGCAGTGTTACCCTCCGTGCGACAAACCTCTCGCGTTTGAGTCCCCGTAGCCGATCCTCGTGCGATGGAAATCCTTCCTCCAGGTTCCGGAGCACCCCACTATTGCTGGAAATTCCTAACAAGATATCCTTTAGCCGTCCTGACTTGTCATACTCCCACACAGTGAAGCAGCACACGGGGGCAATGCACTCCCCTCGCTGCCATCTTCCTTCTCCTGTAGTTTTATTTTTAATTTCTGGAGAAGCTTCATACTATTTTCCATTAGGACCGTGTCAATCTACATTCCCATCAACCATGTGCAAGGATTCTCTTTCTGAACATCCTCTCCAATACTAGTTATCTTTTGGTCATTTTGTTAATAGTCATTCTAACATGGTATCGCATTGTGGATTTTTAATGACCAATTTCAACTTTTTTATTTATTTTGTAACTATTATTCTATTTCTAAAGCACATTTAAAAATAAAAATAAAATACAATTTCTCTTGCATTTAAAAATTTCTCTCCCTTTTCTGTGTTGTTTTCATTTGTGCCTATACAAAGGGCCCACTGGACTCCTAGAGGATCTGATCATCTCATAAAGAGGTCACTTTGGTGCTATTTTGGAACTTCCAGTGGGCTCCAAGTTCATCACCAGGTCCTCCTTCTTTGTCCTTATTCTCTGTGCCTTTCCCACACTGCTTACTCAATTTATGTTTTTTTTGTTTCTTTTCTTTAAAAGGTCAAAAGTGACCTAGTAAGAGCATTAGGTCCAAAGTACAAAGCCAGTCCCTGAATAATAATGGCAATTCCAAACTTGAAATAATTATCACTAAACTTGTAGTTTAGAGAGAATCTTTCACTAATAAAAATAAATAAATAGTCTCACATACTTATCGATACTTTCTTGAACACAAAAAGAAATTCCCCATTTGCTTTTATAGTTTTCAGGACAGCATCCCTGCAGTGAGATGGGAGATTGATTGCAAGACACACTTACCTTTGGTTTAAGGTGGGACCATGATTGAGGAAGCAGCCTGGGGGGTGGGGCTGGTACTTGGAGGGAAGGAGCAGAGACAGCATCCTTTCTAATCTTAAAGGTGTTTTACTTTCTTTCAGGTGGGCACTGATTGTGTCAAGGAAGGTATGCACTTATTCCTCTGCTTCTGAATTTTGCAGCCACTGTGCTGGCTGGCACGCATTGTGGTGCTGTCAGTTATCCCCAATGCCATCCTTCCCTTACTCAGGCCCAGGAGACTGCCAACAAGGGACATATCTCTATTAGATAAATGTACTGCCAACTCCATCTTCTCCTGGAGGACAGCATTCCTGTGGGATAAGCTGCCTCTTTATCAACACAACTGCTCCCAATGAGTAGAGAACTTGATTTCTAGGTTTTCTATGAAGAACATCTTAGTTAGACATGAAAGAATTTCAAGAAATGTTGGAAAGATTCAACTCTAACTAGTTTTCAAAAACATGTGTCTTTCTTTGCTAGTGTTCAGCAAAACATTACCGATAAAAAAGGTTCTACTATTTGAGGATAGAAAGATAGTATGAAATGGTGGAAAGAAATTGAGTCTAGAAGCAAAGAGCTAAGAGTACTGGATTATTAGCTGTGTGATTCTGAGAAACTTACTAAACATCTCAGAGGCTTGACTCTTTTTCATCTATATCATGGGAATAATAACCAAAGCAACCTTATGAAGTTGGTAAAAATTAGATAATGGACATAAAATACTCTTTGAATTCATTCCATTTATGGATTCTTGGTTTTAATTCTTGTTCTATAGGAGCCTTATTAAGAAAGTTGAGGCCTAATCCAACATGATGGGGATTTAGGGCTTACTTTTTCTTCCATTAGGCACAAGGTCTCTGGTTTAATTCCTAGGTCCTTGATCCACTTTGAGTTGAGTTTTGTGCATGGTGAGAGATAAAAGTTTAATTTCATTTTGTTACATGTGGATTTCCAGTCTCCCCAGCACTATTTGTTGAAGAGGCTATCTTTTCTCCAATTTAGGTTTTTGGCACCATAGTCTAATATAAGATAATTGTAGTTATGTGGTGAATAGAGAGCCTACAGAATGGGAGCAAATCTTTACCTCAAGCACATCAGATAGAGCACTAATCTGTAGAACATATAAAGAACTCAAAAAACTTAACACCAAAAAAACAAATAATCCAATCAATAAATGGGCCAAGGAACTGAACACACACTTCTCAGAAGAGGATATAAAATCAACCAACAAACATGAAAAATGTTCAATATCTCTAGCAATTAGAGAAATGCAAATCAAAACTACTTTGTAAAGATTTCATCTCACTCCAGTTAGAATGGCAGCTATCAAGAATACAAACAACAATAAGTTTTGGTGAGGATGTGGGGAAAAAGGTACACTCACACATTGCTGGTGGGACTGCAAACTGGTGCAGCCAATCTGGAAAACAGTATGGAGATTTCTTAGAAAACTTGGAATGGAACCACCCTTGACCCAGCTATCCTGCTCCTTGGTTTACACCCAAAGGACTTAAAATCAGCATACTATAGGGACACAGACACATCAATGCTCATTACAGTATAGTTCACAATAGCTAACCTGTGGAAGCAACCCAGATGCCCTTCAGTAGATGAATGGACAGGAAAACTTTGGTATATCTATACAATGGAATATTACTCAGCATTAAAAGAGAATAAAATCATGGCATTTGCAGGTAAATGGATGGAGTTGGATAATATAATGCTTAAGTGAAGTAAGCCAATCCCCAAAAAACAAAAGCCGAATGTTTTCTTTGATATGAGGATGCTGACTCATAAAGGTGATGCAGGGTGGAGCATGGGAGGAATAAAGGAACTTTAGATAGGGCAAAGGGGAAGGAGGGGAAGGAAAGCGGGAAGGGGGTAGGAATTATGGTGGAATGAGTTACATATCATTACCCTAAGTACATGTATGAAGACTCGAATGGTGTGAAAATACTTTGTGTACAATCAGTGACTTGAAAAATTGTGCTCTATATGTGTAATATGAAATGAATTGTGTTTTGCCATTGTGTATAACAAATTAGAATAAATAATAAAAAATATTCTTTGAACTAAGTATAATTTTATTTCATCATTTGCAAGGCACATTTCCCCATGTTTTAACATTTCTAAAATCAATGAAAAAAAATATATTTTTTCAAGGTAGTCATGTTTTCCTCTTTCCCCAGGAATGTTATTAAATAGATGACATATCTTACAATCAGTGGCTTCTTAGAGATATGAAAATATGTATTTCAATAAAAATAAAATAGTTTATTGGGCTCTGGAGGTCAGATTTATTATTTTTCACTTGAGTATTCAAAATCTTCTATTTACATGTCATAGCTACCATTTATTAAGTTCATCCATTATTTGCAACAAAATAGTGGCTCATACAAGTATTTTTCTACAGAATTCCTATTTCCTCCTAATTGTACTTATTTTTGTAGTTGGAATAAGACTTGCCTGTCAACGTTCCTGGTTAATGAGTTGAGCCATGGCAATATTGGGGAGTCTGTTGTGTAAGATGTGCCCCAGAGATGAGGTCTCCCCATTCTTAGTGATGGAGACCAGGAAAAGGATTTTGAATGCATCTGTAGCTTCTGAGTGCTCTGTATATCCTATCACAGCACTTGGATGACAAAGTCTTAGAGACTTAGAAAGTTTTATTGTTATTAAAAGATAGGATTACTTAGATACCAAAATGTAGTCTGCTTTCTTCTAGATTGATTTTTATTAACTTGAATGCAGACTCTTTTTTATACCTGATTGTGCCATTTTATTTTCAAATACACACACTGTATTGACAATCTTATTCCCTCATTGAATTTTCCGTAGGTTTTTGTTGTCTTTTATGAGCCTATTCCAGTGAGGGAAAAAAGTTAAATGGAATTTATGGCCATGTATTTACCTGACTAGGTTGTAACTGTTTCTAAAATAAATAAAACTTTTAAGACAACAAAACTGAAGAAGTATAGGTATCCATTGAAGGCTTCTCACCTCCCCTTGGGAAGGATAAAAATGCATCTCACTTATAGCATGCCTTTTTCTAAGGCCCCTTCTGGTTTTCCCAAATAACCATTGTCTAAATAGAGTAGCTTGTGTGAGATTGTACACTCTGTGGGTGGTCCTATAAATATTCATTAGTAAAATGTACATAAAGCACTGATCCATGGGTTTTCTTATTCAAAGATATGGTTGCAGCAATAAAAAGTTCAATTTTGATCTACTGGGTAGAGTCAATGCAGACTTGAAATCATTATCCTAAATTCCACCTCCTCCCATCCTTTTGGAACTTCAAAAAAATATTAACAACTTTGGCCCAGAACGAAGCCAGGAAGACATGAAAATGAAGCAATAAATGTTGTTAGATGCCAAGTTCAGAATTCATCTGCTCCTGTTGAAGGCCTCATGGTGTTTGCAATGCAAATCTCAGAGTCATGCCTTAATCATTACCGCAGGGAGACAATTAGGGTTAAAATATAGATTTCTAGATAATGAGAGCAAATAATAAAGAAATAAATACACAAAACAAAGAGAGCTAATGTGACTCATTTACAGCAATGCTTTTTTCAAGGAGGCTGGAAGGGTTTTCTGGCCAGAGGATGGGTTTCCTCGATGCAAAAGAAACTCCAGGTTTTGGGAAGGAGAGTTGGGGATGAATTTTCATGAACTTGGGTTCAATTGAGGGCCCCTAAAATCAAGGCAAGTTTCATATTTTGTTTTATACTCTGGTGGTTAAAAATGCAGGCACTCAAATTGATGGACCCATATTTAACTCTCGGTTCAGATAATTAAATTTCTACCACTTGAACAAATAACTAGACCTCTTTAAGAACTAGGGCTTTAGGTTTCCTCATCCACATGGTTATTGATTTCATTGGTTTGTTTACAGATTAAATGAGAGTATATTATAAAATACTTAATGAAACAGTCTTAGTTTTTATTAATGTTACTAGCGTGCTAATCATATGGCTTCTCTTTTATTATATACAATAAATACATATATATATACACATACACACATAAGATCTTTTTTATACAAATAAGGACCTGATGTTAATAAAATAACAAAGATCTTTTATGTGTATCTGTGTGTATGCATTGCAAATAATACAATATATGTGTACATATGTATGTATACATATATGTGTATATATATTTATATTTCTTTTCTGCTTAATACTTTGTGAAAAGAAAGAGTTCTGCTGCTATAAACCAAACCAATTTTTTGAAAAAATTGATTGGACTCAATTGTCTCTTATGCTGTTTGACATTATTCTCATAATCTGGAGCCTGATTTATTCTGGGAGCCATTATTTCTTTACATTTGACATCTTGGAGTCAAGCAAATTCCCTTTATATTTTAGCATTCATCTTGAAAATTCCCATTTAAGAATATAATGAAGTTTAATTTTAATCATTATTAAAATCATCAATGTAATATACTAACATTTAAAAAAGTAAAAGTCACATCCTGCTATATTGCATATATCAGTTATTTACATAGAATGATTGAATAAAAAATTGAAATTTATAACAGATGTCTTGTTATTATCAGATGCCAGCTGGAAATAAGGTTGTATTTACATATAAGCTACATATTCACATATCTATATGTGCAAATAAAAGTTATTTATCTTATAGTTTCATCTTCCATGTATCAATTCTCATGTCTCTTCACTCATTACTTCCTATTGGTTATCTGCTTTGCACAAGACTTTGTGCTATGGGAGATATTTGTATGTGTTTGTGTATATGAGAAATATGAATATATATAGTACATATGTATATACTTAGAGATATGTGTGTATATATATATGTATATGCTTAGAGATAAATATAGAAAAGTATGCATACTCATATCAAACATGTGTCTATAATTGTCAAAAATGCCAATTTATTTTTAGATGCTGTAGATTCAATTTTCTTTCTACTAGATAAAAATAGTTTTTCAAGACTATTTTGTAAAAACATTTTAAAAAAACCTTTTACTTTGTTCACATGCTTAGTTTAGGATACCAGACATATATTTTGTTAAAATGGGAGTTCATAACCCAATTGAGTCAAATGTATGAAAGATGATATATCATGAGCTTTGTAATGTTTTGAACAACCAATAAAAAAAAGAAAGAATAAAATCAGATGAAAATATAGATTTATTTGGAACATATCTGAAAGAATTAATGCTTGGACTGGGAGTGTAGCTCAGTGATAGAACACATGCTTAGCATGCATGAGGACGTGGGTTTCATTTCTAGCCATCTAACCCTCAAAAAAGAAAATATAAGGAACCTTCATACTGCTTTCCAGATTGACTGCACCAATTTGCAGTCCCACCAGCAGTGTATGAGTGTACCTTTTCCCCCCACATCCTCGACAACACTTATTGTTGTTTGTCTTCATAATAGCTGCCATTCTGACTGGAATGAGATGAAATCTTAGAGTAGTTTTGATTTGCATTTCTCTAATTGTTAGTGATGATGAACTTTTTTTTTATATATTTGTTGATTGATTGTATATAATTTTCTGAGAAGGGTCTGTTCAAGTCTTTGGCCCATTTATTGATTGGGTTATTTGTTTTTTGGTGTTTAGCTTTTTGAGTTCTTTATATACCCTAGAGATTTAGTGCTCTATCTGATGTGTGAGGGGTAAAAATTTGCTCCCAGGAGGTAGGCTCTCTATTCACCTCACAGACTGTTTTTTTTTNTTTTTTTTTTTTTTTTTTTTTTTTTTTTTTTTTTTTTTTTTTTTGCTGAGAAGAAACTTTTTAGTTTGAGTCCACCCCATTTATTGATTCATGATTTTAATTCTTAAGCCAAAGGAGTCTTATTAAGGAAGTTGGGGTCTAATCCCACATGATGGAGATTTGGGCCTACTTTTTCTTCTATTAGACGCAGGGTCTCTGTTTTTATTCCTAAGTCCTTGATCCACTTTGAGTTGTGTGCATGGTAAGAGATAGGGGTTTAATTTCATTTTGTTGCATATGCCTTTCCAGTTCCCAGCACCATTTGTTGAAGAGGCTATCTTTTCTCCAATGCATGTTTTTGGCACCTTTGTCTAATACCTTATCTTATCTTATATTAATTATATTATAATTGTAATTTTGTGGGTTAGTCTCTGTGTCCTCTATTCTGTACCATTTGTCTACCAGTCTGTTTTGGTGCCAATACCATGCTGTTTTTGTTACTATTGCTCTGTAGTATAGTTAAGGTCTTGTATAGTTATACTACCTGCTTTACTCTTCTTGCTAAGGATTGCTTTATCTATTCTGAGTCTTGTGATGAATTTCACAACTGCCCTTTCTATTTCTATGAGGAATGTCATTGGGATTTTGATCTAAATTGCATTAAATCTGTATAGTGCTTTTGGTAGTATGGTCATTTGATAATGCAAATTCTGCCTATCCAAGATCAAGGTAGATCTTTCCATCATCTAAGGTCTTCTTTGACCTCTTTCTTTAGGGTTCTGCAATTTTCATTTTACAGATCTTTTACTTCTTTCATTAAGTTGATTCCCAAGCATTTTATTTTATTTTTTGAGGCTATTGTAAATGGAGTAGTTTTCCTCATTTCTCTTTCTGAGGATTTGTCATTGATATACAAAAATGCCTTTATTTATGGGTGTTGGAGATTTCTTGGAAAATTGGGAATGGAACCACCATTTGACCCAGCCATTCCTCTCTTTGGTCTATACCCAAAGGACTTAAAAACAGCATACTACAGGGACATAGCCACATCAATGTTTATAGCAGCACAATTCACAATAGCTAAACTATGGAACCAACCTAGATGTCCTTTAATAGAAGAATGGTTAAAAAAATGTGTCACAATGGAATATTACTCAGCAATAAAAGAGAATAAAATCATGGCATTTGCAGGTAAATGAATGGAGTTAGAGAAGATAATGCTAAGTGAAGTTAGCCAATCCCAAAAAACCAAATGCCAAATGTTTTCTCTGATATAAGGAGGCTAATTCATAGTGGGGTAGGGAGAGGGAGCATAGGAGGAATAGATGAACTCCAGATAGGGCAGAAGGGTGCAAAGAAAGGGAGGGGGTGTGGGGTTAGAAATGATGGTGGACTGTGATGGACATTATTACCCAAAGTACATGTATGAAGACACGAATTGGTGTGATTATACTTGTATACAACCAGAGATATAAAATTTCTGTTCCATATGTGTAATAAGAGTTGTAATGCATTGTGCTGACATATATAAATAAAAAATTAATTAAAAAAGAAAATAAAATATAAGGACCTGATGTTAATAAGTTAGTTGACAGGTGCAAACTAATCCAGAAGAATGTATCCATAACAGGGGAGGAGAAGCAGAAGTTAGATTTCAGAGCAGCCCAGCTATATCTTTGGGTATTTTCATACCTGGGATATTTTTAAAAATTCTGATGCCTGGACCCACAACTCAGACCATTTAAATTAGACAGGCTGGGCATGGATACTAGGTGTCACAATTTAAAATCTGCAGAAGTAATTGCAGTATGCAGCCGTGGTGGAAAATACTGAGTAACCAGTGATCCTGTGGTTGGGGCACATTCCATGCTGGAGTTAGGCCCACATGCACACTATTTTTGCAAGGACCTGGCAAGTTCTACAAGGAATTTTGGTGTCATGGGAGGTTAGTTGGGTTATAATTGGCTCTAATTGGCTCTCCCAGTTGCTGAAACATCCTCTGCCTACAGCCAAGTGACACTCCAAAAGGGGAGCAATGTGCTCCGACCTTTGAAAACATCAAAGAAGTCACTTCCAACATGGCTCTCACAGCCCAGTGCCCTGCAGCTCAGCAGGGCTGGGGCCAAGCCCAGTACAGCTGATGGAAAACAGCTTTTTTTTTTTTTAATCTTTCTCCCTGGATCAGCAGTACTAACAGACTTGGAGAAAAAGGATTGAAGTGGAGAGGGAGGCAGAGCCCTGTCTTCTAAGTCAGCATCTACTGGTTGACTCTTCAAACTCCCTGCAAGGATCTCCAAGGTTGCTCATTCTCCTCCTGATAGAGAAGAGAAAATTTACACATATGTATTTTAGTGTGAATGAGTAATACTTCATACATGAAGATAATGAGTTTTTAGCAATTAATATGGCTTACAAGGCATGGTTTTTACCCACGTGTCCAATTTCATCTTTTATAATTTTATGTACAAATACACGAAATGTGTTGTCTTTCCTTGAATAATGCTGATGTTGATTTCTCTCTCTTCTCTTCTAGACAGTTAGCTCAGCTTAATGTGAACAGGGTTTCTTGTAATCCCATCTAACACAATACATTCCACATAATAGGTTTTCAAATATTTGGTAAATCGGTGGAAAAATATATCACGGCAAAGTAATGAGTTATTGCCTTTATTTTCAAAATCAAATCAGAATTAAAAGACAGCTTTTGAGATTATAATTGTGAATTGGTTACATGAGTTACCCTTGGTCTATTGTC
The DNA here is from genome assembly GCF_001458135.2 of Marmota marmota marmota. Lineage (NCBI taxonomy): Eukaryota > Metazoa > Chordata > Mammalia > Rodentia > Sciuridae > Marmota > Marmota marmota. The sequence goes on along the minus strand of NW_026000243.1, from coordinate 10,643,332 downwards.
AATCTGTGTTCTAAATTTTTGGTCTGAATGTGAAGTGCCCATAAAGCTTTTAATCATTGGGTCTGTAGTCAAATGTTGTCCCTGCAACATCTTAGCAATCAGAATGAGGATTTGCAAGTGATTTTTCTCCACCAACTAGATTTTTAGAAATTGAGTCTGTTGTGGACTGTGCCTGGTTATAATTTGCAAGCCTCCTTGGGAGCTCAACAAATCCAGTCAGAATCCAGTCAGAGGGGAGGACAGGGCTTACCCAATGTACTGGTGATCCTGAGCAGCCAAAAGTGAGAGGTACCCCAGGTCAGTGGTATATGCCTGAGGCAAAGTGCCAAAGATTAAAGAAGAAAGCATGCTGTGTTAGAATCAAGATTATGGGAACAAGCTAAGGATGGACTAAAATAGGAAGAGGTAAACAAATGGAGAAGAGGTAAACAAATGGAGAAGCTAGAAGATTGCTACTGCCTGAAGCAGCCTAGGATACATTAAATGGAACTCAATATTATATAGTAGGCTGAATTTGGGGTTTGATGGACTTCTTCAAATTCCACTTCTGCCATATATTAATTATAGGTTCTTGGGCGGAGTTTTACCTCCTGAAGCTGTCTGAAATTTGAGGATATTTTGCTTGATGCTGCAACTGCAATTCAAACTGAACAGCAAGGACCTATAGCATCAGAGGACAGGAAGCCCCCAGCTTGGGCGTACTCAGGTGCAGGGAGTCAGGACCCCTGATACTTGCAAGGCCATCTTTTGGATCTGCCTCATTTACCCCAACTCACGCTTGTAAGATGGTTACCAGCATTGACTGGAGATAATGTGCTCATTTTCTCACAACTGGTGAGAGAAGGGGAATGGCTTCTCAGATTTCTTGAACAGCTCTTCTCTCATTTGTTGTCATTCCAAGGTGGCTGAAATCAGTCATACTAGTTTCGTATTGCTGCTGTAACAAACTACAGCAAACTGTGGCTTAGAACAAGAGAAATCCATTGTCTCACAGTCTGGAGATTGGAACGCTGGAATAAAGTTGTTGACAGGACCACAATCCCTCTAAAAGCTCTGGGGAAGAAGGTTACAGGCCTCTCTCCTAGCTTCTGTAATACCTTAGCATGTGAGGCAAAACTTCCCATCATCACGTGATATTTTTCTTGTGTAGCACTGTGTCTAAATTTTCCCTTTTTACAGAGTAGTCATATTGGATTAGGGATGGGATTATATCATAATTACCAAATTTTAACTTGATTATCTCTGAAAAGACCATATCTCCAAGTAAGGCCGCATTATGGATTACTGGGAGTTAGGACTACATATCTTTTTTTGGAGGGTGACTATTCAACTGATAACTATAGCCTGTCCCTGGATCAAACAGGGCAGAAGGAGAGATGCGATTGATTTAAGTGCCCTGGGATTAGATGGATGACAGGGAGCTTTTCACTTTACTCCAGGATACTGGGAGAGGAATGGGATAACTCAGCACCTAGCAGAAATAAGGTTTCCAGAGCCTGGACAGAGTCTATGTGGGCTGTGTTACTTGGACCAATGTACTTATCTTCTTTAAGTTTTTGCTTGAGCAGCTATAAAATGGAGATGAGGCTTCTTTCTGGAAAGAGTGACCGAAACCAGCTAAATGATATGATGAATGTAAGAATTTCAGCATAGTGGCTGGCCCCCTGTAAATGTCTGATAAGTCACAAGTTGTTGTTCTTGCTATTACTATCATAATATCCTGCTTCTGGCCATAGTTGAAGAGGCTAAGTTGAAATGAGAGTGTTGTAAGAGGACTAGGGGAAGTGAAAGAATTTGGCCTTAGAGTCTTTGCAATTAAGGCCTTTGGAATAGGCACTGGAGAGTCTCTGGAAGTCAGCAAAGATATAGACCTGAAGTTTTGGTGAATGCCAGGAGAATGAAGACTTTGACACAGTAGCTGTAAAAACCATGAATATGAACCAGTGAGCTTGTAATAGGCTGAAAACAAGGAGAGAGGGAGGTTATAGACAAAACTCTGAAGCACATGTGTACTTAGGCAGGGAATGGCTGGACAGAAAATGGGGATCCAGAAGTCTTGATAGTAATGTCTCATTGACAGTACAGAATGTGAAAAAAATGCTACAATTTGTGTTAGCTCCAAAGGAGGGGGTTCTTTTGACACTGTCAGCTTACATGACCCTCATGGGGAGCTGGCTCAACTGTAACTCTGCTTAATGGCATGCAATGAGTAAAGGAGAAGATGGTGCCTAGGAAGAAGGGGACCAAGAGGTAGAGCTGTAGGAGAATAAGGGATGGAGGAGTCAAGTCCAAAGCCAAACACTAGGATGTTGGATTCTGAGGCAACCCAAAGGGCAGAGGTAGAAACACAGGACATACCTTTTGGACTATGATGAAATGACTGTAAGTTACAGCCCTGTGTGGACCTCAGTCAGACCATTGTTAAGAAAGGGTTGCCAAGGTGGGAATTTTTCTTTGGGCACCAAAACCCTGGAAGGTGAAGGAAGTTCCTGCAGCTTTCAGAGGGTATTAGGGCAACATGTTAAAGTTCTTCCCAGTAGACATGATTCAGCTGGATTATAACCTGGGCATCAGCTATGCAGGGAAATCTGCTGTAATTCTGGTACACAAAGATGGACTAATAGAGAGGCTCAAAAAACTTGATCTATAGATACACATTTGAAGCTGGGGGTGGAGATGATGACTCCTTTGAAGAAACATGCTCTATAAAGTCAAGGCTTTTTTCTATATTCTGGACCAAGTTCAAGGCTCTGCAAATGTTATAGACAAAAAGGAAAAATACCCAACCTTTCATAATATTTCAAATAAATAAAATAAACCCATCCTGCAATTATTGAGCAGTTTACTCTTAATTTATGGGTTTAAGCATCATGCTTTTTTGATGCAGTCTGTGTTTATGATTGGTTTATACTTCCATTGTCTGTTATACCATATTATCCCTTGAGAAAACAGACATCAGGTCTATATCAATATACTTTGTATTGTCCAGCAAAGCTTATGACTAAAGATAATTCAGTATTTTCTTTTGAATAGTGAGAGCTATTTTAAAACATTTTAACTAATGGACACCCTTTCTAGTGTGGGAAGCAGTGATCAGGATAGTCATGGAAAATATTTGTGATAAAATCCTGGCTTCTGTTCCTCTGGTCTGGAGAAGATGTCTTCTACTAAACTTTATTGTACTTTACAATCCCTTGAACATCAAAAAATTTGGGGTGGGGATATAGCTCAGTTGGTAGAGTGCCTGCCTCATATGCAAAAGGCCCTGGGGTTCAATCCCCAGCACCACCAAAAATAAATAAATAAATACACACATACATACATACATACAATGGATGCCTGGCCTCCATCCCCAGACATTCTGATTTAATCTGTATGCAGCCTCAGCATCATTATTTTCACAAACTCTTCAGATGATTCTAATGTGCAGCAAAGTTTGGGAATCACTGTCCTCAGGGTTTCTCTCTGGCAATTCAAATAAATATCACAATAACTGCATCTTTTGAAACACAAATAATGAAATATATTATAAATTCATATGATACTGACGTTTGAAACAGTATCATAAATAGGGTATCATCAATATAATTATACCTTATAGTATTTATGGTATTGTATGGCATTGAAAAACCAGTACTGTAAATATTATACAGAAAAGACCAAATAGTCTAAAGTATAACATGATATCCAGTGAAGGGCTGGGGCTGTAGCTCAGTGGTAGAGTGCTTGCTGCCTCTCATGCATGAGGCACTGGGTTCAATCCTCAGCACCACATAAAAAAGTAATAAAGATAATTGTTACTTAAAAATAATATCCAGTGAAGAAAATCTCATGGATTAGTGAAGAGGGGAGCTATTATTTAGAAATATTGCCTTGCTATTTTTTTTTTAGAGAGAGAGAGAGAATTTTTTAAACATTTATTTTTTATTTTTCGGTGGACACAACATCTTTATTTTACTTGTATTTGGTGCTGAGGATCGAACCCAGCACCCTGCGCATGCCAGGGGAGTGCACTACCACTTGAGCCACATTCCCAGCCCTGCCTTGCTATTTTTAAAAATCAATTTAAATTGTTGGGGTTTTAGGGGGCTTGATAAAACCCTCCTTTATGCTGTCCATGTTCAAAATGAGTTGAAGATGGACACAGAGTCATAAAGATGCAGATTAATACAGTTTTCCCTTGGTATCCATGAGGGATTTGCTCCAGGACCCCTGTGGATGCTCCCTGATACAAAATGATGTAACATTTGCATATAACTTGTGCACATCCTCCTGTATACTTTAAGTCATCTCTAGATTACTAATAATGACACAATACAAGGTAAATTCTATGCAAATAGTTGTAATATTGTATCATTTATGGAATAATGACAAGAGGAAAGTCTATGTTTTTTTTTTTTGAACTGGAGGATATGCAATTGTGTATATGGAGGACTGACTATATATTAATTGCACTGATCACTGATAAAGATTGAGCAGAGAATGTGGGTCTAGATCTGTTAAGAAAGCAGGATTGCTAATATTTTGCACCTGAATAAGGCAGACTTACTGAGAGTTAGCCCCTGGCAGCATTAAACACTTTCATTCTTCCCATGGGGTCATATCCTCTGAAGCTGCAGGGCAGAGTGGACAGAGAGCTCCTGCAGGGAGGGCAGGCCCAAAGAAGATGGAAGATCTTCCCACCTCCCACACATATCCATCAGGTAACTTATCTGCCCCAGTTAAGAAAATCAAATAGAAACAAATCAAAAAACAAATGTGAGGAAGACATCTCTCCAACCTGGAAGTTTGTAAGAATGAAGAAATAAAGTACCCTCCCCCTAAAAGATTCGTTTTTTTACACATCCATTAATTTCACATAGACTATAGAGTTAAATGTAAGAATAAATACTTGCAAAAAATAAAAGACTATTCTGATGATTATTTTTCTGCCTTTAGAATGAGAGTGATAAGAGTGGCCCCCCCTTTTTTTTTTTTAGCAGTCGGATGGTGGAAATAATCACAAAGGAACAGATCAATAAGTTTGACTATTTGGGGCCATCAGATTACTAAAGATTTTTTTTTTAAATGAAGATAATATATGTTGGTAGGAGAGCAAATTGAAACAGCCTCTCTGGATATAAATTTGGGAATTTATTTTAAGACTTTAACATGTTCATGTCTTTTGACTCAGTAATTCCACTCTTAGAAACCTGTGAATGTAATCAATGATAGGGTCAGAGATTTAAACCCAAAGATGTTCATTCTAGGCTATTCATCATAATGAAAGAAATGGAATCACCTAACTGCCTAACAATAGGCAAATGATTAAATAAATGAGGGTGCCTTTGCCCTATAGGAGGGTTTATTTCAATTTAAAAATGGAACTTTTAAAAACTTTTCAATGGGAAAAATGCTTTCAAAAATTAAGAAATCCAGAGTCTGAAAATAAATAATTATATCATCATAACTATGCAAAAAATAAATTTTATTTTTGAAAAACATTAGAAGGAAATACATCAAAAATAATATTTGTTGGGATTGTGGGTATTTGCTTACTTTTTAAAACTAAAAATCCTGGTTTTTACATCATTTTTTGATAAATGTATATTAAGTTATTGTTTTAAAAGTACATATTTTTTGTTGGGACCTGAAGATCATGGAAGCTCTGAGTGTGCCAGTTTGGTAGAATTGGAGTCAATAAGGAAAATGCCCTGAAATAAGGTGTAAATAGAAAGGGGCAGGCAGAGCTTCCCCTCTCAAAGCTAAAAGATCTAAGGGTGAAACATCATCTGGAAATGGAGTGGGGTTCATGCCTTCACTCCTGAATGAGCAAACATGGTATAGTAAAAAAAAAAAAAAAAACTTTTGAAAGGAGGAACTATGCTTGCTTTTGTTAATTTCATTTCTTTCTTTCTTTTTGTGTGTGCTGAGAATTGAACCCAGGGCCTTGTGCATGCAAGGCAAGCACTCTACCAGCTGAGCTATATCCCCAGCTGCTTTTGTTAATTTCGTAAGAGGCAATCATTCAGCACTCTTAAGATCGAAAGGGAAATTGTGTTCATGGATGTTTCTGTAAGAAGAGCACTTTGGAAAGAGGTGAGTGAGGAAAATCAGGGCAGGGAACAGCATGGCCAGATATACAGGCACAGAATTGCTGGAGGGAAGCCAGGTACCTAATCCACCCCAACTTGTGCTGCATGGTGAGCATCTGCTCTCTATGGTTCTGCCCAGGCTCGCTGACAGCTGCGCTGTGAACCCTAAGCCCAGATTGCACATCACTATCTGAGCAGGGCAATGCTGGCTTTAAATGGGACATCCAAAATAGCACTGGTTTTTCTCTCTCTCCATTTCAAGCCAGGTGGATTTGTATGCAAATCTAGTTTGTAAAATTCCTAGCTATGATATTTCATCTAGGCTTGAAAAGTTTGGCCTTATACAGATTCAGATATGACTGCAACAGATCTCACTGTTTCCTAATGCAGAAAAGGAAGGCAGATGTTGAAATAATGTTGAAAAGGAGGGCAGTGAGTGCTGAGGCCAGGACAACATGAGTTTCAATATTTTAAAATGAAGTAATTCTAATATCTATCCCTCTTTTTTTTAAAATATGTTCTCCTCTCTTGGGCTTAAATGTTTGGTGTTTTTAAAAAGGAGCCAGAAAACAAAAGCATATTTACTTAGATTAGTGCTTGACCATAATCAATCACTAGTTGAAATTTAGGAACATTTGGGAAATTTTTTTCTTTCTTTTTGAAAACTTGCCCTATTTAGAATTTTGGTAAATTTTATTTTAAAAGTCCTTTCCCCCAAAACCAAATGCTAGGACAAATGTGCTTTTCTCTTTGCATTAAGATCTCCATATTTTCAATATAGCACTGAGCAAATTTTGATGAACAACAACCTTGAAAGATTAGAGAGAAGAATAACTAATCTGTTACTATCTTTTCCATATTTTCTTAGAACTGCATGCCCTCTTTTCTGTGTTTTATGCAGCTGAGGCCAATCCAGTTTTAAATGTCTAAATTATTAAACAGTACATGATGTAATTGATGCATGATTAGGAAGTCAGAACAATGAACGTTCAGTGACATGAGACATGGGCAGCAAGGGTGAGCTGCAGATTTTTACAAAGTGCAGTGACGTTTCAGAAATACGTAATTAAATAATCAGCAGCAGTCTGATGTCCCACCGACTATGCCTCTAAATGAAGATTCTTCCTTTGTACCCAGAAACAATGTAGTTCTCTTTGCTGTGGGGTTCTGACGTGGGGGCAAGTCTGTCTCCAGGATGTGGTTTTTTTTTTTTTTTTTCCCTGTAGAATTGGGACTTGAATGGATTTGGAAGGGGAAATGTTTCATATCTCAATGTGTCATTTGCTTTTCCCCAACAGGCACAAGGACCAAAATCAACTAGAGAACAGTCAGGAGGAGTGGGGAGAGGGAGCCAATCTGCTCTGGTGTCTGTCTCCCTGATCCTTGGAACAAGAGTCGGCGCCACCTCTGAGCCCAAGTGTTCTTGTATGGGGAAAGCGTTCTTTTAAAGAATTAGTCTTCAGCATTCTGTCAATTATGGCCTCCAAATCTGGCTGAGTAATTAAATGCCAGCTGACAGTAAATATCAAACTGCTTGGGAGCTGTAGTGAGATATAGACAAGTGGATTCTGTGTGATTGCTTTGGTAATTTGCTTTTTAATCTTTAATACCAATTAAATGCAGGGGAGCTGAAGCTGTGTATTGCCCAGATGAGACAGCCATCAGCTGATACTTTGAGCTGTCCAGCATGGATTTCTTGGCTCTAGTGACTGCACCAGGCCTTGGGAGACAGGGAACTCTGTGGACCAGTGGACCCTATAGTATTAGCAGGCAGAGAAGCCCCTCACCCTCAATCAAGGTCCTGGCTGGGTCACATGTCCTCAAAGGCAGATGGCTAATGACCTCCATTATAATTTCTCCACTTGGTTGTTCTCAGCACCATTGTGGGTCTAGTTTGAGGCCTGATATTTTCTACCAAGACACCAAATGGGTAAAGACCAATTCCAGAACAAGTTAAAAGCAGAGGCTCTTACCCTAGGAAGATCCCCAAAGAGACATCTAGCAGTGCATGGAGACTTTTTACTGTCCCAGCTGGGGTGGGAATGCTACTTGCACTTAGTGGGTAGAAGCCAGGGAATCCTACAATGCTCAGGACAGCTGCCACCACAAAGAACTATCTGGTCTCAAATGTCAGTGGTGTTGAGTTTGAGATGTTTTGTTCTAGAGTGAAAACAGGAACTTGAATGGAAAACTGTGAGAAAATTCCTGGGACCGAACAGAATTTTTGAACTCATGATTGAGAGAAATGATAGTGTTATCTTGGCGCAACAGTTGAGAATAGCGACAGGAAGATGAGAACCAATGGAGTCTGTTTTGCGTTCCCTTCATCATTTCTTTAGGAAGACCAGAGCCTCTTTTTGTACCAATGACAACTCAAGCTCTAGTTCAGGTGTTCTCAAGGAAAAATTAGTGCAGCATAAAAGCCCTGTGCTTGTTAAGAACTAGCAAAAATAGGTGGGAACTCACATACTTTGGTCTGTTGCTCCTACCTCTTCCCATCTAACCATCTTCCTTCCCTCCCCTCCCTACCCCATGATGAATTATGTTTTTTAAGGATTGTCTTGCTTTACTGTTGTTCTTCTGCGTGGACAAATAGTAACATCTTAAACTAAGTAGTTGCTTTGTGGAGCAGAGATTGATTGTACGTAGTTTTCTGGCACCCCAATTTTTTAATCTAGGGTCATTCATCTGAGCTAATTAGACTAATGTCTCTAAGTGGGGTTCTGGCTTCCCCACACTAATGTCACACAGAGTAGTTGATGCCACTAGAGATAAGGAGCTTAGATGCTGAAGCAATGAGAGAAGGAAGCCTAGCTGTTTCATAAGAAAGGTAGAATCAGAAGCATTTAGATCAAAATTTTAAAATGAGCCTAATAAACAATCTAAAAGAGAAAAACAAATCAAGAATAAGGAAACATAAAACAGTGAAAATTTAGATATGAATATCAACATTATTTACCTCTGGTTGAATGCAATTAGAAGAGCACATCACTTCTGTGATATTATTTCCCAAATTCTGTAACCACGATCTACTCATTGGAAAACATCAGGCAAGCCCAACTGGGGGTGGGGGGGCTTTGACCACATATCTGACTAGTATTCTTTAAAAATGTCAAGGTCATGAAAAACAATGGAAAACTGACTAACTATCACAGATTGGAGGAAACTATGGGGCATAACATCTAAAGGTAATGTAAGATCCTGAACAAAAATTGAGCATTAGTGAAAACATTGACAATATATGAATAATGTCTGTAGTTTGGTTCATGGTATTGTATCATCATTAATTTATTAGCTTTGTTAATTTTGCTATATTTAGGTAAGATGCTAAGATTAAGGAAAACTGGGTGGAGGGAGCAGTGAAATTTCTTTACTGTCTTTGTAACGCTTCTATGAGGCTACAGTTCTTTAAAAATAAAAAGATTAAAATTTAAAAATGCCTATCAAATTATATTCAGTGATTAAAATGTGATAACAGAACTATTGACTGTATGTCTGAATGGCTCCACCTCCTCACGAACGCATGTTATGGATAATCTTTATCAATTTGGACATTCTAACAGATATATAGTGGTACTACATTGTGGTTTTGATTTGTATTTCTCTAAAGACTTACTAACTTGGAGAACTTTGTCATTGCTTATTTGCCATTTACATGAGGAAGTATCTGTTTAGAACTTTAGTTTACTTTTTTAACTTGAATTTTTTTCTTGTGCTTTGAGAGTTTTTCATATTTTCTGGAAACAAACCAAATATATGACTTACAAATATTTTCTTGCACATTTTTGTGGAAATTTATAAACTTCCAAAGAAAAGATAAAATAATATGTGTGACCTTGGGTTAGGCAAAAATATTTTAGCTACAACATCAAAAGTAAAATAAATAAGAAAAAAATAATTTGGATTCTATGGAAATCACACATTTATAAATCCTTGGTCTTAGTATTAGGGTAATGACAGCTTCAAAGGAATTTGGAAGTGTATATTCCTGTTTTCTGGTGGAGGGTGAGAAAAAGTTGGTATACTTTCTTCCTTGATACAATTTTCTGGTAAACTATATGGAACCGGAGTTTTCATTTTTAGAGGATTTCAACAACAAATTTAATTTCCTTAGTAGGTATATGACTATCCAGGTTATGTATGTTTTTTTTTCATTTTTAAAAATTATAATTTGTTATATATGACAGCAGAATGAATTATGATTCATATTACACATATAGAACACATTTTTTTCATATTTCTGGTTGTACACAAAGTAGAGTCACACCATTCATGTCTTTATATAGTACTTATGGTAATGATGTCCATCTCATTCCACCATCTTTCCTATCCCCATTTCCCCTCCCTTCCCCTCCCTACCTGTTTACCCTTTGACCTATCTAGAGTTCATCTAATCCTCCCATGCCCATCCCCCAACACATTTTGAATCAGCATCCTTAAATTAGAAAAATCATTTAGCATTCGCCCCCCTCCATTGTATAACTTCACTTAGCATAATATTCTCCAACTCCATCCATTTATCCGAAAATGCCATGATTTTATTCTCTTTTAATGTTGAATAATATTCCATTGTGTATATATACCACTTTTTCTTTATCTACTGAAGGGCATCTAGGTTGGTTCCACAGGTTAGCTATTGTTAACTATGCTGTAATGAGCATTGATGTGTCTGTGTCCCTGTAGTATGCTGTTTTTAAGTTCTTTGGTTGTAGACCCAGGAGTGGGATAGCTGGATGAAAGGGTGGTTCCATTCCCAGTTTTCCAAGGGCTCTCCATACTGCTTTCCATATTGGCGGCACAAATTTGTAGTCCCACCAGCAATATATGTGTGCCTTTTTTCTCCACATCCTCACAAACACTTATTATTGTTTGTATTCTTAATAGCTGCCATTCTAACTGGAGTTAGATGAAATCTTAGAGTAGTTTTTATTTGCATTTCTCTAATTGCTAGAGATGTTGAACATTTTGTCATATATTTGTTGATTGATTTTTATATTTTTCTTCTGAGAAGTCTATGTTGAGTTCACTTGATAGTATGGTCATTTTGACAAAATTAATTCTGCCTATCCAAGAGCAAAGTACATCTTTCCATCTTCTAAGGTATTTAATTTCTTTCTTTAGCATTCTGTAGTTTTCATTGTAGAGGTTTTTTTTTTTTAAATTTTTATTGTTGGTTGTTCAAAACATTACATAGTTCTTGATATATCATATTTCACACTTTGATTCAAGTGGGTTATGAACTCCCATTTTTACCCCGTATACAAATTGCAGAATCACATCAGTTACACATTCATTGATTTACATATTGCCATACTAGTGTCTGTTGTATTCTGCTGCCTTTCCTATCCTCTACTATCCCCCCTCCCCTCCCCTCCCCTCCCCTCTTCTCTCTCTACCCCCTCTACTGTCATTCATTTCTCCCCCTTGTATTATTTTCCCCTTTCCCCTCACTTCCTCTTGTATGAAATTTTGTATAACCCTGAGGGTCTCCTTCCATTTCCATACAATTT
>NW_026000243.1:10615005-10628387 GCF_001458135.2 Marmota marmota marmota | reverse complement strand
GCGGCTCTGCCCCTCAGCAGGCCGCTGCGCCTGTTCTGCCTGTGGGTCGCAGGCCCGCCTACCTTGTAGGCGTGGTTGGCAGCTCTGCCCCTCCGCGGGCCACTGGGCCTTTTCCGTTGGTGGTCACAGTTCTGCCTACCTTGCAGGCGCGGGGGGAGGGGGGCGGCTGTGCCCCTCAGCAGGCTGCTGCGCCTGTTCTGCCTGTGGGTCGCAGGTCCGCCTACCTTGCAGGGCTGGTTGGCAGCTCTGCCCCTCCGCGGGCCACTTGGCCTGTTCTGTGGGTGGTCACAGTTCTGCCTACCTTGCAGGCGCGGGGGGAGGGGGCGGCTCTGCCCCTCAGCAGGCTGCTCATTGTAGAGGTCTTTCACCTCATTTGTTAAGTTGATTCCCAAGCATTTTATTTTTTTTTGAGGCTATTATAAATGTGGTAGTTTTCCTTATTTCCCTTTTTGAGGATTTGTCACTGATATACAGAAATGCCTTTGATTTATGGGTGTTGATTTTGTATCCTACTACTTTGCTGAATTTATTTACGAGTTCTAGAAGTTTTCTGGGTGGATTTTTTTTGAGTCCTCTAGGTATAGAATCATATTGTCTGCAAATAATGATAATTTGAGTTATTCTTTTTCTATCTGTATCCCTTCAATTTCTTTTGTTTGTCTAATTGCTCTGGCCAGTGTTTCAAAAACTATGTTAAGTAGAAGTTGTGAAAGAGAACATCCTGTCTTGCTCTATATTTTAGAGGGAATGCTTTTAATTTTTCACCATTTAGAATGATGTTGGCCAGAGGCTTAGCATAGTTAGCTTTTACAATGTTGAGATATGTTCCTTTTATCCCTAGTTTTTCTAGTATTTTGAACATGAAGTGTTTCTGTATTTTGTCGAATGCTTTTTCTGCACCTATTGAGATGATTATATAATTCTTTAAGTCTACTGATGTGATGAATTACATTTACTGATTTTCATATATGAACAAACCTTGCATCCCTGGATCAAGTTTCCACTTGATTGTGCTGTACTATCTTTTTTTTATATGTTTTTGTAGTTGATTTGCCAGGATTTTATTGAGAATTTTTGAATCTGTGTTCATTAGAGATATTGGTCTGAAGTTTTCTTTCTTTGTTGTGTCTTTGCCTGGTTTTGGAATCAGGGTCATATTGGCCTCATAGAATGAGTTTGGAAATGCTCCCTCTTTTTTCTGTTTTCTGAAATAAATTGAAGTGTATTGGTATTAGTTCTTCTTTAAAGATCTTATAGAACTTAGCTGTGTATCCGTTTGGTCCTGGGCTTTTCTTGGTTGGTAGGCTTCTGATGACATTTTCTATTTCATTGCTTGAAATTGATCTGTTTAAATTGTGTATTGTGTATGTCCTCCTGATTCAGATTGGGCAGATTATATATCTATAGAAAATTGTCAATGCCTTCAATATTTTCTATTTTTTGGAGTACATGTTTTCAAAATAATTTCTATTTTTTTTCTGTATTTCTGTAGTGTCTGTTGTGATATTTCCTTTTTCATGACATATGTTAGTAATTTGAGCTTTCTCTCTCTTTCTCTTCATTAGCATGGCTAAGGGTCTGTCAATTTAATTTATTTTTTCAAAGAACCAACTTTTGTTTTATCAATTTTTTCAATTGTTTCTTTTGTTTCAATTTCATTGATTTCAGCTCTGATTTTAATTATTTCTGTCTACTAGTACTTTTGATGTTGATTTGTTCTTCTTTTTCTAGGACTTTGAGATGTAATCTTAAGTCATTTATTTGTTGACTTTTTATTCTTTTAAGGAATGAGCTCCATGCAATGAATTTTCCTCTTAGTACTGACTTTATAGTGTCCCAGAGATTTTGATATTCTGTATCTGTGTTCTCATTTACCTCTAAGAATTTTTTAGTCTCCTCCTTGATGTCTTTTGCAACCCATTTTTTTAATTCAATAACATATTATTTAGTCTCCAGGTGTTGGAGTGGATTTTATTTTTTATTTTGTCACTGATTTCTAATTTCATTTCATTATGATCTGATAGAATGCAGGGTAGTATTTCTATGTTTTTATATTTGCTAAGAGTTGCTTTGTGGCATAATATATGGCCTATTTTAGACAAGGATCCATGTGCTGCTGAGAAGAAAGTGTATTCGCTCATTGAAGGATGAAATATCCTTTATATGTCAGTTAAGTCTAAGTTATTGATTGTATTATTGAGTTCTATAGTTTCTTTGTTAAGCTTTTGTTTGGAAGATTTATCCAGTGGTGAAAAATGTGTGTAGTCACCCAGAATTATTGTGTTGTGGTCAATTTCACTCTTGAACTTGAGATGAATTTGTTTGATGAACATAGAAGCTCCATTGCTTGGGGCATATATATTTATAATTGTTATGTCTTATTGGTGTATGTTCCCCTTAAGAAGTATGAAATATCTTTCTTTATCCCTTTTCATTAACTTTGGCATGAAGTCTATTTTTTTTTTTTGATATGAGGATAAAAAACCCTGCTTTCTTCTGCAGTCCATGTGAGTGGTATGATTTTTCCCAACCTTTCACCTGTGTGTCTTTTCCTATGAGATGAATCTCTTGGAGGCAGCATATTGTTGGATTTTTTTATCCAGTCTGCTAGTCTATGTCTTTTTTTAAAAAAACATTTATTTATTTTTTAGTTGTAGTTGCACACAATACTTTTATTTATATGTGGTGCTGAGGATTGAACCCAGGGTCTCACACATGCTAGGCAAGTGCTCTATCACTGAGCAGAAACTCCAGCCCCTAACCTATGTCTTTTGATTTGTGAGTTTTAGGCCATTAACATTCAGGATTACTATTGAGACATGATTTATATTTCCAGGCATATTTGTTTATTTTTGGTATTTAACATGACTTAGTTTCTCTTTTGACTAGTTTTTCCTTTAGTGTAATACCTCCCTCTGTTGATTTTCATTGTTGTTTTTAAATTCCTCTTCATGGAATATTTTGCCAAGGATGTTCTGTAGTGCAGGCTTTCTAGTTGTAAATTCTTTTTAACTTTTGTTTATCATGGAAGGTTTTTATTTTATCATCAAATCTAAAGCTTAATTTTGTGGGATATAAGATTCTTAGTTGGCATCCATTTTCTTTCAGAGATTGGTATATGTTGTTCCAGGATCTCCTGGCTTTGAGGGTCAGGGTTGAAAAATCTGCTGAGATACAAGTTGATCTCTCTCTATATGTGATCTGATTCATCTTTCTTTTAGCCTTTAAGATTCTATCCTTATTCTGTAAGCTAGGCATTTACATTATAATGTGTCTTGGTGTAGACCTGTGGTAATTTTGTATATTTGGTGTCCTGTAAGCCTCTTGTATTTGATTTTTCAATTCATTCTTCATGTTTGGGAAATTTTCTGAATTATCTCATTAAAGAGATTGTGCATTCCTTTGGTTTGAAACTCTGTGCCTTCCTCTATCCCAATAACTCTTAGATTTGGTCTTTTGCTGCTATCCCATAATTCTTGGATGTGTTGCTCATGGTTCCTTACCATTTTCACTGTGTGGTCAACCTTATTTTCCAGATTGTATACTTTATTTTTGTTATCTGATGTTCTGTCTTCCAAGTGATCTAGTCTGTTGGTGATGCTTTCTAATGAGTTTTTCATTTGGTTTATTGTTTCCTTCATTTCAAGTATTTCTGTTTTTTTTTTTTTCAGAATCTCTATTTCTTGAAGTAATCTTATGCTACCTGTATTTGCTCTCTTATCTCTTTGTTAGTGTGATCAATAGATGCCTGTCTTTGCTCATTTAGGTCATTCTTTAATTCACAGATAATTTTAATTATGAACATTCAGAACTCTTTCTCTGACATTTCATCAACTCTGCTGTCCATGGGTTCTGTTATTATAGTATCCTGGTTTGTTTGGGGCACTTTTCTTCCTTGTTTTTTCATGTTTCTCTGCGATTTTCTTACTTGCAATGTGGATCTGATGTATTACAGTTTCTACCCTATAATCTTGTAGTATCTGTGCAGATTATGTGTATCTCACCTTGGTGTTGGACTTCCAGACCCTGCTGGTGTCCTAGGATGGGTGCTACTACAACTATAGGTGGTGGTGGCAATAGCAGGAGGTAACTCCAGATAGCAGTGTAGGTGCCCCAAGATGGATGCAATGTCTTTCAGAGATCAGACTGAAAAGGTGGAGGCTACTGCATGGGGAAGACTATGGGGATGGCTGCAATGTCTCAAGATGGAAGTGGGTAACCTGGGCTCCCAGGTGGTGGTGGTAGTGCAGACCCAAGCTTACCCTGGGCCCTGACAGGTCAGCAAGGTGGATCTGGGCCGAGCCTGAGCTCTGGCGGGAATCGGCTGGTGGAGGAATAGACTTGGGTCTATTGTCTTATTTCGCTTAGCATGATATTCTCCAACTCCAACCATTTACTAACAAATGCCATAATTTTACTCTTCTTTAAAGCTGAGTAATATTCCATTGAGTACATATACCACATTTTCCTTATCCATTCATCTACTGAAGGACATCTAGGTTGGTTCCATAGTCTAGCTATTGGGAATTGAGCTGCTGTAAACATTGATGTGGCTGTGTCACTATAGTATGCTGATTTTAAGTTCTTTGGATATAAACCAGGAAGTGGAATAGCTGTGTCAAATCGTGGTTCCATTCCCAGTTTTCTGAGGAATCTCTATACTGCTTTCCATAGTGGTTGTAGTCCCACCAATTTGCAGTCCCACCAGCAATATATGAGTGTACCTTTTTCACCAAATCATAAGCTTTCACTTATATTTTGAAGCTCTATTTTATGCACAGATAGGCTACTTTTTCTTTCTTTCTTTCTTTTTTTTTTTTGAGAATTGAACCCTTCTTTATTATGTCATGGCCTTATTTATTCCTGATAATATTCTTTATTTGCAAGTCTGCTTTGTCTGATTAAAGCAGCTCTTTTAGCTCTCTTTTGGCTAGTGTATGCATGGTGTGTGGTGCAAAGTTAACAGTGGGCCTGAAGCTGCTCTCCTTATAGAGGCCTGTAGCAAGGCTGGCTCTTTGGTCACATCTGGGAATTGGGATTTAAAGGGTATTCCTATTATTCCCTTGCAAATAAAGATGACTCCAAAAGTCTTGAGTATACAAGCAATGTGGTTTATGCTGGACACCTGACTACTTTCTGGGAGACTGAGATTTTGGTATGTACTAGGCAGAGAGTGTTGACAGATCCAGCCCCCAGTTAAGACCTTTCTAGAGAGCTTCCTCAGACAAAAATATCACATATGTGATTTGCATTTTCATTGCTGGGAGAAATATGTGCCATATGACTCCTCCTGGAAGGGAGAGAGTTGAAGGAAGCCTAAATATGGATTCCTTTACACTGGCCTCTGCCTTTTCCTTTTGTGGTCTCTCTGTTCTTATTACCTGTTGTAATAAGTCTTGGCTGTGAATACAATTACATGCTGAGATCTTCAGACATGGTGGAGGTCTGGGGACTTCCAGTGCACTTGGGATATGAATTTCATTCTATGTTGTTGCTTGCATTGTTTTTCTTTTAATATACTTTTTTATTTTGAGATAATTTACATGCAGTTGTACAAAATAACACAGAGTAGTTCCATGTACCCTTTTCTATATTTCCCTGAATGGTAGCATCTTGTAAAACTATAATCCAATATCACAGTCAGGATACTAACATTGATAGAGTCAAGATACAGAACAGTTCCATCAGCACAAAAATCCCACAGAGCACCCTGTTGTAGCTACATTTACTTCCCTCCTGTACCTAACCCCTTTTAACCCTTGACAACCATTAACCTACTACCCATTGCTATAATTTTTGCCATTTCAAAACTGTTATATAAATGGGAACTACACAGTATCTGGCCTTTTGAGATTGACTTTTTTCACTCGGTACAATGCCCTTTATGTCCAAACAAATTGTGTGCATTAATGGATTTTTTTCATTACTGAATATAGGTATACCACAATTTGTTTATTCACACACTGAAGAGCATCTTGGTTGCTTCCAGTTTGGAACTACTATTTAAAATAGTAATGCACAGATGTTTGTATGAAGGTATGTTTATTTCTCTGGGATAAAGGCCCAGGAGAGAAAAGATTGAGTTATATGAGAGTTGCATATTTAGTTTTTCAAGAAACTGCCCAACTTTTCCAGAGTGGTTGTAATATTTTGCAATACCATCGGCAGTGACTATATGAGTGATCCAGTTTCTCTGCATTCTCACCAAGATTTGGTATTGTCCCTATTTTTCATTTTAGATTCTCTGATAAATGCTGGTTTTGATTTGAATTTCCTTGATGGTTAATTTTGCTGAACATCTCTTTAGTGAAATATCTCTTTACTTTTTCTGTGACAATTTCCTAAGATTATTATATTTTTTTTTTCATTGTTGAGTTTTGAAAGTTCTTTGTGTATTAGTCTTTTCTCAACTATGTGGTTTGCAGATATTTTCTTCCAATCTGTCATTTGTCTTTTATTCAATTAACATGATCTTTTGCAAAGCAATTTTAAAATTTTCTGATTATATTCATTTTATTAATTCTTCCTTTTATGGACTGTGTTTTGGTGTCAAGTCTAGGAACTCTGCCTAGTCCTAGATACCTCAAACATTCTCCTACTTTCTTTCTAATTTTTATAGTTTTCACTTTAAAATGTCCATGATCATTGTGTTAATATCTATAGAAGTGTGAAACTTAGATTGAGATTCTTTTTCTTTTTGCTTGTGCATATTGTTGAAAAGGCTGATTTTTTTCTGCCACTGTGTGGAACAATTTGGAGTTTCTCTGTTCTGTTTCACTGATCTGTGTGTTTCTTAGCACCAATACCCCAGAGTAAAAGATGGACATTATTATCCAAAGTACATGTACGAAGACACAAATTTGTGTGAATATACTTTGTATACAACCAGAGATATGAAAAATTGTGCTCTATATATGTAATCAGAATTGTAATGCATTCCATTGTCACATTAAAAAAAAGATTATTGTAGCTTTTTAATAATTCTTGAAACCAAGTAGAATGACCACTTTCTTCTTCTTTTTTTAATTTTTAGTAACTCTAGTTCATTTGCCTTCCCATCTAAATTTCAAAAAGATTCTGTCTATGGTACAAAATATGTTGATGGAATTTTGATAGACATTGCATTAAATCTGTATGTCATTTTGGAAAGAATTGACATCACCGCATATGTTAACACTTTCAAGTTTTTCAATAAATGAAAATTGTATGTTTTTTCATTTTTAAAAGATATTTTAAAAAATTTCTTTTCATTGGAATTGTGTAATTTTCAGCATATAAGATTGTACATATATTTTGAGATTTACATTTAAATCAGTTTCAGCATACAAGACTATGTATTTTCTTAGATTTATACCTAGGTCTTTCTCTGTATTAGATATTGTAGTGGTATTGCATTTTAATTTCAGCGTCCCTGTGTTCATTGATAGCATATAGAAATACAGTCAATTTCTGCATATTATCTTATATCCTGAGACCTTGATGAACTAGACGTAAATTATAGGGAGTTTTAAACAATATTTCTTGGGGTTTTCTACATAGACTATCATATCATCTGCATGTAGGGAAGAGTATATATTATTTTTTCTTTCTGATCTTTCTGTCTTTTATTTCCTACCTCCAGAACTATGTTGAATAAGAGTGGTGAAAGCAGACATTATTCCTTGTTTCTGATCTTAGAGGCAAAATAATCTTTTATCATTACATATAATGAAAGCTGTGGGTATTTTGTAGATATTCTTTATAAGGTGAAGAAAGTGTCCTTTTCTTACTATTCTGAAAATTTTTATCATGAATGGGCATTGAATTTTTTAAAAAATATATTCATCTTATTTTTGGAGACTATCTCCCACCAGACTGGAACATTTGTTACAATTGATGAACCTTCACTGACACATCATTACTACGCAAAGTCTACATTAGGGTTTACTCTTGGTGTTAATATTCTGTGGGTCTGGACAAATGTAAAATGGCATGTACCCACCATTACTTTATCAGGCAGAGTAATTTCATTGCCTTAAAATCCTCTGTGTTTCACTCATTCACGTTCCCCTACCCTCAATAACCCTGGGAAACCCGTGATATTTTCACTGTTTCCATATTTTTTCTTTTCTAGAATGTTATGTACAATATCCAGCCTTTTCAGATTTACTTTTCACATGCATTTAAGTTTCCTCAATATCATTTCATAGCTCAATAATTCATTTCTTTTTATGAATAATATTTCATTGTCTAGATGTACATGGTTCATTCATTCATTCACTTCCTAATTCATATCTGTTCACATTTTGGTTGTTTCAATGTTTCGAGTTTTTGCAAAACCATTTTCTACATCAATTGAAAAATTATGTGATTTTTTCTTCTTTAGCCTGTTGATATGGTGGTTTACATTTATTCATTTTGAAATATTGGACAAAATATTGATTTTGAAAATTTGAATATGGCATCTCTGGAATAAACCCCATTTGGACACAGTATATAGTTCTTTTTATATAGTGCTAAATCCTATTTGCTAATATTTTGTTAAGAATTCGTTTTGAATCCATATTCATGAATAATATCAGTCTGGAGTTTTATTTTTCATACCATCTTTGATTTTGGTATCAGGATAATATCAGCTTTATAAAATGAATTGAGATGTTTTCCTCCCTCTTCTATTTTCTGGAAGAAATAGTGCAGAATTGGTGTTAATTCTTGTTTAAGTGTTTGGTAGAATGCCAAAACCATCTGGTCCTGGAGATCTTTTTTGGGGAAGTTTTAAAATTATGAGTTCAATTTCCTTAATACTTATAAGGATATTTAAATTATCTATGTCATATTAGGTGAATTGTGATAGTTTGCAATTTTGGAGGATTTGGTTCATTTTATCTAAGTTTTCAAATGTATATGCATAAAGTTGTTAGTAGGATTTTCATGTTATCCTTTTGATGACTGCAAGGTCTGTGATGACATAACATTTTTATTCTTGATATTATAATTTGTGTCTTGTCTTTAATTTTTATTGATCTTTTCTCTTTGTTTCATTGAATTTCTCTATTGTTTTTGTCTCAATTTTATTGATTCCTGCCTGCTCCTATCTTTACTATTTCTGTCTTTCTACTGGCTTTGTGTTTAGTTTGTTCTTGCTTGCTTTTCATGCTTGAGGTGGTAATTTAGATTATTGATTTGAGTCTTCCCCCCCTTTCTGATTCATGCATTTAGTACTGTAAATTTCACATTAAGGTCTGCTTTAGCACATTTTTATTGTATTTTCATTTTCACTTGGTTAAACATACTTTATTAAAAATTTTTCTTGAGTTTTCCCCTTTGGCCCATGGGTTATTTAGAAATGTTATATGTAGTTTTAAAATATTTGAGTATATAATTATCTTTCTATTTTCTATTTCTAGATTTATTCCATTGTAATTAGAGACCATAGTGTATGATGATGTCTTTTAGATTTGTTGAGATTTATTTATGGCCCAGGATATGGTCTGCCTTCATGAATATTTTTTTGGCCTCTTGAAAAAAAAATTCATTCTATTGGTGTTGTGTGGATTATTCTATTATGTCCTATGGATTGACAGTGTTTCTTGATGCTTGCTGATTTTCTGTCATCTTGTTTAATCAACTGTGTTGAAATCTCCAACTATAATTCTGAGATTGTTTAATTCTCCTTTCAGTTCTATAAATTTTGTTTCACATATTTTGCAGCTCTGTTGCTTGGTACATACAGATGTAGGATTGCTGTATTTTCTTAGTGAATTCATTTTTAAACCATTATGTAAAGTCCCTCTTTGTGTCTAGTAATTTTCTTTGCTCTGATGTCATTTTATCTGATATTAACATAGCTCTTCCTCTGATTAAGGTCAGCATGATATGCCTTTCTCTACCTTTCTATTCTTGCCTTGCCTCTATTGCCATAGTTGAAATGATTTTCCTGTAAACTGAAAATGGCTAGATCATTTTAAAACATCCACTCTGTCAATATCCTTTAAATTGATCTATTTGGATTATTTAGATTTAATGTAATTTCCAGCACAATAAAGTTTAAATATGTTATTTTGTTGTGTTTGCTTTCCCATTTCTATTTGTGGTTTCTTTTGCAACACTTTTCACAACGCAGAGTACTGACCACTATACGATCACGGCGCGCCACAGGCACGGCGCCTCACACTTTTCAGAATTTCATTTTGACTTATCCATAATGTTTTTGAGTGTCTCTTTGTTTACCTTTTTAAGTGGCATCTCTAAATACACATAATTTGCCACAATGTACTGATGTTGCCATTTTTTTTCATTCAAGTGTAGAAACTCCCTTATGTTTTTTTATTTTTCTGCATTTATAATGCAATTGTCCTAATATTTCCTCTGTGTATAGTTTAGAACCACATGAGGCAGTGTTATTATTTTTGTTTCAGCTATTAAACACAAATAAGATATCTCAACTGGAGAGGGAAAAACCTATCTTATTTAACTATATATTTGCTTACCATGTTCTTTCTTACTTCCTGATGTTCCAATTTTCCTTCTTTTAAATTTTCTTTCTGTTTAAAAAAGTAACTCATTCATTTACATTATGGCTGTTGATAACAATTTTTCTAACGTTCTCTTCATCTGAGAATATTTTGATTTTTCTCTTCATTCCTGAAGGATGTTTTTACTGGGTATAGAATTCTGGGGTGACAACCTTTTAAATTCCATACTTAAAAAATACTGTGCACTTCCTTTTGTCTTTCATTGTTTCTGATAATAAATCTAATATCATTTAAATTGTTTTCTGCCATGTACTTATGGTGAAAATTTTCTCTGTTGACTACAAGATTTTTTTCCTTTGTCTTCAGTTTTCTCAATTAGATTACGTTGTGTTTTGGTTTGGATCACACTAAATTAATAAGTTTTTAGATTTTTTTTCAGTTCTTGAATGTTTTTGTTTTTGGCCAACTTTGGGAAGTTTACAGTCATAATTTCTTTGAGTACTTTTTCAGCTCTGCCTTCTTTTTTTCTCTCTTTGGACTTCAGTAAACATAAATATTAGAATTTTTTTTTGTTTTTGTTACAGTCCCACAGATTACTGATTATCTTCTTTTTTTTCCACTCTCTTTTATTTTTGTTATTCACATTGAGTAACTTTTATTGCTTTATCGTTTAATTAATGTATTCTTCTCTTTGTCTTTTGCATTCTTGCTATTAAGTCTGACTTCTGATTTTTTCTTTCCTGGTTATTCTCTCTCTCTCTCTCTCATTCTAAATTTTCCATGAGATTCTTTTTCATTTTTTCCATTCCTTTGCTAAGGCTTTCTATTTCTATGGTGAAACTCCATTTTCATTTGTTTCAAGTGTGTTTATAAATACTTGTTAAAACATTTTTTATCATGTCTACTTTAAAATCTTTGTTAAGTCATTCCAACATCTCTGCTATTTTAGTATTGGCATCTAGAGAGTAACTTTTTGCTTTATTTTTAAAACTCAGTTAAGATTTCCCTGATTCTGTGTATACACAGAAACATTTTCATAAAATGTCATGAGACTCTGGGTATTATTTACATCTGTTTGAACTGGCTTTGGCTGACATTGCTCTCCAAAGGAAAGGGGTAATTGCTGCCTAATATGTACAACATTGCTACCATTTTTGCTTTAGACCATCAGTTATTTTTTTAAATATTTATTTTTTAGGTGTAGATGGACACAATACAATACCTTTATTTTTATATTGTGCTGAGGCTGGAACCTGGGCCCTGCCCATGCTAGGTGAACACTCTGTCGCTGAGCCACAATCCCAGCCCATCAGTTACTTTTTATAATAACGAAAACAAAGAAAAATGATTATTTTAATTTTTACTTTCATGTTTTCCATTTCTGGTGATATTCCATTTCTTTGTCAAGATCCAAGTTTCTGACTTGCATTATATTCTTTTTGAAGGAAAAATTTTATTTAATATGTCCTGTACTGTAGATCTATTGGTAGTCAACTTTCTGTTTTGCTTTATCTGAAAAAATCTCATTTATTTGTCAACAATACTTTTGCTTAGAGTAGAATTCTGGTTGACAATGCTTCTCTCTTTCAGCATTTTGAATGTTTTACAACCATTGTTTTCTAATTTTCAAAGTATAAAAGTGGTCTACTTTATGCTTTGAAGATAGTCCTTGCTGTTCTGCTTTTTCAACTTTTAAAAAAAAACCTGTTTTATTTGTTTTAATCAGTTATAAATGACAGCTGAATGCTCTTTGACTCACTGTATACAAATCAAGCACAGTTTTTCACTTCTCTGGTTGTACACAAAGTAGGGTCACACCATTTGTGCAATCATACATGTACCTGGGGTAATGATGTCTGTCTCATTTCACCATCTTTCCTATCCTTATTCCCCCTTCTCTTCCCACCATGCCCAATACAAACTTTCTCCACTCATCCCATGCCCCCCACCCCCCATTATGTATTAGCACCCACTTATCAGAGAAAACATTTGTTTTTTGGGATTGGCTTACTTCTCTTAGCATGATATTCTCCAACTCCATCCACTTACCTGCAAATGCCATAATTTTATTCTCTTTCAATGCTGACTAATATTCCATTGTGTATATATACCACAGTTTATTTATACATTCATCTATAGAAGGGTATATAAGTTGGTCCCACAGTTTGGCAATTGTGAATTATGCTGCTACAGACATTGATGTGGGTGCATCACTGTAGTAGGCTATTTTTATGTCCTTTGGGTATAGACCAAGGAGTGGGATAGCTGGATTAAATGGTGGTTTCATTTCAAGTCTTTTTAAAGGAATCTCCATACTATTTTTCAGATTGGTTGCACAAATTTGCAGTGCCACCAGCAATGTATGAGTGTGCTTTTCCCCCCACATTCTTGCCAACACTTATTGTTGCTTGTATTCTTGATAACTGCTCTTCTGACTAGAGTGAGATTTGCATTTCTCTAATTACTAGAGATGTTGAACTTTTTTTATATATTTGTTTATTGATGGTATATCTTCTGAGAAGTGTCTGTTTAGTTCTTTAGCCCATTTATTGATTGCATTGTTTGTTTTTTGGTGTTTTTGAACACTAAAGAAAGAAATTGAAGAAGAACTTAGAAGATAAAAAGATCTCCCAGGCTCTTAAACAGGCAGAATTAATATTGTCAAAATGTCCATACTACCAAAAGTGCTATACAGATTCAATGTGATACTTTTTTTTTTTGATAGTAAAAATGAGGAACTAATTCTTTTTATTTGGGGTTAACTTTAGTTAATTTAAATTTATTTTTTTTAATTTTTTTTTATTATTGGTTGTTCAAAACATTACATAGTTCTTGATATATCATCTTTCACACTTTGCTTCAAGTGGGTTATGAACTCCCCTTTTTAGCCCATATACAGATTGCAGAATCACATCAATTACACATGCA
>NW_026000243.1:10518233-10610375 GCF_001458135.2 Marmota marmota marmota | reverse complement strand
CGGGTCTGGACCTCTGCACTGCGTGGCGGAGATTCACTCGTCTAGCGCAAACTGTCACCTCCAAAAATCCTACCGATTCCCAGCCGGTCTCTCTTTAGTGGAATTTTGCTAGGAGTTTCTCAGCAGGTGGAATCTAAGCGTATCCATGTGTCTCTCTGACCCCGTTGTTGAGGAGGTACTGAAAGCGCTGCCTCCCCTCTCACTGCCATGTTGGATCCCCCCAATGTGATACTAATTAAAGTCTCAACATAATTCTTCCTAGAAATAGAAAAAGTACAATTTTTCATATCTCTGGTTGTATACGAAGAATATTCACACCAATTTGTGTCTTCATATATGTACTTTGGATATGATGTTTATCACATTCCACCAGCATTTCTAACCCCATGCCCCCTCCCTTACCCTCCCATCCCTCTGCCTTATCTAGAGTTTGTCTATTCCTCCTGGTGGGAGTCACCCCAGCTCCAAAGACTAACTTCTCCATCCCCTGAGAAGAGCCGTCCAATGGTGAGCCCTGCTGGCTAACATGATCCTTACCTACCAATCAGACTAGCCCTGCTGACTCACATGATCCTTACCCACCAATCAGACCAGCCCTGCTGGCTCACATGATCCTTACCCACTAATCAGACTAGCCCTGCTGACTCACATGATCCTTACCCACCAATCAGAAAGCACCCCATGCCAACTGTCAAACTGTTCAACCATTAAACTGTCATAACTGTCAAACCACCCCCAGCTCTATAAATATGCAGAACTGTTCCTCAATAAACGGGCATTTTCTCCAATGAAGAGCCTTGTTTGTTCTTTCATTGGTGCTGAAACCCAGGAGGGGGAATGCCTCGCTGCTTGAGGGCCCCTTCTCTCAAGGCTTGCCATCCTTGTCCACTCTTTCAAGTGCTGCTACTACTCACACAACACTGGCTCTTCAGTAGGTGAGTTCCCCTATCGGGTATCCAACTATATGCAGGGGCTATACACAGGGGCTTTGACCGTAATCATCTAGCAAACCTCTGATGCCCAATCTGGAGGAGAGAACACACCCCACCACGACCTTCACAGTCATGGTGGACTCTCTGGAACCCGGTTCATGAGCAGGACGTACTGAGGTGTGGAAGAACAGGTACTCCTCTCTCTCTCTCTCTCTCTCTCTCTCTCACAACCACCCTTGTCCTTCTCCTGACCTATGGGGGCCTCTTATTCCCTCCTTGCAGACTCCCCCTTATTAAATTCTGCACACAAGATTGGCCTTACTATCAATTAGACAATCAAAATCAATGGCCCCCAGGAGGATCCCTAGATCCCGCACGCAATTCTCAGAGATCTGTTTAACTTCTGCGAGTGCTCGAAAAAGTGGAAGGAGATCCCCTATGTTGAGCTTTTTCTCTTCTTTGTTTTCACCCCGACCTATCTGGCAGATGAACCCCTCCCTACCAACCTCCCTCGTTGGCTCTGTCCAGCCCCCTCAGGTGCTCCCCCTTGTGGTGAGCTGCTTCTGCCGTTCGTGCAGACTATGGTCGCCATTACAAGATGGCACTGGCTCCGCTGTGGTCTGTGACAAACAACTTCTTATTTGGGAGAGTTGGCGCATGACTTTTCATCACCCTATGAGAAAGCTCCACGTGGCTGCTTTGCATTGGGGCTCGAGATGCTTTATTAAGGCTGGGAGGGGCATCCGAGGGAGAGAAGAAGAACTATCAAGGGCCTGAATAAACTGCTGAAAGAAGATTCCTGAGTTGCGTCTTCCTTGCGGGCAAGGAGTTGCGACAAGTGGTGCCGAAACCCGGGAACCAGAACTTTCAGCAGTCAGGGGTGGTGCACCGTAGTCCCAGGTAAGTGGGATCCGCGATCAAAGCGGGAAATAGTCCCAAGTAAGTGGGATCCGCGACCAAAGCGGGGCAGCAGCTGCATTGTGTACTTTCGTTTTTACTTTCGCTTTTGTTTTCTGTGTTTCTCTTGTTGTGTCATTTTGCTTTTGTTTTTTGTGCTTCTTTTGTTGTTGTGTCATGGGTGCCGCACCTTCCAGTCCGCTTCTTCTGGCCCTAGATGGCCTGTTACGTTCTAAGGGTCTGGAAGTGAAACATAGTACTTTACAGAGATTTTTACAGAAGGTAGATATCGCTGCACCGTGGTTTGCATTTTCGGGCAGCCTTACTGTACCTAGTTGGGATAAATTAGGCAAAGATCTTGACTTTGCTTCTGAGCAGGGCATATTAGAGGGTGGGGTGATACCCCTTTGGAAAATGGTCCGTAGTTGCCTTACAGATGGCAGATGTCAGGAGGCACTTACAAAAGGACAAGAAGTTCTAGAGCAATTACATGAGGAGAAATCGGAGACGGCAGGAAGTGAGGTATCTCAGAAGGATGGGAGTGTGCGGAGCGTGAAACAGGGGAGGAGACGATTGTATCCAGATCTCAGTATGCTGCGCACACCCCCATGTGAAAGTGGGTCAGAGGAAGAGGAGGATGAGGAGGAAGAGCTCGGGAGGCTGTCTCGTCAGCTAGAGAGTTTAGCTATAGGAGAAGGGAACAGAAATAAACAGGGGCTCAAGAAAAGCGATCCCCCGGATCCACCGCCGTATGGTGGAGGTGTTTCGGGGAGAGCTTTCCATGCCCAAACATGGAGGGCTGTTAACGCTGAGATGGGTCTTGCTTATCCAGTTTTTCAGGATGACAATAGGGGAAGATTCCATGAACCCTTAGATTTTAAAATTGTGAAGACCCTGGCGGAGTCTGTGCGCACTTATGGGGTGGATGCCGCCTTCACACTAACTCAGGTGGAGAGTCTGTCTAGATACTGCATGACTCCCTCTGATTGGGCTAGCCTTGTTCGGGCTTGTGTTTCCCCGGGTAAATATTTGGACTGGAGAGCATTTATGCTAGAGGGCGCAATAGAGCAGGCCGCCCAAAACCATGCGGCGGGACACCCCCATTGGGACAAGGATATGCTTTTGGGGCAGGGTAGATTTGCAAATCAACAGACAGGATTTCCTCTTGAGGTATATGATCAAATTAACAACATTTGCATTCGGGCATGGAAGTCGCTTCCAAATAGAGGAGAGGTGTCTGGTAATTTGACCAAGATTCTACAAGGCCCTACAGAACCCTTTTCAGATTTTGTAGCAAGAATGGTGGATGCCGCTGGAAAGATTTTTGGGGATCCTGATAGAGCCATGCCCCTTATCAAGCAATTGGTCTTTGAGCAATGCACCAAGGAATGTAAAGCGGCAATCACTCCTTATAAAAATAAGGGCATAGAAGCATGGATGAAAGTGTGTAGAGAGATTGGAGGACCTTTAACTAACGCAGGTCTTGCAGCTGCTGTCCTTCGGATTGCAAAAGGGGGCAGTCCTGGTGCCGGAATATGCTTCCATTGTGGTCAACCCGGTCATTTCAGACGTGAATGTCCCAAAAAAGACAATTTTACTGGACCCCCTCACGGTGGCCCTTCCAATGGCCTTCGTCAACCGGGGCTGTGTCCTAAATGTAAAAAGGGGAAGCATTGGGCAAGAGAGTGTAGATCAGTGAAGGACATCCATGGACAGCCTATTTCAGCTGGGCCAAAAAACGGCCGAAGGGGCCCCCGACCCCAGGGCCCACAAATATATGGGGCAGTGGAGAATGTCACACCCGAACCCGAGACATGGCCATCTCTGCGCCATCCCATGAGACGCGGAGAGCCACTACAGGTGCCGCGGGATTGGACCTCTGTTCCACCTCCAGACTCGTATTAACACCTAAGATGGGAGTCCAATTGGTGGAAACTGAGTTCAAAGGGCCTTTACCACCTGGCACTGTAGGTTTGCTAATTGGACGTGCATCCTCTATCTTACAAGGTCTTCATGTCTTTCCCGGAGTCATTAGCCCTGATACTGTAGGGGCAGTAAAGGTTATGGTGGAGGCTCCAAAGGGCATTGTGTCTATCTCCCCAGGGGATCGGATTGCTCAATTACTAATTTTGCCTAGCTTACATAATCACTTCCCTGCTGGTACCACTGGAGGGGATTGTGCCTATTTGTCACTAGATATGAGCAATCGCCCCACTTTGGAATTAAGCATAGAAGGTAAATCTATTGTGGGATTGCTGGATACAGGAGCAGACCGTAGTATCATAGCCCTTAAGGACTGGTCTAAGGGATGGCCAATGCAGACTTCTGATCAATCCCTGAGAGGACTTGGATATGCCCAAGCCCCTCAAATCAGCTGTAGACATCTATCTTGGAAGGACCCAGAAGGACACAATGGCACCTTTCAGCCTTATGTACTTGATTTACCTATCTCTTTATGGGGCCGTGATCTGATGACAGACATGGGGTTCACTCTTAGTAATGACTATTCCCCAGTGTCTCAACAGATTATGCAAAATATGGGGTATAGGCCAGGTCTAGGACTAGGTAAACACCTACAGGGGCGTAGACATCCTGTGCAAGGTCATCAAAAGCTTAACAGATTTGGTCTGGGTTTTTCCTAGGGGCCACTGTGGCTCAAATACCCATAACATGGCTCACCGAGGAGCCTGTTTGGGTGCCTCAGTGGCCTCTTCCCTCGGTTAAATTGGCAGCAGCCCATGATCTAGTCAAAGAACAACTTGACTTGGGTCACATCCAACCTTCTACTTCTCCATGGAATACTCCCATATTTGTTATTAAGAAAAAATCAGGAAAGTGGCGCCTACTGCATGATTTACGAGCAGTTAATGCTCAAATGCAACTTATGGGGCCCATTCAAAGAGGGCTGCCTTTGCTATCCTCTGTTCCTCAGGGCTGGCATATTATTGCTATTGACATTAAAGACTGTTTCTTTTCTATTCCTTTGCATCCTAAAGACTCACAGCGTTTTGCCTTCACCCTTCCCTCGTGTAACCACGAGGAACCAGATCTAAGGTTTGAGTGGGTAGTGTTGCCGCAGGGAATGGCTAATAGTCCCACGATGTGCCAGATGTATGTGGGGAAGGCACTCGCACCTCTCAGACATAAGTATTCCTCCATCAAGATCATTCATTATATGGATGATGTGTTATTGGCAGCTAAGTTAGAGCAGACAGTTAATGAGGCCTATAAAGAATTAGTAAAGCTGTTAGCTCAATATGGGCTACATATCGCACCTGAAAAGGTTCAAACGGGAAATTCTATTGAGTATTTGGGAGCGATAATTGGGTATGACAAATTAAAACCACAAAAAATCACCATAAGAACTCAAGATCTCCAAACTCTAAATGATTTTCAAAAACTGCTGGGAGATATTAATTGGATAAGGGGATATTTACACATTCCTAATAGTGTGCTCCAGCCTTTGTATGCTACCCTTAAGGGTGATCCAGATCTTGCTTCTCCTCGTAGCCTCACCAAAGAGGCTAGAGCGGCCCTTATAACAGTAGAAGATGCTATACAACATGCTACTTTATACAGGCTCCAGAGTAATAAACCTTTCCAGTTATGTGTGCTTGCCACTATGCGGCAGCCTACTGGAGTACTGTGGCAAGATGGGCCTTTACTATGGATCCACCCACATATATCCCCAGGAAAATCCTTAGAATACTATCCTGATGCTGTTGCAGCGTTAGCACTTAAAGGGATTCAACAAAGCATTCAATTTTTCGGACAATCACCTTCTTCTCTTATTATACCCTATACTAAAGCTCAACTTAATGTTTTGTGTGCTACTCTAGACAACTGGGCTATTCTATGTTGCTCGTTTCAAGGGGATATTGATAATCATTACCCTTCCCATCCATTACTCCATTTTGTTAAAGAACATCCCATCATTTTCCCTAAGGTAACTTCACCCAATCCAATTCCGGGGGCTGTTAATATTTTTACTGATGGTTCCAAGTCTGGAATGGGAGCTTATGTAATTAATGATTCTCCCCCTGTTCAGCATCAATTTGCTCCTGGAAATCCACAATGGGTGGAACTGCAAATTGTTATTGAGGTTTTTAAACAGTGTTCTTTTCCTTTTAATCTTATTTCGGACTCCATCTATGTGGTACAAGCACTAAAAGTCCTGGAGGCCGTGGGAGCTATTAGTAATGTCCATAATGTATCTGCTTACTTTAATCAGCTTCAACAGCTTATCTGTAGCCGCACTGCTCCTTTTTATCCAATGCACATCCGGGCTCATACCTCTCTTCCTGGTCCGTTATCACAGGGTAATGCCTGTGCGGACTCAGCCACTAGAGGTCAGTTGATATGCTTGGCTTCCTCCTTAGAGGGGGCTAAATTATTTCACCAGAATTTCCATGTTAATGCTTTAACGCTGCGCAGGCGTTTTTCCATTTCAAGAGCGGATGCTCGTCAGATAGTATTACAATGTCCCCATTGTGTCACATTTCTTCATCCCCCTACTTATGGAGTGAATCCACGGGGATTGAAGCCATTGGTTGTCTGGCAAATGGATGTGACACACATACCTGACTTTGGTAACCTCAAGTATGTACATGTTTCTGTTGATACGTGCTCTGGAGTTATTCATGCTTCTGCTTTATCGGGAGAAAAGGCACGTAATGTTATCACT
This sequence comes from Marmota marmota marmota, assembly GCF_001458135.2. NCBI lineage: Eukaryota > Metazoa > Chordata > Mammalia > Rodentia > Sciuridae > Marmota > Marmota marmota. Next base: position 10,603,862 of record NW_026000243.1, on the reverse strand, counting down.
CATTGCCTAGAAGCATGGGCAGCATGGGGTGCTCCTGCATCCCTTAAGACTGATAATGGACCTGCTTATACTGGAAGACAATTTACATCCTTTTGTTCTACCATGGGAGTGCAACTTACTCATGGTCTGCCTTACAATCCTCAAGGACAAGGCATTGTTGAGCGTGCTCATCGCACCTTAAAGGAAACTTTACAAAAACAAAAAGGGGGAATAGGAGCTGAACACACTCCTAAAGAACGCCTATCCTTGGCTCTCTTTACCATTAATTTTTTGAATTTGGATATTCATGGTCGCTCTGCGGCCGATAGACATGTGTCTCCTCAGCCTTCTGTAATTGGCTATGTTAAGTGGAAGGATGTTCTTACGGGCCAATGGAACGGCCCCGACCCCGTGCTGACATGGGCACGAGGATCTGTATGTGTTTTTCCCCAGGATCGCACGGAACCGTTGTGGGTCCCTGAACGCCTGACAAGAAGAGTCTTGACATCAACCGACCAGCAACAAGAGATACCACAGCAATCCCGTGATGAGGATCTTCACTCTGCTACGTGCTCTGGTTCTGGTGCTGGTGCCGATGGCACAGACGACACCAATGCAGTGGTGGGCAGTGGCACGGGCTTGGCCAATGCCGATGCCGGTTCATAGTAATTCTAGTGTCCTCCCCACTCTTTTCTCTACCTCATGTGAGATGTCTGCTCCCTGTGCCTCTCCTAGAGGGGACATGGAGAGCATTTTTAATCAATCTCAAGTTAATCTCACAGGAGTGTTTTGTTTCAGCCTTGGAAACGCTAATTGCATCAGCCTTAAGACCAAAAATTTGACTAACTGGGAGGACCCATTGCGGTCCAGTCAGGTCTCAGGGAACATTATCAGTGCCGTACTGAGCCAAGTAGTTTCAGGGGAGCAATCAGGTTCAGGGACCCCCGCAAATAGCTCTGCTTTAAACATAACTACCTTGGCTATTATCTCCAAGGTACTAATCCCAGTGCCTCCTTCTTCTAATAGTACTTACAATGCCACTCATTTCAAGGCCTCCCCTTACTGTACTCCTAATCTTGGTTTCCCCCCAACATTTACGCCTTGTCAGGATCATTCTTGGGAGAAACATCAAGTTGCTAAAGGTTTCTCCTTTTCCCCCTCTCTTAAGAGGTATGTTTATAACTTTAACAACAGTGCCAACTCCTCTACAGGAGTAGGTTGGTCCTGGTTTCAATGGCTGATTTCCAATGAGAAGGGGGCTTCAGCTGATATTTCTGCATTGGCTCAATTGCTGGGAGTCAAAAGCTGGCTGGCTAATGTTTCTGGCACTGTTAAGGAGAATGAACGAGGTAATAGACTTACATCTGTTTCATTCAACTCTTTGCTATATAATGCCACATTACCCCCTGCAATGGTCTGCGTCCAATCCCCGTTCTTGCTCCTTTTGGCTAATGACACCTCGTCGGGGATGCTTGACTGTTCTAATATTACCTGCTATTTGTCTGAGTGTTGGAATGGCTCCTGGACTACGGCAGTGGTTATGAAAATTCCAACTTTTGTCCCAATCCCAGTCACTGCGGACCCAGATAAATTCCCCATTGTTGAACTACTTAGAGTCCGCAGGGATTTTGGAATTACGGCAGCTATAGTGACAGCTGTGGCAGTGTCTGCTGCTGCAGCGGTTACGGCCGGAGTGGCCATGGCCAGTCAAGTACAAACTGCTGCCACCATTAATCAAGTTGTTCAACAAACTTCCACCATACTTGAATCCCAAAATACAATTAATCAACATATTTTGTCAGGGATTTTAGCTGCCAACCAAAGAATAGATTTACTCCAAGCTCAGGTAGAAGAATTGGCTGACTTGGTGCTTTTGGGTTGTGTTGACCAACGTGCACATTTATGCATAACCTCTGTCAGATTTAATGATTCCAGGAATGCCTCCCGCATCATTGGCGAATATTTGGCCGGAAATTGGTCCATGGCAGCGGAAGACATGATCCAGTCTCAACTAACCCAGATAGCTGTCTTGAACAGTACCCGTGTCGATCCCGTGACTTTGGGTCAATTCACCGATTGGATATCTTCTGCTTTTTCCTTCTTCAAAGAGTGGGTGGGGGTAGGCATTTTTGGTGCAATGTGTTGCTTCGGTATGTTCCTCTGTTTGTGGTTTCTCTGTCGCCTTAAGGCCCGCAGTGCTCATGATAAGGCTATGATCATACAAGCTCTTGCAGCTTTAGAAAATGGCAACTCGCCTCAAGTCTGGCTTGCGCATCTTAAACAGTAAACCTTTGTCATGGTCGTTGCACCCCAAGTTATTATAACATTGCACTGGGATCGACATGACCTTCCTTGCTATTCTCTTAGTGTTGGAAAGCCCTTGCACTCTGCCGGTCTTACTGCCATTGCACGCAGATGGGTTTCCACACTAGTGCTTTTCTATCGTCTTAAAGTCCGTGCCTTTCTTTCAGGGTGCTGTCAACTTGTTTGTCGTTATAAACAGCCACAGTTCAGCCTCAGTTATCCCCCTTCGTCCACCATCGCCACGATACAGGATGCGAGGCAAAGCACTGCACTTGAGTGATCCTTGACGTGGACCTCAAGGAGAGCATGTCCTATTGCATGCGGGTTAGACGCGTCCACGCCCCGCCCCACGAAGAAAGGCGTCGGCTGATATGGCCTCGGATCTGGGGAAGGGCCCTCCTTAAGACTGAGCCATACTATGCAGCCACTTCTGCACAGTGGGATAGGACCTCTATTCTCGCCTGTATTGTTTTAAGAAAACAGAAAGGGGGAACTGTGGTGAGCCGCTTCTGCCGTTCGTGCAGACTATGGTCGCCATTACAAGATGGCACTGGCTCCGCTGTGGTCTGTGACAACTCCTTATTTGGGAGAGTTGGCGCATGACTTTTCATCACCCTATGAGAAAGCTCCACGTGGCAGCTTTGCATTGGGGCTTGAGATGCTTTATTAAGGCTGGGAGGGGCATCCGAGGGAGAGAAGAAGAACTATCAAGGGCCTGAATAAACTGCTGAAAGAAGATTCCTGAGTTGCATCTTCCTTGCGGGCAAGGAGTTGCGACACCCCCTGACTCAGCTGGCACCTTTAGCCCCCCCCCCAACTAGGTCCCGCTCCCTAGTCCCACAAACCATGGCCCCCTTAAGAGAGGTTGCTGGACCTGAGGGAATTATCTGGGTACATTCCCATTCTCTATGAATGACCTCACGCAACTTGAGTGAAGGTTGGGCTCATTCACCACAGCAGAGAGTTTCAATGAGTCCTCCAGGCTTATAGCCTCACTCACCATGATATATATATGTTATTGCCTAATATAATATAATATAATATGTTATTGCCTAATATTATAACATATCTTGAGGAATGTACCAGAGTCTGGGAACTTGCCAGGGCCGATGAGAATGAAACTCACTGAGTTAATCCCAATCACTCTCTGGGGCCACTTGCTGCCCCAGAAACTCCCGACTGGGATTATACACAAGCTGGCATACAGAGACCAATTCTCCGCATGTATTATTGCTGGGCTCAAAAAAGCAGCACGTAAGGCCGTCAATTTCCAAAAATTACTAGAGACCCCATTGGAATTTCTGGATCGGCTTACGAAAGCCCTTCAGCAGCAACCTAGATCCTGAAACCCGAGATGGCCATCATGTCCTTATGACATATTTCCACTCGCAGAGCTACCCCGACATCCAGGCCAAACTAAAAAAGCTCAAACAAGGCCCTGGTACCCCCCAGATTGAGAAATTTCAGATGCTCGCCCAGGCCCTACAGGGTGCTTCCTTGGGTTGCTTCCCATCACCGAAACCGCCCCACCCCCAGCACCTGCTTCAAGTGTGGCAAGGAGGGACATTGTGCCAGGGCATGCCTTGCACCATGCACTCCATGTACCCCAGCCCTAAGTGTCAACAACAAGGTCATTGGGGCTCTGACTGTCCTAGATCCCGTAGGAGGCCTATGGCCAGGGAAACCTCCGACCTTCTGGGCATGGCAATCAATTGATGGTGCCTTGGGTCCTTGTCCCCGGCCATAACGATCAATAGACAGGGACCAAGGGTGCGGATTCTGGTGGATAGGTGCAAGGTTGACTTTCTCCTTGACTTGGGGGCTACCTTCTCAGTCCTGACAGAATTCTGAGGGCAAACAGTGCCGTCCACCTCTCCTATTGTCAGGGTAGGAGGAAAGACTATCTATCCAAAAAAGACTCCCCTATTACCCTGTTCCATAGACAACTTCCCATTTTTTCAGACATTCCTAGTTATGCCCCAATATCCAGTTCCTTTGCTCAGCCGAGATATTCTCTCTAAATTCAATACAACAATCAACATCCAGGCTCCTGGCATCAGTCAGGCCCCCAAATTGGCCTGTTCATCTTTTCTGGCTCTTTTGGCAGAAAACTGGCCATTCTGCTCCCCTTGTGAGGCTGACATGAAACACCATACTAAAAAGGACCCCTTACCTATAAACCTGGTTGACCTGATTGTATGGGATACCCACACCCCCTCCACCATTTCCTGCCCATCAGTTAACATTCATCTCAAAGATCCTAACACCTTCCCCAATCAGGCTCAATACTCCCTGTCCAAAAAAGCTCTTCTGGGCCTACAACCTATTATTCAGGACCTTCTTAGCAAGGGGTACCTCTGTCCTGCTCATTCCCCTTACCTCCGTTAGGCCCATACATCCTTTGGTTCCCAATTCATACACCCTGCTGTCTCAGATCCCCCACACTGCTACCACTTCTTGGTCATAGATTTAAAGGATGCTTTCTTCTCCATTCCCCTTGCCCCAGAATCACAAGATCTTTTTGCCTTTACCTGGAGAGATCCCACCACCAGACATTCTCAACAACTAACCTGGACTGTCCTTCCTCAGGGATTTCGAGATAATCCACACCTCTTTGGACAAACCTTGGCCTCCGACCTCCAATCTTTTCACCCCTAGTACCCCGAAGCCACCCTCTTGCAATATGTTGATTATCATCCAGCAAATATCTTTGCCCACCTGTGGGGAGGAAAGCACCCACCACAGCCTTTAAGGCTACGGTGGCCCTCAGGGACTCCTTCCTTGGGCAGATTCGAAAGTCCTAGTCCTCTCACCTTTAAGACTCGGCCGCTAGAGAGACGCTTACCCTTACTCTCTCTTGCCCTGCCTCTCCCCTCTTTCCGGCCCTGGGAGTATCCGGCCTCTCCAGGAGGGGTCCCAAAAAGCCTTGGCCAAGGTTCCCATGGCTCTGGCTCCGTCTAGGATGAGAGCTTCGACTGTCAGGATTTGGTGATGACCAATCTCTGCAGCTTGAACCTGCCACTTAGGCACTCCTGATTTTTTGGCTCTAGCGGGGATGCCCCTTTTGCCAATAAATCAGTTTCCTCCTTCTCTGCATCCTCTTCCCTCCTCCTTACATGGGTAATGTGTCTTCTCTGCCAGTTGACTCTCCCCTACAATGTCTCTTGGATCAAATATAGCACCCAGGCATGGCCCACTTATCTCTTAGACAACCAAAGCAGATGACCCCTTTTTGGGTCCCTGGATCCCTCCATTCTAAGGGATCTCTACAATTACTGTAAGCATTCAAGAAAAATGGGTAGAGATCACTTATGTCCAGGCTTTCTTCTTGCTCTGACCCAATCCTGCTCTCTGCACCTCTTGCAAACCTCTACAAATTCTTCTAGCCCATCCAAAGGGCGCTCAACAGATGACACAGTTCTCCTATTTAATTTCTTGGCCTTAAAGGGATATCGGGCCTCTCCACAAAAGGCCCAAATAGCATGTAAAGAGGTCACACGTCTCTCAAGGGAAAAAGGCCATTACAGTAGACAGAAAACAGCTTATTGTGACTATACCTACACCAAAGATATAATCTGGCCAAGGGCCCCCAAGATGAACCCCTACCCTCAGCGGCAGGGAAGCCCTTTACAATCCTTAAAAATCAGGCCCTCCTCCAGGCACCTGCCCTGCATCTCCCTGAACTCTCCTGACCCTTCACTCTCTATGTACATGAGAAACAGGGACAAAGTCTGGGCGTTCTGGGTCAGGAATATGGCCCCACATTTGCACCAGTGGCCTACCTATCCAACCCCACCGACAGGGGCTGGTCCCCATGCCTCAGAGCCCTAGCAGCGGCCCATGACCTCCAGAAAGAAGCACACCATCTTACCTTTGGCTCTGCACTAATCATCTCATCTCCTCACTATCTAAAGGATTTCCTCACAAGGGGCTACAGTCACTTCCTCCTTCCAGGGTTCTTTCCCTCCTTATCTCATTCCTTTAAAATCCCTCCATCTCTTTTCAGCCCATGCTCTCCATTAAACCCTGCCTCCCTCCTCCCATCTTCTCCCTCACAAGACCCCATCCACAAATGCCTGGAGGTACGATTTTACCCTGCCCTACCACCATTTCTGAGGGATCCCTGCCCTCTTCGGACCTCGTCTTGTTCTCAGATGGTAGCTCCTTTATACACAAAGAGGTTAAAGTGGCAGGGTATGCTGATGTTTCCCTCTCATCCATCATAGAGGCAAAACCTCTCCCACCCAATACCACCAACCAACAAGCTGAACTCATAGCTGCCATAAGGGCATGCAGGCTAGCGGAGGGAAAAACCCTCTCCCTGTATAATACGTCTTCCATATCCTGATCTCCCACACAGCCATTTAGAAAGAAAGGGGGCTATTGACCACCAGAGGGATGGCAGTCATTAATTCCACACTTATTTCTGGCCTACTACAAGCCTCCAGGCTGCCTTCCCAACTGGGAATCCATTGCAAGATCCACCAAACTGACTCCTCCCTTACTACTATGGGGAATTCCAAGGCCGATCAAGCGGCTCTATCAGCCGCCCTACAGAGCTTTACCTCCTCTCCGCTACTCTTTGTTACTACCCGGGATTGGCCCAAAGATCCCCAACAACTCTTCCAGTTTCTTCACTCTCTATTCCATTCTAGTCCACAGAGTCTCACTACTTTCCTTCACTCCTTTTTCACCCTTTCCCCACGCGATAAGACCCTCCTACAACAGATCACTTCCGCTTGTCAGATCTGCCAGAGAACCAATACCAATACTCCATTAAAACCTAAACCTTTCCCTTCTCATCAGGCCCGCGGTCATACCCTGGCTGCAGACTGGCAGATTGATTTCACCAACATGCCCTGAGTAAAAAACATAAAATATTTTCTTGTATTGGTAGATACTTTTTCGGGATGGGCTGAAACCTTTCCCACTTCTAACAAGCGGGCCTCTACAGTAGTTGATCTGTTGCTTACTCACATAATCCCCCATTTCAGGATGCCCACTTCTATCCAATCAGACAATGGCCCAGAATTCACCTTGCAGATAACTCAGGGACTGGCTCACACGCTATCACTCCCTTGGCATTTCCATTGCCCTTACCGCTGCCAGGCTTCTGGAAAAGTTGAAAGGACAATCGGTCCCTTAAAGAGACCCTCACCAAGCTCACCATGGAATTAAGCCTGGACTGGGTAAAGGTGCTCCCCTTGGCTTTATTGCATATTAGGGCCTTGCTAAAGAAGCCTTCTAATTTCTCACCTTTCGAAGTCATGTACAGCCATCCCCTCGTTCCTCCTGGATTGCCTACAGAACCCCTACCCATCTCCGAAACCTATGCCTTGCCCCTCCTCTTCCATCTATGCTCTGAACTCTGGCACTATCAAGACTGGCTCCTTCCTGACCCCAGTCTCTTTCAAAACCCTAACTCCTTAACACCTGGTTAACTTGTTTACTATGGCTCACTGGGGGAAAAGCCCCCTCTAAAACCAAAATGGGAGGTTCCTGCTCAGGTGATTATGTGCACTCCCTTGGTGGCCAACTTACCCTGTGGATTCACATTTCCAAGCTTAAGCCCCACACTCCTACACCTTCATTGGAAAAGCCAACAATTGTCACCTGTCATTAAGTACTCTTTCATCCCTCCCCACAAGATCCCCTCAAGCTCCGACGATCCCCTCAAGGTCTGCCTCTCCTGTGTCTCTGTTCTTAGCCCAATACCTAATGCTCCCCCTCATTTCTGGCCCCTCTTGGGTCCTCTCTTTGCCCTATGTCTGGAGATTCAAAGCAAGTGACCCTAAGGGCTCCCTCCAGCCAGACCCCCTTCTCCTCCTTATTGACCCCCTACTTGCTTGGATCTGGCTGGTAGTGGAACCATTGTGTGTTGTCCTTCTGACAAACCACTTAGGTGTCCGGAGCATGGTGACCCCTGGATAAGTGTGAACTACCTTTATTATAAGAGAGCACTTTATCAGTTGCCTTCTGGGCCTAAGGAGGAACATGTGTGTTTTGTTTACCCTTCCAGTTTCGTAAGAATTTCAAGTATCAGCATTTAAGGTTGAGGTGTTTCACATAAAACCTGGAGAGATCTGACTTCTCTCAAAGGGAAATCTGGTAACAATGGGCCACCGTCCTCCCTTGGCCGCCTTTGTTCAGAGTGTGGGAGAAGCTGCCTTCTTTATTACAAAGCCTGTGCTTTCTTGGTGTGAAGAGAGACAAGATTAGGGAAAGCTGGGATCAGATATTTTGGGATCCAAGGGCCAGAGATAGGTAAAGAGAGAAGCAAGCTGGTTTGGAAAGCTGGGATATTTTGATAAAGGTAAAGAGAGAAGCAAGCTGGTTTCAGAGACACCCAGGTAGGAGAGAGCTTGATTGAATTAGAAATGAAGAGTGGAATTGAGGGTGTTAGGTGCAGGACAGGCTGGTCTGCAGGGCATGCCAAACAAAGTTAGCTGCAGGATGACCTGGGTTCTCAAACCCTCTGTCTGGTTCTTTATCACCTGTTTGCTTCAGGCCCAAATGCCCAAGCCCCCACTCAAGGCTGAACACTTGTGCCAACAAGGCAGCTTGCAGACCCAGAGACCCCATTAGATTTGGGCTATAAAAACTCCCTGTGCCTCTTCCTTCCCTTTATCATAAAGTTCATTCAGACTCAGGTGGGTAAAAAATTTCTAATCAAGCTTTTAACCAGCTTCTTCTCAGGAATTACCAACTCTTGGCTACTGATGATACCTCTAGTCGAGATCTATACCAAATGGACTGACATCATCATGGAATTGTGGTGGCAAAGAATCTTCATTTATCTGGTTCCTGAAGTTATACCAGTCTTTTCTGCCCTCCGGTGGGGGCTCCCTACTTCCCTCCTATTCTCCCATGCGGCTCCATCTCAGCAGGAAGCAGCCAGAATGAGTCAACACCCACTCTCATTTAATAACAAAGAGGGGGGAATGTTGGGAGTTGCTCTGGCTCCAAAGACTAACTTCCCCATCCCCCAATAAGAGTCATCCAATGGTGAGACCTGCTGGCTCACATGATCCTTACCCACCAATTAGACTAGCCCTGATGGCTCACATGATCCTTACCCACCAATCAGACTAGCCCTGCTGGCTCACATGATCCTTACCCACCAATCAGACTAGCCCTGCTGACTCACATGATCCTTACTCACCAATCAGACTAGCCCTGCTGACTCACATGATCCTTACCCACCAATCAGAAAGCACCCCATGCCAACTGTCAAACCATTCAACCATTAAACTGTCATAACTGTCAAACCACCCCCGGCTCTATAGATATGCAGAGCTGTTCCTCAATAAACGGGCATTTTCTCCGACGATGAGCCTTGTTTGTTCTTTCACCTCCCATGCTCCCTCTCCCCACCCCACTATGAATCAGCCTCCTTATATTAGAGAAAACATTTGGCATTTTTTTGGGGGGGGGTTTGGCTAACTTCACTTAGCATTATCTTCTCCAACTCCATCTATGTACCTGCAAATGCCATGATTTTATTCTCTCTCTTTTTCTTTTTTTTGGTGAGTAATATTCTATCATATATATATGCCACACTTTAAGAAATTTTTTATTTATCTTATTTTTTTAAATTTATATATGACAGTGGAATGCATTACAATTCTTATTACACATATAGAGCACCATTTTTCATATCGCTGGTTGTATACAAAATATATTCATACCAATTCGTGTCTTCATACATGTACTTTGGATAATACTGATCACCACGTTCCACTATCATTTCCAACCCCATGCCCCCTCCATTCCCCCTCCAACCCCTCTGCCCTATCTAGAGTTCATCTATTCATCCCATGTTCCCTCTCCCTCTCCCATTATGAGTCAGCCTCCTTATATCAAAGAAAACATTTGGCATTTGGTTATTTGGGATTGGCTAGCTTCACTTAGCATTATCTTCTCCAACTCCATCCATTTACCAGCAAATGCCATGATTTTATTCTCTTTTATTGCTGAATAATATCCTATTGTGTATATATGCTACATTTTTTTTATCCATTCATCCACTGAAGGGCATCTGGGTTGGTTCCACAGTTTAGCTATCGTGAATTGTGTCGCTATAAACACTGATGTGGCTGTGTCCCTGTAGTATGCTGTTTGTAAGTCCTTTGGGTATAGATTGAGGAGAGAGATAGCTGGGTCAAGTAGTGGTTCCATTCCCAGTTTTCCAAGGATCTTCATATTTCTTTCCATATTGGCTTCACCAATTTGCAGTTCCACCAGCAATGTATGAGTGTACCTTTTCTCCATATCCTCGCCAACACTATTGTTTTTATATTCATAATAGCTGCCATTCTGACATTGTTCTCTATATGTGTAATATGAATTGTAATGCATTCCACTGTCATATATAAAAAATTATTCAAACAACAATAACAACAAAAAGAAATAGAAAAAGCATCATGAAATTCATTTGGATAAAAAGGAAACCCAGAATAGCCAAAGAAATCCTTAGCAAGAAGAGTGAAGCAGGAGGCATTACAATACCAGACCTTAATCTATACTACAGAGCAATAGTAACAAAAAACAGCATGATACTGACACCAAAACAGACAAGTAGATCAATGGTACAGAATAGAAGACACAGAGACATCCTACATAAATATAGTTATCTCATATTAGAAAAAGGTGCCAAAAACATACACTGGAGAAAAGATAGCCCCTTCAACAAATGATGCTGGGAAAACTGGAAAACCATATGCAACAAAATGAAATTAAATCCCTATCTCTCACCATGCACAAAACCCAACTTGTGGATTAAGTGGATTAAGGTGGATTAAGGACCTGGAATTACGCCAGAGACCCTAATGGAAGAAAAAGTAGGCCCAAATCTTCATCATGTTGGATTAGGCCCTGACTTCCTTAACAAGATTCCTAAAGTGCAAGAAATAAAATCAAGAATCAATAAATGGGATGGATTAAAACTAAAAGGCTTCTTCTCAGCAAAAGAAATAATCAATGAGGTGAAGAGAGAACCTACAGAATGGGAGCAAATTTTTATCACACTCACATCAGATAGAGCACTAATCTCCAACTTATTTTTAAAATGGACACATTTTTTTCTTTTCCTCTCCCTGCTCCTCCTTTATCTATCCCCCTCCCTAATCTCAGGGAATACAGGATTACCTTTCTTCCATACACACACACACACACACACACACACACACACACATTTTAGAATTCAGTCCCATAAACACTCTTTTTTAAAAATTTGTTTATTTAATTTGTTATATGATAGCAGAATGCATTTTAATTCATAGTACACATATAAGTGAAACAGCCACATCAATGTTTATAGCAGCACAATTCACAATAGCTAAATAGCTAAATTGTAGAACCAACTTAGATTCCCTTCAATAGATGAATGTATAAAGAATCTATGGTATATATACACAATGGAATATTACTCAGCAATAAAACAGAATAAAATCATGGCATTTGCAGGTAAACGGATGGAGTTGGAGAATATTATGCTAAGTGAAGTAAGCCAATCCCCCAAAACCAAAGGCCAAATGTTTTCTCTGATATGTGGATGCTGATCCATAATGGGGATGGGTTGGGGGAGCATGGAAAGAACGAAGGAACTTTACATAAGGCGAAGGGGAGGGAAGGGTAGGGAACGGGGAAGCGGGTAGGAAAGATGATGGAATGAGATGAACATTATTACCCTAAGTACATGTATGACGACATGAATGATGTGACTCTACTTTCTTTCCCATTTTAGGCAGATCTGTCCTTGAGTTCACATCCACTATAGGAATAAAGTAATCCAGACTTTGGGGATGGTACCAGATGATCTCAGAAATGACTATCTCCCAAATTAACCAGTGAATTACAACTCCAACAGAGAAATGTAGAAGGTAGCTTTTGAATCACCTCTCCAAAAGCCCCCTGTTTCTGCTGAGGGGCAGAATTACAGCCTCTGGGATTGGAATCTCCTTTTTTCCTTTGCTAGCAAAGCAATAAATTTTCTTTTTCCTTTTTCTCAAAACCATATCCTTGTTATTGGATTGGCATGGGGATAAGGACTGAGCTTTTGGTAACAAATTCATCTTAAAGAAAGTGGGAGATAAGTGATAAAATTCTTTTTTCCCCACTATGCAATCCCTCCCATTCTAGTTGCCTTCAAGATTTTTCTTTTTGTCTTTTATTTTCAGCCATTCGAATGCTATGAATAGGTGTGTTTTTAGTCACTAGTTTATTTTTGTATTTATCCTGCTTGATGTTTTCTGAGTTTCTTACATCTGTAATTTGGGCATCTATCATTCATATTTGGAAATTTATGATTACTTCTGCCTCATTGCCCTCTATCTTCTTCTGGTTTTTTAGACCATAGGATTGATTCCATAACTCTTGGATTCTCTGTTCAGTTTTTCTTTTTCTTTTTGTATACGTACTTCAGTTTCAATAATTTCTTGAGTTCCTCAAGTTCCTTGGTTCTTTCTTTGGGTCGTGGATTCTATTGATAAGCCAATTGAGGACATTTTTTCATGTCTGTTACTGCAGTTTTCATTTCCAGCATTTTTATTTTATTCTTTCTAATAGTTGCATTTATCTGCTGACATTATCCATTAAGTCTTACATCTGGTTTACCTTTTCCAGTAGAGCCCTTAACAAAGTAATTATACTTACTTAAAATTCACTGTCATATAATTCCAACATACATGTCACATCTGAATCTGTTCTGATAATTACTTTTTCTCTTGGGAGTGTGCCGCTTTTTCTTGCCTCTGTATGCATTATGATTTTTTGTTGAAAGGCAGACATCTTGTGAAGGACATTAGGGACTGAGGTAAATATTTTTCATGTCTAAAAAGAAGATATTTATTTTCTTCTGCTAAGACTTTAAAACAGCAGTTTGTGTTAATCTCACTAGAAATTGGGCTGAATTTGAGGTTCTTTGTTGCTATGGTTATGCTTTTAGTGAATTGCAGACTTCACATTTCTCTAGCAATAGTTTGTGTTCAGGATGGGATGGGTTTGCCCAAGGGTATTTTTCAACGTGCGTTCCATTTTCCAGCTTGAGGTCTTCACTATGTCCTGCACTTGGGATAAGGTCTGTCTCTTCCAATGTCTTTGTTACTCCATGCTTGCTGGTCTCACCACAGCGGTGAAGGACATTCTTTTTGCTATGATTGAGCTTACATCTTTGGCAGACATATGTCCCTAGGTCTCAGGGTTAATGGCTTTTCTATGCTGGCTCTCCTCCCCATTGTGGTTCCCCTCACCTGAGGTAGAGAGGGATTTTATTTCCTGTCACATTTCTCAAACTGCAGTGGGTCTTCACCAGGGTCCCAAAGGTGACAGTATTTCTTTCCCATCAATGAAGGCTTTTGTTCTAGAAATGGGAGAGACAGTAAGGGACTGACTGATGTTTTATTGCTCCTCCTGCCGAGCTTCCTCTTTCCCTCCTTAGGTCTAGACCACAGGGGACTTTGGAGCACCTCCCAATCTTTTTTGTGTGCATTCAGTAGGGTTTATAAAGAAAGACACTGCGAGACAGTGTGGACACCCTAATTCTTGAGCCCCCTGAATGTTAATCACCTATAACCAATGCCCTTATTCTCCAGTTTGCTGGTTCTCCTGGTTGAATTCTCCTTCCTAGTGACTGAATACCTCTCATTAAGGTAAACCTGTTTCTGTCTCTCACCTTTCCAGTAGGCACATAGCTCTCCTTAGACTTTGGACCTGTTGGCATCCCTTGAGCTCAGCACTCCAGATGTTCCTAGAAAAATCATAAGCTTGTTGATTGTTCCTTATGGGGTGGAGTAGTCCTCTGCCTTGATCTCTACCGCATTGAGAGGAAAGCAAAAGTCTGAAATAGTATTTTTTTTAAATATTGAAGAGTATTTTATTCTAGAACTGATCTAGCCAAATTTAAATATAAAGACATAATAGAAATATTTTCAGACCATTGAGCTTTGTCACATGGATATTCTCGTTGAAAACAGTTGGGATGAGATATTTAAATACTAACAGAATAATTCAGAATATTTTACCAATGTAGCAGAAGTAAAGAAAATACAACACCTAAGTGTTTTGTCTTGTTTTTAAGTTTAAAATTTGTTCTAATTAGTTATACATGACAATTTAATACATTTTGACACATTGTACACAAATTGAGCACAACTTTTCCTTCCTCTGGCTCAACATGGTACAGCATCACACCAATAGTATAGTCATACATGTATATAGGGTAAATTGTCTTTTTAAAAGGGGTAATTTGTTCATGGTAACTCACAATTAAACATCTAGAATACGATACATGATAGACATTGGGAAGGATGTCAAAGGATATATAAGCAAACTAAAAGTTCTATTTCATTAGGGTAAACAATTTTTTTGAAAAGGTAAGTATAAGTTAAAATATGCAATGTGGAGCACACCAAAAAAGCAAATTATATGGCAGGAACAGGTTTAAAAATATCAATATTACAATAAATATAAATAGGCCAAACTCACCATATACAAGACAAATATAAATTGAAATTGGAAATATTCAAGCATAATTATGGAATTTTTTTCTAGTTTAAATCTTCCTGGTAGAAACTTCTTTTACTAGCCAAACCTTATGGAATATACAAACCTCTCAGTACACATTTTTCATCCAATGTTATATGGGGAAATTTTATATTTATACCCATCAAACTCAACTCAATTTTTAGCAGAATGATTTCAGGGAAAAATAAGTTATTTTCTAAATACAATTGGCGAAATCATGTGTAGAGACTTTGAAAATCTTGACAAGTGTTAGCAGGGAGAATGTTCACTTTAGATGTTGCTGAAAGGCAACTCAAGAGTTAGCTGAGCAATTCTCTGCACTGTACACTTGTACAGAACATGTTTCTACAGTGCTTTTCATATTTAGCTCATGTTAGAAGACCTGTCCCCAAGAAAATTGAGAAAATGTTGAAAGAAATTGTGGGAAAGAGATCAAGTGAATATGAAAAATGACCAAATGGAGGAGATATTACTGCAAATGAGGAAACTTTTCATTAATAACCATGTTGATTTTTTTGATGATTGACAATGGATATTTTAAATATTTTGCAACCTAATGAGTTTGTGACTGACAAACAGGCATTTTACTGTGTATATTTATTTTACGAACTAGATTGGGGTTTTGGATTGATATTTAGTAGATTATTAGAAAAATTAAATAACGCAGATTAGGCTTCTGATTGTTGTTTTACATAGGATGTCTGATTGTCAGGAACAAATTGTTGACCCAAGTGCAAGTCGCCTGTGTATGAAGTAACATACAAAGATTGAAAGTGAGAGGATTGTTAGACCTTTCTAGGGTTGTAGAGGATCACTATATTGTAAACTGTTTGATTCACTGAGATGACACATGTGTGTACATCTAACAGAAATCGTTCAAAATCTATGAAGCAAAAATTGATAGAGCCACAGGAAGTAATTGAAAAATTCACTTTCATTGTGGGAGATTTCCACCATTTGTTGGTAACTGATAAATTGAATGGACCAAAAATTAGCAATATAAGAGATTCCAGCAGTATAATTAAAGAGTTCTGACTGTAATACCTTATTATCTTCTGTTAGTCATTGTCAAATGGTTATTCTACCTGTTCTTGAATTTTCTTAAGTATGGAGCTTTTGATATCTCCTCTTTATTTGATTAGAAAGTTCTTCCTTGTGTGTCTCAATCTTTCCTCCTATAGTTTCTAACCATTATTTTAAATTCTGCTTCATTGCATTATATAAAAAAGATGATTTCCATGCATGTGATATGGAGTGATTTGTTTTGAGTTGTTTCTTTGTGTGTGTGATAGGAGGTGAGGACCTAAATTCACTTTTTTCCCCCCATAGCCAGTTGTCCCGTCATCATTTGTTGAGCATAGTACCCTCTGTCCAATGAATTGCCTTGGCACTTTTGACAAAATCAATTGACTACAAACATAAGGATTTATTTTTGGATTCTCAACTCTGTTCCATTGAACTATATTTTTATCTCCATGCTGTCTCGATAACTGTAGCATTACAGTAAATTTTGAAATCCGGAAGTGTGAGTACTCCAAAATTGTCATTTAAAAAAAATACTGTTTTGGATTTTGCACTTCCATATAAATTTTACAATATGGTTATCAATTCCTGAAAAAACACCACGTTGGGATTGGGGGTGGTCTGTTCCTTAGCCATAGGTAGCTTGAACAATACCATTTCCTTGCAGTCACTTTACCATGGACTAGCACCTGAATCCATGAGCTACTTCAAAACCACACCTCGTACAATTCCTTTTGTACTTTGCTTTTTGACCCATGAGCAGTTCTTTGCCTTATTTCCTATTGAATTTTATATGATTAAATTTGGCTGAAGATTTCATCCAGTTACCAGTTTTAAGGTCCAGTGTTTCTCTGGAGTCACTTAGTGTAGGTCACTTGCAAATTCAGTAACCCTACTTTTGTGAACTTTTGATTCACAAGTGCTTGACTCCTTAAACAATACATTGGAAATTGTAGAAAACTACTGATAAACATTAGGGAGAGTGAAATTTCATTCATGGGGGCAAAACTGAGGTTGTCTAAGGAAGGTTTTTGTCCTTGCAGTGCAGGAAATAAATATTCTTTTTGCTGAGGAAAAAAATTCAGGGATCAGATCCCTTCAGACCTGCCTCATAAAAGATGATTTGAAATCAGATTTCCAGGTAAAGAACATGTCCTTCTTGAACATGTGCAGGACAGCAGAGACACGGAATGTGCTTCCTCTGAGAAAGCCGGGAGGGAGAGATCAAGATCACAATAGAAGAAAAGTCCTCACTCCACAGTGCTAGAAAAACCGCCTGAGGAGACTTAGGCAGTCTTTTTGTAGTTGAAATTATATTATGGGAAAAAGATTCAGAGAGAAAAATTGACCTACTAATAAAGGAGAGGATAAAATTAATGCTGACTCTCTACTACCTGGGATTCTGAGTGCACTTGGCTAATCAGTTCCCAGCAAGAGAAAGAAAGCAATGGGGACAATTAGGAAATGATGAAGACCCTGCAGAACTAGCAACTGACAAGAAGGAGGAGATGTTTGGGAAAATGAGACATGGGAAATCTTAATGTATGAAAAGCTTGTTTATTTCCCTTCTCTATGCTTCCTTTTCATTGAAACTTGTCAATTTTGATTCAAAAGATTGTTGTCAGTAGACATGGGGAAAGGGCAGTACCTGATGGGGAGTACTGTGATGGGGCAGTGGAGTCGTGTTAGGGCTAGAGATGTGGGTATGCTTGTCTGTGAGAAGAGAGGTACACTGTCCATCCGAGCACTCTCCTTTCTCCCCTTCCAGGTGGTAACAACACGGGTCAACCCCTCCTTCAGGGAGCTTAGTGTTCTTCATTCTGTATGTATTTTGGCAGGGCTGCTGATCAGAGAACTCAGACTTGCTGAGAATACCCAAGTCAGGCCAGCCTAGGACAGATCATCTCCCAGACTGACAGGATGAGGAGGAGAGAAAGATGGCCAGAATAGAACCATCAAGATGCCACATCAGAGAAATCTGTGATTCATTCTGATGTTGCTTCCTGGCCTTCCCAAGTTTTGAATGTTGAGGGATTTCATTAGATTGGTGAGATTTGCCAGGATTCTTCCTGTGAATACTTTTTCCCCCTTCTTAACCATAAGTAAATCAATCTCCTTTGGTTATTTTTTGACAAAGAAGGATATCTGATATTAGGGGAGAGGACATCACAGTGATGGAAAGAGAAAGTTGAAGGAAGAAATACAGAACCACTTAATTTTTTTTTAATCAAAGCTGAGGCAGTACTTTCCACTAAGATACCAGGTGCATAACAAGTTCTCCAAGTCCCTGAGACCTAGAGCCATGTTTCTGTACTGTTCTGACCCTTTGTTTCCTCATTTACAGTGCCAGTTCTTTGTCTGTCTTCCAGGGATATTTCTAGAATATGTAACATTACGAAGTTCACTGATGATTCTGGAAAAAGGCAAAAAATTAATCTAAGATGGTATGATAATCCTGGCTGGCCTTGTCTTCTTAGCCAGTCTTAAATATCTGATTGGGATTCCTATGAGAAAGGTGTTTCCTTACATTTCTTATTCTACCACACTCTTTCCTATTGATTTGCCAATTTGGTATAGAAAAGAAAACACACAAAGACAAAAACCCTCTGCAACTGATTAATTATTTTGTCTGTTTGAGGGGAAAGCGGGGAGGGGGGAGTGACCCTTCAAAACCAAATAACAATAATTTTTAAAGGAACCCAAACAGCATATTTCCATACAGCAAGTATGTTGGGATTGGAAAGAGGCAGCAGGCTCATGAAAATGCTGAAAACTCTTCAGATTTGCATACATATTTTTAATAGGGGCTGTTGAAAACAAATACTTCAATGCAAATAATTAGAATATTTTAATTACATTTCTTCAGGGCTTTAATTTTTAAAAATAAACACATAGAAGACAAAGTCAGCGTAGTAAGTGGCAAAGATTCTGGTACAACCAACTGTTTATCTTAAATTACACGAGGAAAGAAGGTGCTGACGTGGCTTGCTTATCTCTCTTTGCGTGACAAGAATGCTAGGGATACAGGTCTGGGGCATGGAAACCTGTTTAGAGAAGGCAGTCACAGTTGTTTGGTTCTGTAGTATTTTGTCACTCACCCACTTGCCTACTTGCTCACTAGCACAGCACATGCCACATAGTAGGGAGTTTAATAAATGCTTTGGAATTGAACTCACTCAACCAACATATGAGTAGTAACATCATATACATGCCATGGATCTTAGAATACCAGAGATGTAAGGGGTCTGGAGGATTCAAAGACACCTGCAGACTAGAGAGTAAAGGGGCTCTCTCTCTGGGCTCCAACCTCATCTGTGTTATTGCAGAGTGGCCAGGAACCACAGGAATGGGAAGACCACCCCCAAGATCATTCTACTGTGGATATATGTTCAGTTTCCCTCAAGGCATCATTCTGAGAAGCAGCTCCTTCACTCTTCAGAGTCAGCTACAGCCATCATCAGATTCTAAAGCATCTTAGCTAATCATCATCAGATCATCATCAGATCATATTGCTGGAAGGTGCTTTCAAATTTCCTTATTTCATTGGAGGCTCAAATAAACTTACAAATTGTCTGAGATGATCAATCATTTTGGGTCACAATTTTTTCCTTTTGGAAAATCATAGCTCTGGGAGTAGCTTTGAAGTAGCTCCAAAATCTTAGGCAAATAGAGTCAAACCCAGGTGGGTTCTTAGCCACTGGATTCCTTCCTTCATTCCCAGTCAGGTCAGTATGGGTACCATGTGCAGGAACCCCAGTCCAATTCTCATGTAGGCAGGAGAGTTGCTTAGGTAATTGATGTGGGGTCACTGTCTGGATTTTGTGTGTTCCCCCCTTTTCTAGGAGCAAGGAATTCCTCTAGCTCTTGTAGTTTCTCTCCTGACTTTCTCTAAAACTCCTCCTTTTCAGGTAATCAGGGCTGAGATTGAAGTTTTAGCTTTGCTCCTTGCTATATATGATTTAGACCAAAAAAAAAAAAAAAAAAAAAAGCCTCTCAAGTCAGTTTGCTGCTTTGAAGAGTGAGGATAATGATCCTATTTCATAGGATGTTAGTATTGTTATTTAAGGTCTGTTGATATAGTAAAGGGTCTGGGTATTATTTATTATTCTCTTGGCCTCCTTTCTCCCCTACCCCCAGTACTGGAGATTAAACCCAGGGGTTCTCTACCACTGAACTATATCCGCAACCTTTTTTATTTTGAGACGGGTCTCTCTAAATTGCCCAGACTGTCCTTGAACTTGTGATTCTCCTGCCCCAGCACTTTTAGCTGCTGGGATTACAGATATGTGCCACCACATTGTACCTCTCTTGACCCTTCTTAGGAATGCAGCCTTGCCTCTTCCTGCCAGCCCTTTCCCTGGAGCTGGAATGCTATTCTGTTCCCCAGTCTGGATGAGGGGACTTTTTCTTTTTTGCTAGACAATGCCTGGTGCTATTGTCTCTCTGGGGTCCCCAGTATGGCCAGCTCTGAGTTCTACACCACTGGCTCTATTCAGCTTCCAAACCTTCCTGTTCTTTTTTCTGGGTCATTCCCTGTGACTGCTTGCTCTAACTTGGCCTAATGGTGACTTTCTTGGGCATGTCTTTAGGTGCTGGCTCTTTCCCAGGGTCCAGTCCCCTCATCAGGGGCAGATTGGACCCTCCCACACCCACCTTGTTCTGTGCTGCTTTCACCCACCAGGGCTCCTGAGGGAAGATATCAGAAAAGCTCTCAAATCCAAATTCACTTAATGATATTCACAATTATGTATGTCATCCCTTTTCCCTGTCCAACACGCCTCTCTTCAATCCTCCCAATGCTTAAAAAGGAG
This sequence comes from Marmota marmota marmota, assembly GCF_001458135.2. NCBI lineage: Eukaryota > Metazoa > Chordata > Mammalia > Rodentia > Sciuridae > Marmota > Marmota marmota. The sequence continues at coordinate 10,583,223 of NW_026000243.1, read as the reverse complement.
AAACATCGGCCTGAAATCCTCAGAACTGTTACACAATGAAATTACAAAAGAAAAAAAAAAAGAGGCCATGATACTTGGGTGTGGTAGGAACAGAAAGATGTAGAGCTCATCAGAGGTCATGGAGGCCTTCCGTCTGATTTCCAGGTAGTGTGAGCCTGAAAATTCATGAGGCAAAGACAGAGAGAAGGGAAGAAACAGAGGTGAGGTTGGGTGGGGGGTGGTATACAGGAGCACAGGAGCGGGAGGAAAAGAGAAAAGAGAGGGAGGGAGGGATTAAGGGAACAAATGAGGGAAGAATAGAACAGTGCTCAAAATTGTTTCAATTTATTATTTTATTCTTAAATGCAGGAAAAGTTGCTGAGCCTCACTTCCCACCCTTTAGAATGCGATTTTAGTATTTACGTATAGAGTTTACACTACAGCATTTTCCATTTGTTCATCTCGTCCATATGCAGCTTGCGTTCTGGTTGTTTTCATATGTATATATTTTATCTTCCAAACTGGATGCTGACTATAGTCTTTTGTGTGGAATGAAGTAAATGTGTAAATTCATAGCTCTCCCCCAGACCCTAGCTTTGTTCTCTTTGACCCTCAGCCCCATTAACAGTTCCTTTTGTTTACATACTGTCCAAAATCTTATTGTCCCTAACTTAATCCTCCAGTTCCTTCTTTTCCTGAAGTCCTCAAGTCCTATTGTTTCATAGATTGCATTCTCCATTGTTTCTTCCTCTACCATTTCAGTTCTGACTTTCATCACTTAGTACCTGGGTTATTGCAATTGTGTCTTTGGAGTTTTCTTTTCTGCTATTCTTTTTACCTGCTACTTGTTTCATCTCCCTGAAAGGAAGTGTAATATCATAGGGCATATTCCTCTGTTCAGTAAAGAGGTGAATTCACTCTCCCTCACTGCTCTAGCATTCCAGGACTGGATTTTCCACGTTTCCCATGTTTCTCTAGTTGAGTAAAGCTCACTTTGCCCAAAGTAGATAGTGCTGTACCCAGTCAGCCTCAGTTTAGGCCTCCCCTGACAGGTTTCCTGCTGTCCATCCATCTATCCGCATTCAGGGTCCAGTTAATGGTCTTCTCTCAATAGAAACCTAGTGCTGGGGCTGTGCATGTAGCTCAGTGGTAGAGCTGCTGCCTAGCATGCATGAGGCTCTGGATTCCATCCCTAATCCTGGGGAACAAACAAACAAAAAAGCCCAGTGCTGTGATCTAATAAATGTGTTACCCCAACATTTAAATGTTGAAATCTAATAACCAATGTGGACGTGGGACACTTGGAAGGTAACTAGGCTATAAAGGTAAATTTCTCAGGAGTGAAATTAATGCTTTTCTAATAAAGCTCCAGAAAGCTGCCTTGCCACTTTCACCATGTTAGGATGCAGCACAAAGTCACCCTCTATGAACCACAAACTGAGCCGTTATCAGACATTGATTTTGCTGATGTTTTGTTCTTGAACCTCCAGAACTGGGAGTTATAAATGTCCACTGTTTATGAACTGCCTAGTTTATGGTATTTTGTTACAGCAGCCTGAATGGACTAAGATACCCGGTCAGTTATTCCAGGCTGCAGAATCTTCTGAAGTTCATGGCATGTAATATTTACTTTGGGACTTAATTACATATTGTCACATATGAGTATTCCATTATGTCACATGTAGCCTAATACAACCGTACAACTCTTGTGAACAAAGACAAAGCCATGCCCTACATACAGTAACTGCTCAATACCATCAGTAAGCTCATATTTGGATTTGTAATTCCATGGCTCTTTATACCTATGGCTAAGCAATATGGCTGGGCAGTAATTAGATGCTATGTATAGAAATGAATGAACACAGAGCTACAGACATCATTCATCCAGTGTCTAGATTTTGGCCTCACCAAGTCCAGAGGTTAAGTTCTGCCCAATCAAGGTATGTAGCACCTTTTAGACTTAGTTTCTGTATTACTATAGTGGGGGTATTTACATAATAGGATTCTTAAAGATTACATAGCTCATATGTATTATGTTTCCAGGATGGTGCTAGCAGGTTTATCAAAGATATTGGTTCCTTTCTTTTCTGATGACAATAGTTATTTTTATAGGTGGCTTCCACTATCAATTATTCCCTATACTATCTGCATAGTATCATCTGATAAAAGAAACACAGAGAATCACAGTTTTATTTTCTAGTTAGAACCAGTGGCACAGGCCTGCGTGTGTTTTACTCCCTGGTTACAAGGCATGGACATGGGCTCTGCCAGGAAACCATCTGGGTCATTGCAAAATCCCCACTTAAGTTATAAATTAATCACTTGGAAGAGCTTCTGGCGTTCTCAGCACTTTACTTACCTGTCTGCTCAACTTGCTAAGTTGAGTAGATAGAGTTTTGCTGTTGCAAAAGATGGAAGTCATGGAGGATGGGGGGAGAAGAGTGTAAAGGGTTGTTCAGAAATTACAGGGTGCATAGGGGTGCTACCTCTGCTTCTGTGAAGACAGAGCTGACATCTTCATCTACCTTTTCCTGCTGCTTCTTCCTTGTCTTTGCCAATCTCCTGCCACTCTGCTCCTGCTACATCCCTTGCTAGCAGAGGACCATTCTCCCTGTATGACCCTGGTAGAGAGGGAAGGGGATAGGTTAGGTGTGTGTGTGCTTTTGTGTAGAAGTGGGGAAGGGAGTGAGTAGGAGCCAGAGAAAATGAGACTAAGTGAGAAAAACTGGGCAGGAGAAATGAAACGAGGAGGAGGGTGAGAAAATGGGAATGTGAAAGAGAAATGGAGGAAGGGGGCTGGGTGAGAAGGATGGAGGAGGAGAAAAATCTTTGTGTGAGAGAGAAAAGTTTAATTGTACAAGCAAGAATCTGCATCCAGGAGTTGGAGTTAAGGGCTGAAGGATGAGATATGGATATCAGGACATGGCAGGAGGAAAGGGCAGACTGAAGACACATCTGAAATTTCCCAGAGCAGTGGAAGAAGCATCTGAGACGCAGTTACCTCCTGCATCAGCAATGCTGTCCTGCCCTGTCTGGGAGCACAGGGCTTCTTATCATAAGGATCCATATTGGGCATTTTGTTCTGTCCCCCAGGGCAAGATGCAGAGAGAGATTGTCTGCCAGCTGTACTTTGTCATTTTGGAATGGGGATGCAGGCATTTGCCAATGGAGTCTCCTTAGAAGGGCATCACCTTTATTACACAGGGCCCAGACTCTTAATAATTTCATCCCCATTTTCTTTTCCAGAGCATGGCCATATGGCATCTTTCTATGCAAATCTGGTTCTTGGAGGGCTCCTAAGAAATCAAACCTTTATCAGAGGTCTTTCTTCCTCACTTTCCATGCTGAAGACTTCTGGGGAGTTGGTTAGACATTGAGGAGTGCTTTACCCACCTCATCATGACACTCTCAGGAACCAGGAAATATCTCGTGTCAGTTTCCAAAGCTGGTCTGGAACCTGGGGCCAGGTGTCACCTTCTTTTCTCTCAAAGCTCTGGTGTTGCCATCTTTCAATGAGCTCTGCTCCCAGGAACCTCGCTATTAACCTAAAAAGTGTTATGATACAGATGGGAACTGAAGATACATCTAACATGGTCTTCTAGGTTTAGAGCTGGGAGATGTGTCAGGTCACACTTGGTGTCCCTGGGAAAGGCTGAGGCACAGAAACTGAAGAGTTAACAGGAAGAAAATAGAGCCCCAGGGTAGGATGATGGAATAAGTGCCTGGGACTCAGGTTTCCAGATCTGGGACTAAAAGCTACACATGGTCACCAGGGTGTGTCGCATAATGTGGCTGTGGCCACGGCTGCTTCTCTTCTCCTGAACTTTCTGAAGTTTCCTGGGCTCACTAGGAGGCTTGCCCCATACCCTTTACTGTCAGTTCTGGAGACATTTGAATAATGCATTCTGTTTAAGACTGAAAACCTCGAAGTTCCATCTGTAACAAGACTCGAAATAATTACAGCTGATGATTGCCTGGTACACTCAGCCAGAAAAAACAGAACAGCTTTTGGCCGCCAGCAATTACAAGCAGCACCGGCTTCAGCACAGACAGAACTTTTAAATGAATACATGAATACATTGCTGAAGATCAGAAGGCAAGAGAGAATGTTAGAGTGGGGGTGGGGGTGGGGGAAATGAGTTGGCAAAAACTGAGTGACTTCACTCACTAAAGGGGGTGGGTGAGAGAGAATGCTACAGAGAGAAAGAGACAGAATGCTAACTCTTCCCCAATGCTTTGCCCATCCTAATTTACAAGTAGAAGATGGCAGAAAGAGTTGAAGTGGAGTGGCATCCTAGGGATACCATATTTTAGGACTTTCTCCAATTTGAATTCTTCTCATGAGAGACTGAGACGAAGAAACTTATTTGCTGTAGATGTGGTTTGGAGTTTCAGAACATGGTGCTTCTCTTCTTGTGTGGTGTGGGGGAAATAGCATAATCTTCAGAATCAAACAGTTTGGGACTCAACTGCAATTTGCTATATTTGTTATCTTCTTAGCCATTTAACTACTCTGAACCTTAATTTCCTCATCTGTAAATACCTTCTTTAGTTCTCATGGGATTAAATAGGGAGACCTTCATAAAAGGTCTCACACTGCTATTTGGAATAGAGGAAGTTTTAGCAAGCAGGGGTCTCTTCCTATCGTGGAAGGGCCTTCCACTGTTTTTTATTGAATTTATGTCATATCTTCAATCCTTTCTCACATTGGCTGGCACTATCTGATCATACCCATTGACTTAGAAGACCTATGGTTTTCAAGATTCTGCAAAGAGACCAGTAGGATGTGTTTATAGATAGGCACATAAGAGTAGATTTATTAGAGGAATTGGCTCACATGATTTTGGCTGCTGAGTTCTGTGATAGACTGTCTGCAAGTTGGAGAGCCTTTGGTGTCAGTAGCATGGCTCAGGCCAAGTTCAAAGGCCTTAGAACAAGGGCAGGCTGAGACTGAAAGACTGAGAATTTGTTGGACCACTGGTCTAGGTCCTGAAGTCCAAAGGCTGATGAGTCTGGTCTTCTGATGTCCAAAGCAACAGAAAAAACAAACAAACAAACAAAAACAAACCCCAAAATGCCTGTCCCAACTTTCAGAGAACAGAGTCCACCTCTTGCACAGTTCTCTCCAGGGCTGGGCTGATTGAGGTGCATACCCACAATGAGGGCAAATATTCTCTACCTAGTTCACTAAAATTCACATGCTCATCTTCACTGGAAACTCTCTCACAGATACAACCCAATTGATAATACTTTATCAGTTTTCCTTATGTTCTTAATCTAGTTGAGTTGGTGCCTAAAATTTACTATCGTAGTTAGATATTTGGTTAGGGACTATAAAAATGAACCAAAGCAGAAAGCCTCAGGCAATTTTATTTTTACTGGATTCTACCTTGGACTCTTCATTTTGTGAAAGTTTATTGTGATTTTCTGCCTGATTCACACACATCTGCTTCTGATGGTTAATTCTAACCAGGATTAGGAACAGAAGCCTGAAACTCTTGGGACTACAAAAACTAGTAGATGAGCCATCAAAATCCTAGCAATCAGACTACTGGAGTGGAGATTTTCAACCTGATTTGAAAACTCCATCATGTCAGTGCATACCAGCTCCTTGACTGTTTCTGACTCAATCCTCCTACTCCAATCTGTGAGTTCAGGCAGGTTTGAAAGGCTGTTTCCTGTCCTCAGACACTGGAGCCATCTGGGTGGGAGTTCACAGACCCACCTCTGTGTAAACCCTCTGATGCATTCTAGGAAATAATCTCAGTAAATACAGCCAGTGGTTGTATTTTCATACAAATACAGGGAATCTAGTGCCTCCCTCTTCCTGTCCATCATCTCTCTCTGGTCTCTTACTCTCTTATCTGTAAGTATCTGCATGCTCTATGCTGTGGCCCCTAAATTCTTCCCTTTGATCTTAAACAAGAGACATTGTTAAGAAGCTCTGTGTTTTAGATCTTCCCAAAGTCACCTTAGTGGTCAGGGCTGGGTACAGAGCATCTGTCAGAGCTCCTTTGTTATTTTGACTTCTTATAGAGCCCCTCTGGGCTTAAGTTTCAGCATATCTTGGTGATTCAGGAATTCTATTGCTGCTGGCCCTTCCTCTGCCTGCTTTTGGGCTCTCCCATTGTTTATATAGGTGCTTGATCTAATAAGGCAAGTATAGGGGACATGGAAGAGAAAATGGAAACTAGAGAAATAGTGGGATTTAAAATAAAGTGCATGGAGGAAGCATACCTAGTGAGAGAAGTCATGGGTGAGGACCAGATCTCCGGGCTATAGTATGGGATGCTTGACTTTGAGGAAGTCTTGGGTTCTTTTTTTTTTTTTTTGCTGGAAAGGGTTGTCATTAGGGTTGATTGGATCTTATGAATTAAATTGTGTGGAGATGATGACCAGGAGAGGATACTCAATAAATGGCACACATGCCCTAGATTTAATCATCCAGATTTGTTGTCCCCTCTGAGGATACGGAGACTTCAGTTTGTGTTTTGGGGAATTTAAAAGAAAGAACTAGACGGGTGTTTACATCCATTTTGTGTTGATGTAACAGAATACTAGAGACTGGATATTTTATAATGAATAGAAATTTATTTGGCTCATGATTCTGGAGGTTGGGAAGTCTAAGGTGGAGGGGCTATATCTGGTGAGGGCCTTCTTGCTGTATCATTACAAGGCAGAAGGCATCCCAAAAAGAAAGAAGGGGCCAAACCCATCCTTTTATTAGGCACCCTCTTTATTAAGAGATGGCTTTAATTCATTATTGAGGGCAGAGTCCTCATTGCCTAATCTTAAAGGCCACACCTTTCAACACCATTGCATTGGGGATTAAGTATCCAGCACATGAATTTTGGGGGTCAGAGGTAGAGTGCTAGGTGTGAACAGGCCTCTTAAAGTTCATGTACTGACACTTACTCTCTAATGCAATCATGTTGAGAGGTGGAGCTTTTAAGAAGAGATTAGCCCTCATAAAGTGATTAATGCCTTTAAGGTAGGAGTGGATTTATTATTCCCTGAATGAATGAGATCAACTTCCCACCCCAAATGATACCTTCCACCATGTTATGATACAGCAAGAAGATGCCGGCACCTTGAATTTGGATTTCCCAGCCTCCAAAACTGTGAGAAAATGAATTTCTGTACATTATAAATTAACCAGTCTATGGTATTCTTTTTATAGTAGCACAAACAGACTAGGGTATTGGTGGGAAGAATGACTTCCATGGTTTAGGAGAGCTCCTACACTTTTCAGAATGACTTCATATTGGTAGCTTTCTTTCAGAGTTGCCTTGTGGGTAGGATGCATCCTCTTGATCTCTCAGCTTTCTGTTGAAATTGAAACTTCTTCCTGAAGCTTTCATGGAACAAGGTCAAGGTCAATCTTAAGCTCTGTGAGATGCGGGGTTAAGAGTCTAGTCATTTGCCTGAGTGCCAAATGCCCTGTCTATGCCATTAGCTAACTGGAAGCTAGTTGACAAAAACCAAGTATGGTTTAAATATGTAAGTAGATAGTAATCATAATACTTTATGTTTATATAAATATACACTTTATATTTACAGTATGTTAGAGTGCTTAATAATTGGCCTAAATCCTCTGAACCTCTGATTTTTGTGTTGAAAAATTTTAACTGTTGAAAAATAATCAGCTTGACTTCACCGGTATTTGCCCCCTTAACATCTACTGACCTACAACATATCCATTCTTTACATGAAGTTTTTTGAGGGCTGGAATTGTGCTATAGATATTCTAAACATTCATTGATTATTTAATAATCATATTAAGCTTGTTTTGAGGTCACAGAGATGAATGATACATGATTATAATTCCTTACACTATAGGAAGCGGGGGTGGGGGGAAGGAGGAAGAGAGAAAGAGAGAGGGAGGGGGGAGAGGGAGAGAGAGAGAGAAGAAGAGGGAAAGAGAGAGAGAGAGGAAGAGAGAGAATTAAGAAATTGGCTTCCACTTTATCTTGTTCCTATGACAGGGTCTTCCATATGGTATGTGAAATTCTCAGTAAATACTTATAAATTGACTGATAAATAAGCCTAATTCCCTATGGCAGCTAATGATATGAATTTTAAGTAGAATTAGTAACTGGTAGAGGATCTTTGGTTAAACTTGAGGCTGTGGATGTGTGGTTTTATCTTGGTTCCTTCCCCATAGCCCACTAAAATGATAATAAAGGATCCAAAAAGTAAGAAATATTAATAATATACAAAGAGATTAAGAAAAAAGACACTTATATATGAGAAAAGACCATAAATATTAGGAACTGGAAAGACTGTTAACTGAAAAGTCACAGCCTTGGATTTGAATGCACTAGTACCCCTGTGGCTGAAAAGAGAAGGTTTTATTGCTAAAAAGCACTAGAACCCAGATTGCCTAACACCCCACTCCTCCCCTACCCCCCGCCTGTGTAGCTGTGTGACTGCTCTACTCCTACCCAGCAGAAACTGGGAAGTTTTCACAGAGGAGGAGAGGTGAGAAATTGTTCTGAAAATAAAGCAGGACCAAATGAAAGTTTGTATACTAAACAGTGAGATTTCCAGCCTCCTTCTCTTATCCTGCTCCCCAAATTAGGCAACCAATCCTCCTACACAGGACATTGGATGGTTCTTCTCTAGGAAAACTTACTGGCATTTAATAAAAGATTTTCAGATATTGAGTATAAAACAATCAATTTTTTTGCCAATCTGCAGTGAAGCCCATAATTGATAAGCTTAGCAGGCTGCACAGGCTAGGCTATGCTATTGTAACAGACAAGCCATTAATCTTTCTGATCTGCACCAATAAACATTTGTTTCTCACTTGAACTGCATGCCATCATTGGTTGACTGGGGTTCTACTGCAAGTCGTCCTTACCCAAGGGCTCAATTTAATGGAGCAGCTATTATAAGGCATGATGGCCATCATGAAGAAAATAATGTGTGTTGGATTCTGCATATTTCAAGTGCTTTTGTAAATTTTTAATGTAATTAATTAAATTACTTTAAACATTAACAAATAAAAGATGTATATGTTTATAATGTGCAACATGATGTTTTGATACATGTTTAGATTATGGAATGGCTAAATGAAGTTAATTAACATCTATATTCTCTCAGTTTCTTTGTGGTGAAAACAATTAAAATTGACTCTTCTAACAGTTTTCAAGTATACATTATTATTCACTATTATCATGATGCTGTACAATAGATCTCTTGAACTTATTCCTCTTGTTTAAATGAAATTTTATGTCCTTGACAAGGTCTTTTGAATCCTTCACTTCCCCTCCCCAGCCCTGCTATCACTCTATTATTTTTTTCATTTTTCATTTTAATTTGTTATATATGACAGCAGAATGCATTACAGTTCATATTACACATATACAGCACAATTTTTCATATCTCTGGTTTTATACAAAGTAAAGTCACACCATTCGTGTCTTTACACATGTCTTTATACATTAGTAGGGTAGTGACTTTTTACTTCTATGAATTCAGCTTTTAAAATTCTACATATAAATGAGATTATGCAGTATTTGTCTTACTATTCCTTGCTTATTTCACGGAACATAATGCTTTCCAAGTTCACTCATCTTGTCACAAATGACAGGACCTTCTTCTGTATGAAGACTGACTAGTACTCTATTTTATGTTTGTGTACATGCAATTTCTTTATCTACTTATCTATTGAAAGAACACTGAGGTTGATTACACATCCTAGATACTGTGAATAATGCTGCAGTGAACATGGGTGTGCAGATATCTTTCCAACATATTGATTCCATTTCCTTGGATATATACCCAGAAGTGGGATTGCTGGATCATATGGCCATTCTATTTTCAGCTTTTTAGGAACCTCCATACTGTTTTCCATAATGGCTGTACTAATTTACATTCCTACCAGCAGTGTATACAGTGATTCTTGAATTTCCCCATGGAAATGACACACATTCTCACATACTTTTTATTGGTCAGGGAAAGTCATATGCATAACTTTAGAAGTGGTAAGGGAGTGAAATTTTGCCAGTGCCTGGAATGAAGAGAACTAAGATATTTATGAACAACTTGCAGAACAGTTTTCCCATCTCATCATCAAATAGTCTATATCCTTTCTTTCCTATATGCAAAACATACTTGTTTCCCTGAAGTAGATCACTTTACTCTTATCTAGTGATGACATTGTACATGACCTCTAGTATGTGATACTAACTCTTCCTCAAAGGATAAAACTCTGGACTCTGTTTCAGTTTCTTACATGGCTTCTAGCAATCTGGTGACCCTAGAATTAAACACATAGATACATACATAGTCATGAATAAGGACAGAACAACTTTAATACACAGAAAGGAGAGTCCTGCAGCAGCTTGAGGTAATCTCATAGGGCATCCATGTTCAGGGTTCCCTGGTCTAAGAGAAGGGAATGTCCTTTGATTATGCTTTCATTCCTTTTCCTGGACTTGTTTCCTTATCCATTGGTTTCTGCAGTCATTTGCTCTCCCCTTTTCAATGTTCTTCCACTCCACTCATTTTCCTCACCTGAGGTGAACTTTGGGGAACACACTTGGTTTATTTTTTTTGGAATGGATCAGGCCTCTAAACCTGTTTTTTATACCTAGGTGATGGGAGCTCATGGATAATTTTAAGTATTGAAGAGTCACAGTCCAGACTTATAGTTCTTTTAACCATAGAAACCTCTTAAAATAGCATATTTTCTATGATTGTAGTCAGTTCTGATTACTAAGAGCCACACCCAGTTCTTTTGCAGGAAATTTTCTTAATTTTTCTATATAAGCCTCTCTGTATATTTGCTTCTTGGCCCTCATGCCTCCTTTTAATTTAATTACAAGGGCCATAGAAAGACCTGATCAGGTCTTTCTGATGGTTGGGAAAAACCATCCCTTTAACCTCTTCTCTGAGCATTTGTTTTAATTTGAAAGGATTTTCTGGATGCCATCTAGTCTCCTCCTCCACCCCTACCTCCTCCCCCTTCTTGTCCTCTTCCTTCTTTTTATATGGAAACCATTGTCCATTCAGGAATTCCAGTTTGGGGTATGGTGGAAATGCTGTTGTGAGCCTTACTTAAAGATTAATATATGATCATCCTTTAATTTTTTTTATCAGCCTTTTTATTTTTTCTATTATTATTTGAATGAGAACCAGCTCTCTGTTTCGATCATGAAATACTCAAATTATCGACCCTCAATTCCTTTGATTTGCTGCTTGGAAACTCAAAAATTCTTTTCTAAACTCATAATTATCTTTCATATTTGACTTTATGCATGATGCAAGTAACAGCAATGAAAACACAGAAGAGTCAAAGTTGTCTGAAAACCTGAGGAGCAAGAGAGCAGGTGATATAAGTTATAGTTCAAATCTGAGTCTGAAGACACAAGCCTGATGTCCCAGCTAAAATACAATAAGGCAGAGAAAAATAATTCTTTGTTATAAACGCATTATTCTATTCCAGATTGGATGAGATCCACCCACACTGGGGAAGGCAATTTGCTTTACTCATTCTACGGGTTCTAATGTTAATGTCATCCAGAAACACCTTCACAGACACACCCAGAATAATGTGTAATAAAAATTCTGGGCACTCCATGTCTAGTCAAGTTACACGAAAATTAACTTTCACAGTTATTATCTGTTTCCCAAGTTATATCTTGTGAAAGTTTTACCAAATGTTTACCCATTACCTAATATAGATCACCATTTCTCTAAGCCCTGACAAGTTATTGTCCACTGCCAGACCATTAAGATAATGTCACATATTTGTTTGATGTGGCAGCCCCCCCCACTTCTGTGTGTCACTGTCTGCATCCTTCAGGTTGGTGTATGTTGTGTTATAGCACAAACAAATCTAAATCTCAATGACTTTTTTTCCTCATTCACATTAACTATTCCTGGTGGATCATTTAAGTTAATTAATTCATTAATTCTTCTCTGAATTATTCTTGCTGATGTAGCTACCATCTGGAGATCTGCTACTGCCCTGGCATAGGGAAAGAGGACTCACACCTGTCCTCACTCCCCTGGTCAAAGCAAATCATGTGGCCACAACTACCTTTGGTGGTTGAGATTCATACATGTGCCTGAAAAGAGCAGAAGCAAAATATGTGGGCATTACCACACAAAGCTTCCAGTTAGCTTTTTTAAAGTTACTTTATTTTTAAAATAATTTTTATTTGTTCTCTTTGGTTAAACATGATAGTAGAATGTATTTTGACATATTATACATATATGGAGTATAACTTCTCATTCTTCTGGTTGTACATAGTGTAGAATTATGTACATATTTTCATGTAATCATATGTGTGCATAGGATAGTAATATCGGATTCATTCTACTATTTTTCCTATTCTCATTTCCCATCCTCTCCCTTCATTCCCCTTTGTCTAATCCAAAGCACTTCTATTCTTTCCTATGCCCCACCCATCTATTGTGAAATAGCACCCACGTATCAGAGAAAACATCTGGCCTTTGTTTTTTGGGGATTGGCTTATTGCACATGATATTCTCCATTTCCATCCATTTACCAGCAAATGCCATACCTTTACTTTTCTTTATGGCTGAGTAATATTCCATTGTGTATATATATATCACATTTTCTTCATTCATCTGTTGAAAGGCATCTAGGTTGGTTCCATGGTTTAGCTATTATGAATTGAGCTGATATAAACATTGATGTGGCTGCATCACTGTAGTATGCTGATTTTAAGCCCTTTGGGTATAAACCGAAATCTGATAACTGGGTCAAATGACAGTTCCATTCCAAGTTTTCAGAGGAATCTCCATACTGCTTTCCATAGAGGTTGTACCAATTTGCAGTCCCACCAGCAATGTATGAGTGAATCTTTTCCCCCCATATCCTTTCAAACATTAATTGTTGTTTGTATTCTTTTTTTAAAAAAAAATTATTTATTTATTCTAACTAGGTATATATGACAACAATGTTGCTTGTATTCTTGATAATTGCCATTCTGACTGGAGTGAGATGGAATATCAATGTAGTTTTGATTTGCATTTCTCTAATTGCTAAAGATGTTGAACACTTTTTCATGTATTTGTTGACAGATTGTTTTTCTTCTGTGAAGTGTCTATTCAGTTCCTTGGCCCATTTATTGATTGGGTAATTTGTTCTTTTGGTGTTAATTACCTTTTTTAGTGGCTTTCTCCATTCCAAGAATCCTAAGAGCTATGGTTTAAATGTGCCCTCTAAAAAGCATTGTGTTGGAAACTTTCCCCAACGCAACAGTACTGGGAGGTGGAGCCTAATGTGACATTATTAGGCCATGGGGGAATCTGTCCTCATGAATGGATTAATGCTGTTATTATGGGAGTGAATTCCTTCCAAAATGATGAGTTTGTGCTTTTTATGTTTCCCTGATGTGCTTTCCTATCATGGGATGATGCAGTAAGAATGCCCTCACCACATGCAGCCACTCCCTTGATCTTTGATTTTCTAGCCTCTGGAATCATAAGCCTATAACTTTCCCTTCATTGTGGATTACCCAGCCTGTGGTACTTTGTTATAACAGCAGAAAAAGGACTAGGACAGCCAGACACTTGAGGAAAACACTAATATAAGAGACGAACATAAACAAAGGTTTAAAAGGGGAGAAAAGAAACAATGTAGGAAACAGAAATAACTTAAAAAACGATCCTCTAATTGATATTGGAATAAAAATGTTGTTTCCCTGAAAAAAAGAACAGGTTGCCATGAAAAGGAACAATCAAAAGACAAGGAACAGGCCTTAACAGTTGAATTCATGATAAAAGAAATATTAAAATTCAATGGAGAAGTTTGAAAAAAAAAGGTTGATAAAGCAGAACAGAACATCCAGTAGGTGACACACAGAGGAGAAAAAACGTGAATCCATCAGGAAATCCCATCCTTCAGTTAATAGGGGTTACACAGAGAGAAGATAAGTAAAAGAGAAAGAAGATATTTTTCAAAGAATTATTTTCAAAAATATCACAGTGCTGACAGTACTTTTTTCTCTACATTGGAGAGACTAAACAGTGCCCAAAATAATGAAGGCAAAAAGATCTACCCAAGGCCAATCTCTGCCAATGTTCAGGATACTAGTAATAAGGAGATGCTTCTAGAAGCTTCCTGTGGAGAGGGCAGTTGTGGCATCAGACTGGTATTAATCTTGTAAACAGCAACTCAGAAGCTAGAATAAAATCTGAAGCTGAAGACCTGGGGTCCAGGGAACTATAGAGCAGAGTCAAAAGGAACTCCCAGTAGGAAAATGGAGGATTACAGCTGCACAACAGACCCTCTTGGATCAGGGAAATGGAGTCCTGGGGGGTAGGGCTGAGGGTAAGAATAAGTCATGAGGAGCAGTGGGCCAGAGAGCTGCGTACATCATAAGCCTTGTTGTTTCTCCTCCTTCTTTATTTTTTTTTTTATGCTTCTAGGGTTCAAACTCAGACCCTGAATATGCTAAGCAAGTGCTCTAACTTGAGTTACAGCCTTTGAGTTTTTCTAAATGATATGTATATATTATTTTGTGAGAATACCCCCACCCCAATTTAAAAGCATCTCTGTGTAGCAGTGAATTATAAATTGAGGAAAAGAAAAGCAAACACTCACGAGGTTGGTATTTGATTCTGACCATTAATTTAGAGTGTGACCTTGATCAATCATTCAACCTCTTCTGTAAGTAATTTCTTGTTTCTTCATTTACAAAATAGGGCAGTCTATGCCTAGAGGCCTTTTAAGGTTCTTTCTGGCCCTCCTAGTCTAGAGTTCTAAAGGCTACAAGTACATGACCATATTAAACAGAATGGCCTTGAATCCCAGGATCGCCTGAAGTTGACTTCCCCTCTGAGGCTGATGTGCTCTTGTGTATACCCAATTCCATCTTCTTTCAAAGAAAAGGCCAGGCCTAAGGGCCAAGTGTCAATGTGGGTTGCATGGAAGGTGGCTAGTGCATATGGTTTATCTAGATGCTCTCAGTTCTGTATCACAGGGACCCCTCTGAGACTCCCTGCTGTGTAATGGGGCTGGCTAGAAGCTGATCTGGCAGCTCGTTAACACTCAATTAAAGCTCTTCTCTACAGTATGGCATTAACTTTTAAAAAATTTATACATGCAATTGAAGGAATTAAAGTGCAACTGTGGTTTTCAAAGCGGCTCATGTGAGGGAGGTTGTGAAATTGTTCTCATCTGCCCAGTATTCAGTTTTCAAATTTATATGTGCAATTGAGTTGGAAATTAAAGTGCGGTTTTAAGGTGGGTGTGGGTGTCTTACATGGTACAACATCAACCATTTTATATTTATAAATGTAATTAAAATGGGATTACTTTGGAATTAAAGAACATAGGAAGGAAAAGACACATGCTCATGCTTAGGGATATTCTGCTTCTCCCTGCTTCTTATAATCTAAATTCTTGATGAGTATGTTGTTACCCAGGTCTTAACTCCTATAGAACAGTGAGCTAGGATTTTGTATGCCAAAATGCCACACAGATCCTCATCAGGTGTGATATTACCCTTCCTTGCCTTCCTTACCGGTGCTGAATCCAGGGAGCCTACTTCCCAAAGGATTTGGGAGGGTGCACACATTGTACACTTGGAATTTTTAGATTTGTAAGTGCTGAGAATGTTAATGTACCTTAGTGGTGTTATGCTGGAGACTCAGAGGTTACATTTCTCAATCCCTGGATTTATGCACGAACTGGTTTTCTGGAATTAAAAGAACACATAATCGTGGAGCACCTCTCATCCTAGATGAGGTTGTTGCTCTCTCAGGTCTGGGCATTTCACACACATAAAGGGCACCTCTGGCTAATCAGGGGCATGCAAAGACTGGTGTGGGCACTTGTGAGGAACATAGGTTCCTCATTTTTCTGTGGTCCCAACAGTATATCCTAGAAAATTATAGAATTACCCTGCAGGTTGTCTTTCCTGACTCCTCTGACATTGTCAGAAAATCTCTAAATAGTTTCCCCTTCTAGTTTAGAGTGGATATTTGAAAATCACTTGGTTTTCTAATTGTAGGGCCAGGACATATCTGAACCATCAGAGGAGAAGCCTGTGGCTCTGGAAAATTCTACAGTGGAGATGCGGCCTGTTTGCTCTTTGTGTTGAGGAGAACTGAAGGATGCACACTGTTAGCTGAGCTCCAAACGACTCTGTCCTGCCCGCCTGCTATGCCTCTTTCAAGGCAGGGGATTTGTTTGCACCCTGTCTTATCCTTGGTGTCATCACGCTGTCCTGCAGTCCCAGACCAGTGCTTAGGACAGTAGGAGAGGAATCAGTGGCATATACTTCTGAGATCTGCTTCTCCAGGCATTCTGAGTTTATTCAGGCCAGGCACAAGCTACGTACCTTAGGGGTCTATCTTTTTTCATTGAGTGGGAGAGAGGTGGGGGATGGAACCACTTTCCTGTGTCTATGATCTAAAAACCCCTTTATCATTCATCCTTGCCATTTCAGAAGTCTTTGAATCAAGACCCTTTTCTCCTTTTTCTCCCCCTAATACATTTGCATGTTCATTGAGGCGAGAAATTACATGATTTTAAGATTGCACCGAGTCCTGTTTCAGACCTTGGGCCTACTTAGCAGGGCCATCATTTTGCAATTAAGCTGGGACTCACCGTCCTTACTAAACACCCATGCTGCTCCAGAGTGAGGGTTTTTTGAGTTGATGGGCTTTGCAGCTATGCTGCTCCTGGGGTGCTTTTTTTGTCCTATCCAGCATTGTTAACTACACAGCTTAGCTGCCCCTTGGAGGCTGATTCCAAGGAAGACCACCATGTAACTGTACTCATGGTAAATGAGTAAATGGAAGACTGAGTGAATCAATTCATTGAAAAGAATTCTGTTTAAAAAGTTCACAAGAAAGCCTGGCGTGGTGGCACCTGACTGTAATCCCAGCAGCTCAGGAGGCTGAGGCAGGAGGATCATGAGTACAAAGCCAGCTTCAGCAAAAGCGAGGTGCTAAGCAACTCATAGAGACGCTGTCAAACAAACACCAGGGCTGCTTTGCCCTGGTGCCTCAAGGCAGTAAAGATGTACAGGAACTTCCAAAATACATGAAAGACAATAGGCTTAAAATTGAGGAATTCAGAGTGAAGAGAAAAGATAAATGAGAAAATGTAAAACTTTTTTTTTTTTTTAATGTTGTAATGGATAGTTAAGAGAAATACAAGTAGGGGCTGGGGTTGTGGCTCAGCGGTAGAGTGCTCGCCTTGCACAATGCAAGGATCTGGGTTCGATCCTCAGCACCACATAAAAACAAACAAACAAATAAATAAAATAAAGGTGTTGTGTCCAACTACTACTAAAAAATAAATATTAAAAAAGATAAATACAAGTAGATTATGCCTACTAACACATATGAATAGAGCCACAAAGATGGCTGTACTGTGTCTTCTTCAGGATCCTCTGGGAACAATGGACAGGATTGTATTGCTTGAGTACCTAATGTTTTCTTTAATTACTAGGAAATATGGAGCCCAGTTTGCAGCTGATCTTTAGCAATTAGGTAGGTCTACTTTATATGCATTTCTGTGAACACATCATCACTGGGCTTTATTATTTTCACATCTATCTTTTTACCTCTAGTTCCTCGATTATTTAAAAGTTCCTGCAAATTTTTGGTAACTTGAGACACAGAGTAAATCAGTCAATGAGTTAGAAATTATTATGGAATTTACTCAGAGGATGTGAGAAACCACTTATTGTTAATCTTCCTAAATTAACATAGCTGAAGAGAAATTGTCAGATTTTGTGGACATCACTTGTGAATATCTCTGCACGTTTTTGGTTCATTCAGTGAGAACTGACTGCATACCTACTTAGTGCATGACCTTGGGGTTCTTTCTCTTTGGGACTTCACCTTTACAGGTGGAGGAGATAGAAAAATGCACTTTCCAGGTAAAAGGCAGATGAAGATACAGACATTGCCTAGAAACATTTGGGCACTGAACTTCTTTGTCCCAGTGGGTAAGTGGTCCCACCAAAAATGAGCCAGGTCTTAAGGATCGGGAGAAATTGATTTTGTAAATAGTTCCTTGAATTGCAATGAGTTGTTTGTGCAGATACTTCCAGAGTGGTGAAAGAAGCTCTGCATATGAGAATTCAGGAAGCATTGAGCTTCTCAGCACTGGCTGTGACCACCTTTGGCCCACACCACTGCATGCTGCTGGCCTGCATCTGCGTTCATCTCTGGGTGGCCATTTATCTTCTGCTTTAATTCAACCTCAGTGTACTTTGTGGGTGTGTTCTTTCCTGCCATTCCATGGCCACTAGAAATACTTTACATGTAAGCAGACAAAAGCTATACAAAAAAGTAAAATAATTAAGGAAATGAGGTGTGATGGAAGGTGACAGGATGGTCAGAGAGATATTCATGGATAACAATGTCCTTGACAGAAGAAACATCCAGGGCCCTGAGATATGAACCACCCTGAAGTGCTTAAGGGCCAGAGAGGGCTAGAACCAGGTGAACATGAAAAAGCAAGGTTGCTGATGAACTTGGAGAGGTTTTCTGGGTTCAAATCATGAAGAGCCTTGGAGTTCATGGTAAGGAGTTATTCCAAGTGCAATGGGAAGCCATGTGGCTGGGGGTTTACTCAGGAGAATGATATGATCTGACATGTATCAGGATGTTCTGTGACTCCTTTATTGAGAATAAATTAGAGAAGGAGGAGTCATGTAGGTAATAGTAGAAGTGGAGAGAAGAGTTTAAGGCTTTTCTATAGCACAGGGAAGAGATGATGGTGATGTGATGGTGTCAAGTCCTGACCAGCTGGGTTGAGACATTTCTTGATGGTCACCTGTACTGGTCACACTCACTGGTTCTGTACATCTTATTTGATGCAGAGTCCCTTAGAGTCTATGTTGTCCACTTTAACAGGTAGTCTACTGTATTTCCATTCTGTAATTTTTTCCTTGAACCAGATCATCTTAATCAGATTGTGTGTTCAAAGTAAATTACTATGCCCATAGCTGTGTATGCCTGATTAAGTTATAGACCCAGAGAAAGATGCTAGTGTAGGAATAAGTGTGTGTGTGTGTGTGTGTGTGTGTACACATGTCAGCCCTATCTCAAATTGACTTCTAAAGCACTCAATTTGTGTATTCCTGCAAACAAAAGATGAAGCACTGATAATCAGCAAAGTGGAAGCAAACAGATACTCTAGGAAAGTATTTTTTTTATTGGACCTCAATTTCTATATCTGTAAAATGTTCACATTAGATCAAAATGGTTCCTTTCAGCTTGTATGTGAACAAAATCTCTGATTTCATATGTGTTCACAAAGTTTGTTAGTGTCTAACAAACTTTGATCAAATCCCCCTTGGCCCATAGAATTGGGACATTAATAATTATGCATGCTGTGGTCTGAATGTTTGTGTCCCCTATAAAATATGTATGTTGAAAATGAATCCCCAAGGATATGGTATTAGAAAATGAGGCCTTTAGAAGGTGATTAAATCATGAGGGTAGAGGCATCATGAATAGGATGAAAGAGATCTGAGTGACACTCCTGTCTCTTCTATCATGTAGGAACACAGTAAGAAAGAGTCATCCAAGAACAAGAAAGTGGGTCCTAACCAGACATTGAATCCAAAAATGCCTTGATGTTGGTTTTGCCAGCCTCTAGAACTGAGAGAAACTTCTGTTTTTTATAAGCCATCCAATTCAGAGTATCTGTTATAGCAGCCCATATGAAACAAGATAATGCAGGTGCCCACTACTAAATATTTAAATCAGGCAGGTTTTTCCATGTTAATATAAATTGTATCACTCTCTTATTTATACCGTATATTTGAATGGCATACTTATCTCCCCCATTTCTTTCCATGTCAAAATAAAGGTATGCTTCTACTGAATAATGAATAATAGCAGGAAATAACTGGCCCCAGGAAGACACTAAATCTCTGATGAGATGGGGAACCCAAAATAGTGACAGATTCCTTGTCTTGTCCCTTCCAGGATGAAGCAACTTGAGGGCAGTGTCCTTGTTTCTCTATCTGGTCCCATGTCTAGCTTACCTATAGGCACTTAACACCTATTCATCCTTATCATTGAGACTGACAAATAATGGAATCCCTCCTGCCACCCAACATGTGGAAAGGTAATTGCTGCTTGGGCTGGTATCAATTCAAACCATACCACGGCTGCTGAGACAAGAACTTCGCCTTATCTTGAAGCCTTACAGCTACTGGGAGCTGCAGGGTAATGTAATTTGCTGGTGCTTTTTAAGTCAGCAGCAGTTTTTTTCCCCGGCAAACACATCAAGCCCTTAATGGGGTTTTTGAAAGTAAATCTCCCGTTTGAAGTGAGAAGGAAAGGAAATAAACAGTTATTATTCCGATTCTGTCCTTTACCTTTTAATTTTGGGGAGGGGGGAGCTGTGTGCAATAGGGGTGGGCAGAATGATTCCTCAAAGCAAATAAGAG
This sequence comes from Marmota marmota marmota, assembly GCF_001458135.2. Classification (NCBI taxonomy): domain Eukaryota; kingdom Metazoa; phylum Chordata; class Mammalia; order Rodentia; family Sciuridae; genus Marmota; species Marmota marmota. Next base: position 10,562,839 of record NW_026000243.1, on the reverse strand, counting down.
TCCCATTGGAGAATCAGCCTCCTGCAGACATTGGTCTTCCTGGGAGCTGGGTGGATAAAATATTAAGTACCAGGATCGCAGCAATGTGGTTGCCGCAGACATAATCAGATGAGTAGTTAAAGGTCTGGCATTCTTTAGGGAAACAAATGATTGATCAACCCTGCAAAAATAAATAACCTGGCTCTTTAGATCTATGTAGCAACTTTAAATATTTAATACAGCGTATGTGTGTGAAGGATTTGTCCTCACCCAGCTCCTCGTCGCCTGTGATTTTTGGATGAATTTATCAAACGTGCCTTTTTAGGGACTTCTGATCCAGGCCATAGATACAGGAAGCACCATTTAAAAATTCAAGTTCCATTCTCTTCTTGGCGCAACGGAGGACATGATAGCATGTGGCCAGAGGGGAGACTGTGCTTTTTGGGAGGACAGTGCTGGGGGTGGGGGCCATCTGGGCCATTGGCATACATCACAGGTGTTGGTCACAGTGTGCATCTGCAGCTGGGAAGCAGTGTGTTGAACATAGAACATGACACGGATTAGGAAAGTTACTGGTTCAGTGCTGAAGTCTTTTTGTGGCAGTGAAATTTTTACCCTGGAGAGACTGCAGAGCAGCCATTGATATACAGATTTTGAGGTCTGTGTCCTGCCACAAGGGAGAGGGTGGCCCAAATAGAAGATGTTACTCAACTTTAAAACTCTGTGCCTCTGAGGACAAGCACTTGGCTCTGTGCTCAGGGAGTGCTACAGCTGGGTGATGTAGGTGGCCAGATCTACCTAGCTCTTAGTTGTCGTAGGAAGTTAGAGAAGAGAACAGAGGCAGGAGCTGTATTGAAGAAGCACTCCTATAGCTGCCATTGTCATACACTTCCTTCTAGCTACTTGATGGCTCTGTGTCACATGATGACAAAAGAAGATCAGGCACATGTGCTTTTGGGGTAATGTCAAGGATTCCAGTCTTCTTTGGAGGCGGTGCTGAGATTGATGGAATGTTGCTCATAGAGATTTCCAGGAAGGTGTTTTGTTTGGATTCATCGAGGGGTCAAGGTGCAAAAATCATGGAAACTTTTTATGTCAGCTGTCTAAGTCTTATAGACAATGGTGCTCAATAACAAATTATTTCAGGTATCAAAGTCAATGCATATTTACTAAGTGCTTATTATATATCAGGCCTTCTGCTGAGGGCATGGGTATAAAGCAGAAAAGATGTGTCCTTTGCTTCCTAAAGCAGTCAGTCTTTACCAAAACTTGGGCTTCATCAATAGAATGATACCCATAAATCTTATTGGATAGTTTACATAAGTACATTCTTTGGAAAACAGAAAAGAGTAGAACTTTATTCAGGGAGAAATCTCTGTGGTTACCCCCAGAACTTCAGATAAGTGGGAAAAAATGTGTAAAGACAAAATTATTAAGAATTTAAAGATCAGCAATTAAATTGATGGACTATCAGAAACAGGGTTTGGTAGTAGAGTTCAGATTATTGCTTTTTTACGTTTATGTTTTCAACCAGGCTCAGCAAGTCCAAACCGGCTTGTGCTAAAGACAGCAGATGGAGAGGTGGATCCTTCTTCTTGGGTCTTGCTCAAACCCCGGAAATGCAACAGATGGCACCTAACAGCCAAATGAGGCCAAGTTGGGGCACACAATAGGCCTACCCCACTCATCTGTGTGCCCATTGTTTCCCAATACCCTGGAGAAATGTGGCATGGAAGTCATGTATTGGGGATATGTGGCTTTCTGTGGGTGGTGTTCACACTGAATATGAGAGAGAATGGATTAAGGGTCACAAAGATAGGGGAGGCTGTGGAAAGGTTCTGATGGCTGTCTTTCCTGGAGTGACAGCTGGCAGGCAGCTGTAGAGATAGTGTGTGTGTGTTAACTGCCACAGTGACTGGGTGTTTATTGAATTGCTGTGGATTTTCTAAAAGCAAAGCAAGCATACTAAATTGCTGCAAATTACCAAGGGCTTTCCTAATGTTTGATAAAAATACTGTGAACATTTAAGGACACAGGCTCTGCAAACGGTTCTGAATGTGGTTACAGGGAAACTCTTGATTGAGAACAAATACACTAGCTCTTCAACACAAATAAGTGGAGTTAGAAGGACTGGGATCACACCAGAAGCTGGACATTACAAATGCAGGTTGGCATCCCTTTGCTTTCTTAGTATATTGCTTACAATTGTTGCAAGTGTGAGTCTCTGACCTCTGCCCACCTTCCTGTACATAGATGATTATTTTAGTTCACTGCCTTATGAGATGTAGTGCACCTCAAACTGGTTGTGGTGGCATATCTTCTGGTTTAGAGATAAAGACAAGGGGAGGAGGATGATCTAATTTTTAACCATCTTCCCTAATGATCTCCAGTCTTTCTTAATTTCCCATGTCCTGATCATTCTTCTGCTGTTCAGTAATATAAGTATGTTGAAGAAGGACAGGAGTAGGGGTCAATAATAGAACACATTTCCCATTTGGTAGTTAAATTCCTTCACAAACCACACCTGGTTTCTCCAAGTTCAACATAACTCCTTTCACAGTAGTTTTGTAGTCTTGCCCATTTTGCCTCCTGACTTGGTCATATGCTTTGGAAAGAAATAAACCATAAGGAAAATAATACCACTGGATTTAGAGGCTTTTTGCTTCTAGCCTTGTACTGAGAAGTTGTGAAGAGTTGGGACTCTGAATCAAATTACACCCCAGTTTAAAAATCAAAGGAATAACTGTTTAGGGGCCAAATACACTTTGGGTTAAATCAGTTCAAAGCATCAGAAAAATCGTTAGAAATATTTGAAGAGCACAGCAGGTGGCTCAGTTTGCATTTCTTAACCTGTGTCATTTGATGTTTTGCTTCCACAGGGAAACATGAGGAATTTCACTGCCTTCTAGCAGTTAAAGTGCACTAGGAATTCTACATTAGACTTGGTGGTTTGCAACAAAATTTCAAGAAATAGATGCTCTGTGTCCTGTCTCAAAAGTTTTTGGGATTTACACTATTACCTGTAAGTCTGAGTTTGGGATATATTTGGTCATGATAGTATCTCATTGCAAACCAAGAACATTAATATAATTCCCTAAAGTGTGAGGGTGTGCTTTCATGGAATGCCTTGGCATGGGAGACATAGGTATTGAAGTTCCAACATAGTCAATGAATTACGAAAGTGGGCCCAGTAATTTTGGGTTGAAATACATGCTTACATGCCTCCTGAACCAAGATACTGAAAGTGCAAGAAGCGATAGAGAATATACATGGGCTAAAAGGGGAAGGATGAAGGGACAAAAGGACAGTAGGCAATTGCAAAGAAGGAGGAGACCAGAGCTCCTGCCATGTCTTACCTAGTCACCGAATGCCAGCCCAGCCAGGATTGGATAGACATTAGAGATGAGACAAATAGGAGATGACAATAAGCAACAGGATAGGAGCAGCAGATGTTTTCCCTCAAGAACAATTATCGAACAGTAATCACAAGCAGAGGCAGACTCCTGTTATAAGCAGATGGACTTTATTAGCAGCTTTATAAATCGGTGCTCCAAGACCTATCTGATGATCTTTGACTCTTTAATCAAAATCTATCCTCTCCCAATGGAACAAAGTCCTGATCAACTCTCCTGGATAAGCATATTCTAAGAGAGGCTCTCATGAAGCATGGCTTCTCCGGGTCAAGGGGGCCTCTGAGGATGAGAATTAACTTCCCTAGGATGTTATCCCATTCAAGGAGTAGAAATCTATATTGCTGAATGTATATGTTTTCAAAGTAGTTTACAGATTCAAATGCTCATATATGAGCCCATCTTTCAGGGCATCACTTTCCTCATCTATAAAGATAGAGAATTAGGCTTTTTGACCTCTTAGATTTCTTCCATCTCCTAAATTAGCATTTTTGATCTCTCAGATTATATATGAAGTCTTTTGTGGAAAAAGCCATGGTAGGACAATTGTAAACTCTTCCATGTACATAATTCAAAACTATGTGTGCCTGTGGAAAAATCCATCCATCCATTCACCCATGAATCCAATCACCTATATATCCATCCAAACATACTTCCTTCCTTCCTTCCAGTCATTCATTAGTCCATCCATCCCATCCACCCATCCATCCATTCATTCAATCATCCATATTTTCATTGATTCATTGATACTTTGAATGATTCATTCCTTGGCTTATTATTGAACACTTCTGATATGCTTAAACTCAAGATATTTTAAGCTCTGTCAACACTGTATCTATCTCTAGCATTTGGCAAATTGTAAATGGTTCAATATTTGCCGAGCGAATGAATGAAAGGTAGCTATACCACCTGTTTCCTAAGAACAACAAAGTGGGGAGTGGTTCTGCTTCATTCTAGTCCATTTCCCAATTTCTTGGCAGTTGTACATATTTCAGCGCTAAATAAATATTTGTTAAAGGAAGGGAGGAATCTGTGCAGCTGCAGTTGTTTGTGTTTATATGTTTTAGCCATATGCTTGTGTATCATCTCCTTAGGCAGTGTGGTATAGTGGGGAGGGCATGATGAGTCTGGAGTCAGAGGGCCTGGATTCTCACACATGCTGTTTCTAACAAGCTGTGTACCTTGGATAAATCATGTAGCCTTCTGGATCTCTCTTTTCTTGTCTGCAAAGGTAGATATCTTCTTTGTTTCTTGCAGTTTTGAGGTGAATAAGTAGAACACAGGGATTACAGGTGAAGGGATGTAGAATGGCCTTAGTGAGTGATAGCTGTTATAATTCTAAAGGCAGGGGCTTGCCTTCTCCATCACAGTTGCATATGCCTTGAATTTTCAATAAACGCATTTGAAGTACAATAATAAGATAATTGGGAGGTGTTTACTTATCAAACGCTTTCATAGAAATGAATATCTGCCAAGTGCCGTTATACAATGCTTTAAAACAATTTTAACAATAGTTGTAACTAATTTACTTCATGAATTAAATTAACTTAAGCCACATAACAATCAAATGAGGTAGACACCAGCAGTAGCCTCACTTTTTATAGCAGAAAATGGACTCAAAAGAGTGAAATCATCTCCCTGTGGTCAACCAGCTAAGCAAGAATCAGAGCCAGCTAAAGTTTCTGATCTCAACCACTTTCCTATGCTATGGTACAATTGACAACCAAGTTATGTTCTATGATGGCTAAAACAGAATATAAACTGTGGCTCCTGCTACAAGGTTCTCACAGTATAATTGGGCACATGAAATATTTAGCAAAAGAAAGAGTGGGCAATAAAGCCACAATGTGAGGTATAGATCATTGGAGAACAGGAAAGCATATAATAGGTACCTTAGTTTTATATAACATTTTATGCCTTTCTGAGTGTTTTTGACATCCATCATCTTATTTGCTGCCCATAATAGCTATCAGTATTTATTGAGGGCTTACTATGTGCCAGGCAATGGGCTAAGTGCTTTGCTTATATTATCTCAATCAAGATTCCTGGAAAGTGTATTATATGGGCATCATTTTAGTTTTAGTGTCAAAAATTCAATTCAAGTCATTCATGTAAACAGAAAGTGAAGGAGTTAGGATTGGTTTCAAAACACAGCTGGTCTCAGAGACTCTCATAATGCCACAGGGACTCCATCTTTCTCCTTTTCTTTTTCTTTCCCTGTCTCCCTCCCAAACTTGACTCTGCTTTCCTCTGTGTTGGTTTCAGCCTGGAAATTTCTTTCCTTAGAGCGAGTGACCCCAAGGCCACCCCAAGCTAACATCATCCTTCCTGCAACATGAACAGCATTTCCAAAAAATGTCCTGGAATTAAGTTCCATGCTGATTGCAGGAGACAGAGGGCTGGAATATATGGATTGGAAGGATCTGGGGCACAGGACAGCCCCTTAAAAAATTGGTTCATGAGACCCAAAGGAAGAAAGATGTTTCCAGGATAAGGGAAGATAATTCTGGGCAGACACAAAAGGAACAAAGTATGCAGTGGTTAAATAACCATTTTATGGATGAGGAAACTGGCTCAGAGAGGTTGAGGGCTTGGTTAGGGCCACAGATCTCAAAGTCAGCAAAACAGGGTTTTGCATCAATGTGTTGAGCTCCTCTCATCTGTGTTTCAGATGGGAAAAGTGAGGCACAGGCTGGCTAAATGTTTTACTTGATGTGTCTGGGTAGAAGGAGACATTGCTGGATTCAGGGCAATACTTTCCTCAGAGTGGCAGATGATGAAGATTTCCTGAAACAAAAGTCTCCAGTCTCCCAAGAATATCAAAATGGGTGAAAAAAATCTGGATGATTATGTTTTGCATCCTGTACCAAAACCTGCAACTTGGGCTTTGGACTACAGTTTCTAGTTTTCTAAAAGAAATACACTTTGAATTCGAAATAAATTAGAAAGAGACACGAATAGTTCCTGCTGTTAGGTGACTTCTTCTTTTTTTTTTTTTTGAACATGGTTCTGGTAGTGGTTTCAGGCCCAGAAGAATTTGGACTTAGAAGTGGCAAACTTGTTGGTGATGGGCCACCACTGACTCCATGACACACCGTGGGTTGGAGTGCCATGTGGGGCTTCACACAGCTTTTCTTTTGCATTTGTCCCTTGGGAATTTTTTAACCTGATTAGGCACTAATTTTCAAGGACAATGTCAATGAGAAATTAGCATGCAGTCTGTGTCGGGGGCGGGGGGGGGGAAGCAGGTGGAGTCAAAGTATGTGAGAACTAAATATCTGCCCCATCATTATTAGCCAGGTGGTCTTAGGTGTCTTATTTGACCTCTCTTAGTTATTTCCTGTCTGCAAAATAGGAATCATAGGTAAGAAACATGTCCTTAGATTGAGGCCAGGGCACAGTTATGGGAAATCCCCTTTACTGAAGACAGATTGAAAAGCTCAGGAGGAGAGCGAACAGTCCAGGAGTTTTAATGGGTGGATCTGACAGAACTGCTGCTCCGGGCAGGCTTCCTTGTGGGCCTTCCTGCCCAAGTGTGCTTGGGACTGTGCCTGGTAGTGTCTCTAGCATGTGCTAGGCGGGCACTCTTCTCTCCCTTCCCATGTCTACACTGACAGGGTGTCCTCCCTGCCCCACACCTTCAGCTCCATGCTCAGCACCTGAGGTCAGAAAGCACAGTTTTGCCTTTTGGTCATTCCTGCCCCTCACCCCTCATCCCCCACCTCGTTGCTTTTTGTCCTAAGACCTGAATTCTAACCCTGGGGGACAGGAAGGGAAACCACTTGAAATGTGATTAACTTGGGTTCAAATTCCTGTGCCTCAGCTGTGTGCTCAAATCCTTTACACAACCAAAGCCTCAGTGTCTGAGAAATTCTTATAAAGAGTAAATTCAATAACATTTGCAAGTCTTTTGTTTATTTTGCTATATGGCTCTGAGTATGATAATGCAAGTCTCTAGGACTTGGGACCTCCATTTATCCTTACTCTGGCAGTCCCAGAATGCAGTCTCTGTGCCTCCCTGAGGGCCCCATGGGCCATGTCAAAGGGCTGAGTCCTGGTTGATCCCAGCTCTCCAGGGGCCCCCTGCCCAACATCACTTCTCAGTGGCAACTTCCTTCTAAGTTGACAGTCAGTCCTGGCTTATCCTCTCTCTGTCCCCTCACCTGCCACTGGCATATAGGGTTAGACTGGTCCTAATAGCTATTTGTAGCCAATAAGATAAGAAAGGAACTTTAGCAGAGAAAGTTCCCAGTTCAGTGTAATGTGAACTTCCCTACACTCTGGAGCTGTCAGGAGAAGGGAAGACTGTAGTGGTCATATTTTCTCCATAGTCTGCCCATCTGTAAAGACTGAGACCCCTTCAGATCAATACCTACCTTCTCTCTATCAGTAGCTGTTCTCATTGCTCTTCCTCCTGCTTGCCCTCCCATCCCTACTTTTACTCATGTTTCCCAATCCTGCCTCCTTTTTTGGTGCCTTTATCAGAATTCTAGGTGTCTCTTCCCCTGCCTCACCACATGATCTTCTACACTCATCCTCTCTAGTAAGAGACTCCTGAATGCCAAAATCTACTTGCTGTTGCTATAACTGAAAACCACAGACTGGGTAAATTATAAGAAATAAAGGTTCATTATAATTAATATAAGAGTAGAATTCACTGTGATACATTGTATAATTATAGTGCATCAATGAAAATTTATTTGTTAATAAATAGAAGGAAGACCAGAAGAGTAGAGGAAAGAGAACAGGGGGATGGAGGAGAGGAGGGAAATGGAGAGAGGAGAGAAACTGGGGAATGAATTGGACAAAAGTGTGTTTGTGCAGGTATGAATATGTCATAATGAACCCTGTTATTATAAAAAAACATAGAAAAGGAATAAAGATTTATTCTTTATTCTGAAGGTTGGAGGGTCAAGATCAGGTGGACATATCTCATGAGGTCCTTTTTGCTGATGCAGACTCTCTACAGAGTTCCAAGGTGACAGAGGGCATCACATGTGAGATGGATGTCCTAGCTCAGGTCTCCTCTTGTTCTTAGAATGCCACAATCCCATTGAATTAGTGCCACACCCTTATGGCTTTATTTAATTTTAATTACCTCCCCAAAGTCCTGCTTCCCAGAACCATAATTGGATTAAGTTTCTACCCTTTTAATATATAACAATGGTGATTAAATTTCCATGTGAGTTTTGGTTTGGGCATTCAAACAATAGCACCGACTGCAAGAAAGAGAGAGAAGGTTCTATACTCATCAAACTCTCCCTCCAGCTTCTGCGCATGAACATAGTATAAGGCATCATCCATGAACCAGGAAAAGGCCCTTCATCAGACACTCAATCTGCCAGTACCTTGAATGTGGTCTTCCCAGGTTCCAGAACTGTGACATGTTAATTTCTGTTGTTTGTAAATCATCCAGACTATTATACTTTGTTATAACAGCCTGAATGGACGAAGACCAGGGTGTAGGACCCAGGCTGGCCATAAAAGCTAAGTAGCTTATGGAATTTCAAGAGCAAACGCCTTCTCCCCTATCCCCTCCCTTCACCCTCTGGCACCACCCTAGTTCATCTTCTGTTCAGCTTCCTTACAGGTCCAACTTGGTCCTGACACTCCCACTGTATTCCTATCCTTTACTCCCCATTTAACTTGTTAACTCTTAGGTCCCTTTTCAGCTTAGGTGTTGCTTCTGTCAGATGCCTTTTCTGACCAGTACCCCTGTAACCTCTCCCCCTAAAAATTCAATTGGCATTTCCCCCATGTGTTCCCATAGATTAGCTAGTGTGTCGCTACATACATGACTAACTTTTGCAAGGACAGGGACTAATCCGTCTTGCTCACCATGGTGTCTCTGACATGTAGACAATGCCTGGTGCATAGAAAATAATCCACATACATATGCTGAATGAGTGAATGAATGAATGAGACCATTCATTAGCAGTAAAAGTCAATAGCAGTAAAAGTTAGGCAAGTTTGAATTTACTTTTCCAACAAGTTATAGCCTTGGGGCAGACCACCTTATAGAGAGGGGAAGTCTCTTACATTGGAGGAATTCCATAAGCAGTTTGGATGATCATTTAATCTAATAGGTTGTGGGAGATTTGAGTTGATTAGGGAAATGGACCTGATGGCCTCTGACACCCTGTTCAGCTCAAAGCTTCTGTGATTTGATGACTCCAAGAGCAGTTTCTTGCCCTTTGGGCCATTTCTTATGCCAGCAGAAACCCTGCAGTGGCCCAGGTGTGACCCGGATGCTGACGCAGTGTTCTTCAATCTCGCAGGTGCTGCTCTTTATATAATTTAATCTAGTAATGCAATGCTCATGTGGCCTTTTCATTAATCACCCCTTTCTCTGTGGATGCCTGGAAAGGGAGGCTGGGGGAGTAGTAGTGAAGAGGGAAGGGAGAATCTTATGTCTTAGCATGTTAGGAGCTAGAAGCTGGTAAGAGCTGAGAGGAACAGGACAAGGAGAGGTGGGAGGCTGAAGCGGCAGAGAACAGAATCATGGGTTTATGATGGGTTGGAGTAAGATTTCTGAGTTTCTCTTTTTGTAGAAACCTGTGCCAGTTGAAAGCCTAGGATTCCAACTATTTCATACACCTCCTTACCTGCTGTCCCCCAAAGCAACAAAATTCACTCAACTTCCTTCATTGGACTAGGGCTCTGCAGCCAGAAAGTTGAAAATACTTTTGCATCTAAATGTTAGTCTCTTAATTTCCTTGATGTAAATGTGGAAGCTATCAGAGTACCCCTTTTACAGGAAGAGAAACTGAGGTACCCACAGACTTGTCCAGTAAAGGGGTCCGTTCTGGTAAGTTCTTTGGACACTGCTGATTTGGATATGTGTCTCCTGAAAGTCCATGTGCTTAAGTCTTGATCCCCAGAGTGGCCCAATTTGGAGCCAGTGAGACATTTAAGAAGGGGCACCTGAGAGAGGCTATTGGGGTATGCCCTCCAGAGGGACTGTAGGACCCCCATCTTTTCTATTCTCTCTGCTTTCTGGCTCATGATGTGAGTGGTTTGCTCTGACATGCTCTCCTGGCCAGGACATGCCACTGTCAATAGAGGCCCAAAGTGGTGGGGCTGCCTGATTTTGGACTTGAACCTCTATTACTGGGAGCTAAATTTACCTCTTAACTTTATAAATACTTTACTCTTTTTGCTTCATAAGACTGTGTCAGCCATTTCTTCACATTGATGCAAAGCTAATAGAGGTATCTGGATCTATAGTGAAAGGGCAAAGAGAAATTTAAGAATCTCTGTTGAGGTTGGGGGTAGGGTGGGAGATGAGCAGCAGCATAAGGGACTAAAGACATGGCAAAGGGTCTTAAAGTCTCATCATTCCTTTTGATTTACTGCCAGGTGTCCAGAGCCCATTTGGTTTTGTTTTTCAGGAGTATTTTTACTTTGGTTTTCTTCTGGAATGTTATTTGCTGTTCCCCTATGAGTAAAGGCTCACAGGGGCTGTTCTGTCTGTAACCCTTTTATGCGAAAAACCATAGTGCATTCAGTGAACTATTCCCTTCCCCCCCCACACACCTTCCACTCCTCTCAGAATTTTTTTCCTCCTTCATGCAATGCATGCAAAGGCCCTTTCATCTGGGGAGCTGTCCCCACCCTGCAGCTCTCCCCCACCCCCACTATTCTCCCTCTGGCCTTAGTTCTTTTTTTCCTCCTCCCTTTGGACAACAAAAATTGAGAAATGTAGTGAAAGATAGAAATGTTCACAGACACAAACTCATGAAAAGGAGCACATGGAATGTAACAAATTAAATGCCACCCAGCAAGGGTAGGGGGCCTGATTGCTGAGCAGGGAGGGGTGAATGAAATGCAGATCAAACAAAGCAAAGCGGGAGAGTGCAGGAGAGTGGGAGAGTGTGCTTGGCAGCAAGGTTTCTGGGAACAGAGGCATAGCATGCTGGTGACATAATTGTGCCCTCCTGATGGATCCTCTGCTTTATCCCAAGTTCTCTGTGCCAAGTCGGCCATCCTCTGTTAGCCGCTGCAGTATATTATCTTCTGATGGGAGCCCTCACTCACCAAGGAGGAGGAAGAGAGGACCTGATTAATTAAGGGAGATCTCTTTCACACAGACAGCTGGCTGGAGGGGAGGGCAGAGCTATTTAGGGATGAAGACATCTAGTGTCCACAGGGCTGGCACTGCCTCTTGCTCCGCTCCTCCCACCATCCATCCCCTACCTGTGGACCCCACCTCCTGGTGCCTGGATAATGCAAGTCTGTGCTCACTTGTGCAGCCTCTTTTTCCCTTTCTGTCCTTCTCCCTGGGGTCATTTCAAAGGCCTGAAAATGAAGGAAGGTTTGTGCTTTTTCTGTTGGAAAATAGGTGTGGTGATTGAGGCAATAGTTGGATTAAGTGGGCAAAGGGTGGAATCATTCCAGTTTCAGGGCTGTTGATATAGACTAAACATTTCCTATAAGCCGTCAAGAGTGTGAGAAGGAAGAGATGGGGGTGGCCCTCTTTCCTCTCTGACCTCAACAGGCACAGAGACACCATCAGCTCTTTAGCCCCTTCCCTTCTTTTCTTAATAGTTTTGCCTCTGGACAGACTGGGCACTTCAGGGTTTTCCCCTTTTTGGGACAAATGCATCATCTGGGGTGCTTAGCAGGGGGCTCCCCACATTGCTTAGCTCATTAAAAGAAAGCCTTGCCTTCGAGTGGCACAGGTAATGAAGCATCACAGGGTGCCTGCCAGCTCTAATAAGATGGAATGAACTGAGAGGGAGAATTAACCTGGTAGGATTAGTTCACTCTGCAGCAAGATGCTTGGAATCGCTTCTTATACCCGTGCCGGGAATCTTAAACACACTCCTTTCTCAAGAGGGGTGCGGCTAGGGGAGAGGGTACTGGTCTGAGCTAGGAGAGATGAGCAAAGCTGTAGAGCAGAGTCTGTGGCTGAAGGGCTGCAGTCCAGCTCTCTGCTGGAGTGGTCAGCTTTCTTCCCAAGCCATGCCTCAGAATGCTGGGCTGAATCATAACCCTCCTGGACCCACAGTTTCCCTTTATTGTTCAATCTACCCTAACCTTATGGTTCATGCTGTGCCAGGATTGATGGGGAAGGGAGGTAGTGAGTGGTAGGGTGGGAGAGAGGGCAACTAATGATCTTAAGGCCATGGCTGCACTTGTTGATTCAAGGGTGGCTTGAGTCTGGAACATACGCCCCAGTTTGAAAATGCAGACATTTGGCTTGCCAATTCTAATTCAAGTGTCACCTTCATCACAAAAGGAGTTGGAAAGAATAGAAAGAACACAGAGCTACAATTAAGGGCATCATCATTCAAAATTGCAGTTGTGTGAGTACTTCATACCAGGTACTGTGCTAGATTTTGCAGTAAAGACATAAATCAGACATGCCCACTCCCTCAGAGCAAGATCACATCAAGCAATGCAACTATTTGCAGTACTAGTCATGTGCCCAGAGACATCCATGATCATGCAGGAGGCAACTATTAATTCTTCTTGGCTAAGGAAAGGGCTCAAGGAGGTCTCTGAAGCAGAAACAAGTTTCTTACCTTCTTTATGCATGCAGCACAGGCATCTCTACCAAAACTGGTCAGAAGGTCAGAGGATAAAAGAATGGGAGGGGTCTTTGAGAAATTTCCAAATTTTGCAATTTTTCCAAGTCCTTGTTAAATAAAACATAGATGACAAGGACTGCACCTGAGATGGTCCAAGTGAAGAGTTCCAGAAAGATGAGGGACTCTATTTAGACAAATATTTCAGGTGATTCTGGCAATACACTAAATCTGAAAGAGACCCCTTCCTCCTTTCACAGAGAAGGCAATTTGGACTGAACAATGGAGGGGTGTACTAGCTGGTTCAAAACAAGTGGCTGGTAAGTGGTAGCACTGGGATCTGAGTTCAGAATTGCTGATTCCCAAATTCAGTACCCTCTCCTTCAGTGTCATTTAGCAGGAGATGCATTAAGTAAGCTTGGACCCCATACCACACTAGAGTCTACATTAGGGCAAAGTATTTTGTGGGACTCAAGATGCACATTCAAAAAGTTGGGATGTTTGGCAAATTTCCATTACTCTCCGCTTGCTATTTCTATCCTCTGTTAACCCCACCTGCTCCGGACTGCAGTTTGCTTCATTCCTGGAAGGTCGCGTTTTCCTACTTGGAGGCTAACGAAATGCCAGATGAACTCGTGCGTTTCTCATACGCTAAATACAGATGGCGGTATTTATGAGGGAACAAAGCCTTGCCACAGAAAGTTGCCAAAGACTCTTTTCCAGAGAAAGTGCTGTAAGACATCCATGAGGAAGGGAAAGTGTAACTTTGGGGCATCATAGCTTTCCTGAAAGAGCACCAGATGCCTTTTCAATCTTGGGGTTGTGCCCTTTATAAAATCTTTTTCTTGTCAAGTAAGGAGCTAATCTTGCTTTGTTAGCATGTAGCCTTGGCTTACCAGCCATCTCGTATTCAATGTGAGAAAAGAAATGTGTTTCCACAAAGCAGGCATCAGTTACATCCAAACTGAGAAGACTTTGCTGGTTTTCCAAGGCAAGCATTTCTAAATCTCAGCTTGGTTTTCAAACCTTGGACTGGCTGGTCCCATCCCACCCACTGTCCTCACATCTTTTGGGGTGTGTGTGCAGTAGTACCAGAATCCTATATGCAAATCCCTCTACATGATTATAGAGGGACTTCATCTTCTGATCCCCACATAGTCTGTGTGAGCCCAGTAGGGAGGTATTGAAGGCAATATTTTTATTTGAAAGTTGAAGAAAAGGGCTCAGAAAGGTTAAGCAATTTTATGTAAGTGGTAAATTTGAGATTCACCCCAGGTATTAATTCTGTGTGTTCCCCTCTCACCACTCGTAGGCTCAAATCAGGCCCTTGCTTCATTCCTGCCTCTGGAGCTTTTGAATGCTTTCTCCTCTAGATACTTCCTTTTTCTTCAACTTTTCAGACCCTTCAAACATAGATTGAAATTCCTCCAAGAGGCCTTTCTCAATTACTCTAGCCCTCAATCCTCTCTGAACCCTAATGACACTACTTAGTGCTTAATTATGCTCCATCATATTGTTTGCTAATTGTCTAATGTGTGCCATTTTTTTTTCTTAGCACAGCTAGTTTATAAATTTCATAAGGGTGGTCGATTCATTATTCTTGGATGGTACCCAACCTGATGCTAAGCACAGAGTCTAAAACTTTTTGTTGAAAATCTGCATGGAAAATGTTGATGGCATTTATCATCCTAGGGGAATTAGCAACAATGACCTTGTTTAGCATATCTCAATGATTTTGGTTTCTCCCCATGTTATTAGTATAAAGACAGAAGTATCTGGCTAGGAGAAAGCATCCAGCTGTTCAGAGCAGCTGGAAGCCAAGGAGGGGTTATTTTAGGATGAGTTATTTCTTGCATCTTAAGCCCTTTTAAAAGAATATTGTCTAGGATGGTGCTGTTTGATGGAGAAGGCTCTTCTCCATTTCCATGAAACGCAAGGAAAACAATTACTGTAGCAAAAGTCCAAGGCTGGGTTAAGAGTGGGAAACAAGATCACTCAGTCTTGAGGCCAGATGTTTTAGAAACTGCTTCATCCTTATCACCACTTCTGTATAACAGCTGCTCCTGGGGCAGATGGGGACCACTGATGGCTCTGAGATTGCTGCAGTTTGAAACTAGCTTTCACCCAACCCTCTGTATATTTGGAGACCTACTGTTTATTGATTCTGTGCTGTCTCTACCTTTGATGTCACAGTTTCAATAGGGACATAGAAAAGAAACACACAAATAAATGAGGTAATTGCAGTATGATAATTGCCCAGAGGGAAATAAACTGATGATGGGAGTAGTGGAGGGAAGTTGTAGGTGGGTGTGACCTGCTTAGAGATTCACTGAAGTGACCCAAAGGAAGAAAAGCCAGTCAGGTAGAGAGTCAGGGAAGGCACATGGGGCAAGGACATCTGGCCTGTGTGGAAGATGCTTTAGAGAAATGCCTGAGGTTGGGCAGAGATCAAAATCATGAGAACCAAGTGAATGTGGAAGGGTGCAGTCCAAGGAGAGGCATCTAGGAACTACTTCAACATTTTGGAGAGAGCTTTGCTTTGGAAGGGTGGTGGCAGAGAGTGAAGAGGATGGAGGATGGATTCAGGGGCTGGAGGTGTACCCTGTTTGAAGGCAGAGTAGCCAGGCTTATGATGGATTGAGCCAGGATACCGGGGGAAAGGGGAATCAAGGATGAGCCCCAGGTTTCTAGTTTTGACTGAGGAATCTGGACAATGAAGTGTGTAGGTGAGTATTTAGGTGGTGGAAATAAAAAACTATAGTCTGGATGTATTGCTGTCAAACATAATAATGGCTATCAAATTATTTGTTCAGCCACAATACATTGTGCCCCTATTATGTGTCAGCATTGATCTGGGAACCGGGGATATAGCAGGTACCAAAGCAGATAAAACTTGGCTCACTCATGGAGCATGCATTCTAGAGGAGACAGGAAACAAACACCCAAGATAAATAATAAAATATATAGAATGACTAAAGGGGGAACAGTGCCTTGGAGAAAAACAGAGGAGGGAAAAATAGAGAGAGCTAAAGTTTTAGATGGGATGTCTAGAGGGTTCTTTTTAGATGGTAAAATTTAGGCAGTTTTAAGCAATGAGTGGAGTTTAGAGGAATATCTTCTAGGCAGGAGAGATATAAGGGTTCTGTGTTTGGGAATGAGGTCTCTGATAGCTTCATGATTGTGGCATGCTTGGTGTCTAGGATGCTTCTGTGCAAAGACACAGAATGCCTGGCTGCTGGGAAAACTTCTGTGCAAAGACACAGGATGCCTGGCTGCTGTAGCAATGCCCTGTATGAGGAGGCTATGTGCTAGAGTCTTGTCAACCTCGACCTTGATCTCAGGCACACAGCTCCCAGATATAAAGAAACTCTCTTGTTAGACCACCACAATGTTTCACCAAGATCTGCTGTGCCTGAACCTGTCCACATAACAGAAATTTTAAACAATGGACTTTCTTGAGAGCTACACAAATCTCCTAACATTGCACATTGCAATTATAGTATGTAACTGAGGAATAAGCTGCATAATGTTGCTAACTCTGTAACCTGTCTAATGACACAATGAATAATAATGTACTACTGATGCCAATGACCTAATGTAACCTATTGATATAAATAAAGCTGGAAGCTTGAACATTCTGTCATTTTTCCTGCCTCTGCATCTTGCTCTGTGTCTCTTTTTTATTTTCCTTACAGAGACACAGCAAGTGCATGAGTTTGAAGACCATAGTAGCCTGTGGTGGTCTTTCAACAGAGAGGAGGCCAGTGTGGCTGGAGCAGAATGAATGAAGCTGAGCATGGATGCATCACAGTGGGAGGGCAGAGTGCATGGGTCTGGGAGGTTAGGACAAGGCCTTGTGATATTCTTGGACAGAATTGGGACTTAGTGGGGGTTTTCAACCAGAGAACTGAAAGGATGTGGTATATTGAATACTTCTCTGATAACCTGTGCTGAGAATAGGTGATAGAGGTGAGGGCAGGGCAGAAGGTAGGACCAGTGGGTTTTGGAATAATCCCAGGGTGGCTGGATCATAGGGACTTAGAGCGGTGGGGGGGTGGGGATAAGGAGTGTGATTCTGTGTATATGCGTTAAAGGGATGATGACTGCATATGCCAATGGATTGGATGCAGGGATGAAGAAATGAGAAATGCCAAAGGCCATTCTAGTGTTTTTAGCCCTACAACTGAAAGGATGAAGTTGCATTAACTGATATTTGGAAGAAAATGGGAAGCACAAGGTTATAGTATGGCAAGAGCATAGTTTAAAGATGTTAGGGTTAAGATGTCCACCAGTCACCCTATTTAGAATGTTTCACTGTCAGTGTAGTATCTGAATTGAGTCTATAGCAAAGGCATGGGCTAGAAATACAAAATCTTGGAGTCATTAGCACAAAGATGATATTGAAAATCAGACACAGGATAAAGATAAATGAACCCAGAATGTGAGTCCTGGGTCATTCCAGTACTTAGGGGTGAGGTGAGAGAACCACAAGAGGAAACAAGAAGGGATAGGCAATAGGGATGTTTTTGGAACCCGGGAGGGTGTGTGATTCATGGATCCACGTCAGGGAAGGTATTTAAGCAGGAAAAATGTGATTATTAAGAAAATGAGGATGGAAAATTGACATTGATTTTGGAAACATGGATGACAATTGTGGCATTCATAAGAGCAGTGTTGATGAAGAGTGGGAATGGAAACCATAGTAGAGGATTTCAAGAGAGAATGTGAGGAGACACACTGGAAAGACAAGATTTCAGGGAAACAGAGAAATGGGGGGGGGTAGCTGGAGGAGAAAGCAAGAGTAAGAGGGCTTCCTAATAGAAAAACACAATGTATTTGTATGTTAATGGAAAAGGTCTAGCAGAGTGAGAAAAATTGATGCTGCAAGAGAAAGGAGGGAATTGCTAGAGCATTGTCCTTGAATAGATGAGGAGGAATGTATCTAATAGCCAAGTAGAAAGGCCAGCTGTAGGTAGGAGCAGAATCAGTCAGTGTAACAGAAGAGAGGGAAGCCTTATGTGTGCAAATACTTGAAGGCAGATAGATGTGGTGGTGAGAGTGCGTGGATATTCTTTTCATGTTGTTCACTTTTCTCAATCAAATACAAACAAGGTCATCAGCTGAGAGTGAGGATTTGTGAGCAGACATTCCACATCAAGAATGAGAATGCATGACATAGCCATCTAGCGGAGCAGCAGAGTGAGCATGCAAGTGTACTTAGTTATGAATGCCAGACAGCATCACGGGCCTCCTTGAGTGGATTGATCATGAATTAAAATAAGCTAGCAGGGCTGTGGGCTTTTCTTAAACATGTTCAGTTGTATGAGTACAATCTGGTTGGACAAAACTAGATTGTGACTGAACTGAGTACAAGAAAGTACATGGTAGTAGAGAGAATGAGGGCCAGAATGCTGAGGGTGAGGATGGGGGTACGATGTAATGATTGACATGGAGTTTAAGTTGCAGGGTGGGGAAGTAAGAGTCAGGGAGCTTGTTGTGTTGTCCATGTACCTGAAAGCTCAGGATGCAGGGAGAGGAATGCTGGAAAGGGACTGCTTGAGGGAGAAGACCTGAAGTACAGGATGTCGTAGTCAGAATACGAGATGATTGAGATTGTGCTTAGGGATAGTCAGCAGTTGTTAATAATGGCAAGATCAAAGGTACAACCATAAGAGTGACTGGATAAGTTAGGAAACAGGAAAGCTCCATGGAAAAGAAGAGGACAGGATATTTGAAGCATGGTTATTTGTATATGCAGTCACTCAAATAGGAAGAGAATAATCTCAGAGAAAGGAAGAATGAAGGGCTAAGTTCTTCAAGGTAAGAGTGGTACCAGATAACTGTGACAAGAATGAGAGTGACTTATGTGGTTTGGTCAGATGAATTGAGATTCTAAGCAAGGTACTTTTATGGGGGAGGATATAGAATAGGAAAAGGCAGCCCTGAGGGTCAGAAAAGTATGTACCAGGAGTCCTCAAAGGACAAAGGAGTCCTTTGCAAGAAAACCGCCAAGGAAACCAGTCTCCAGGGTAAAGCCAGGTTTTAAGTAGTACTAGTTAGAAGGGTATTTAAGTAGTACTAGGTAGAAGGGTATTCATAGATGAAGGTTAAGGTTTCAGCATCCTATAGGTAGAAGGTGACACTTTGGAGGTCTTGCAAGAATGTAGTTCCTACTAATAATTTCCTTGAGTTCTAGAGGTCAGTGGTGTTAGTAGAAGGGGACAGAGGGTGACAAGGTAAGAACTTACCAGTGTCAGAGTCTGAGTCTGGGTATGAGGGCTACTTGTGAAGACTGGAATTAAGAAGGGAAAAGATTGATCTAAGTGGCTAAAATTCTGGGATTGTATTCTATGTGCCAGACATTTAAAGAATCATTTAACATGAATTAACTCATTGAATTTTCACAACTTTTTACAAAAGGCACTGTTATTAGTTTCATGTAATGGCTAAGACAAGGAAGTATAAACAGGTTGAAAAATCACCCCTGGCCATACATCTTGTTGAATTCAGAGGCAGAATTTGAACCTGGGGGCAGAATTTCCAGAGTCCATGCTGCCCACCACTATTTCACTCTGCTTTCATGCTTGGTAGTCCCTTATTAGTTGAGTGACCTTAGGAAAATTGGTTAAACTTTCACTTTCAAATTGTACAGAGTATGAATGATGATATGAGAACGAATGATGCTACACCTAGTATGTGTTGTGGGTGACACAGAAAATTAGCAGGGAAGGTGAAACAGGCACATGCCTGTAAGAGGACGGATAAGAAATACCATTTTAATAGAGGCACCACATGGTAGGGAAGCAAAGAAAGAGAAATAGGAATTCCTGGTGAGTCAAGCAGGAAAGGTCTTTTCATTCATGAGAAGTCTGATTGGAATTTAGGGGGCGGGAGGAGAGCAAAGTCGCTAATGCAAGACATCACCAAAGAGCTCAGACTTTGTTTTCTGCTTAAAGGGAGCCACTCAAGGATTAAACCTGCTGAGAACTCCAATCTCTCAGGATCCAGGCCTGCTTCTTTCTTTTCTTGTTCTATTATTTTTTTGGCAGTTTTCTGAAGAGCAGATATGGGGAGAGCAGAAGGTAGAGGAATAGAGAGAAAAATGTCTTCCCAGTAATGCTATGCCCTGGAGATGGAGATAACAGAAATGAAGGTGCTTGGCAAACTGTAACTGGAGGTGTTCTCATTATAAAAATACAGTGTGGAAAAGAGACATTGGCATTGGAAAAAAATGAGGTTTCAGTTATGGATCATAGATCTTTAGGAGAGTCAGTTAATCCTAGAGATTTTTTAATTGTGGGAATATGTTAGTTCCTTTTACAGACAGGGAGAAAGAAAGACAGACCTTTATAAGGTGCTTATCTAGATCTGAGTACCAAGTCTGTGGTGGACTCCACGTATCACATTACATATTAGTAGCAGCCAGGGAGTGAGGCTCAATGTTGCATGCTTTATAGAGCAGTGACTTTATGTGGCAACATTGCCATTTGTTCAAATGGACTTTGCTCCAAAATGGTAGAGTCAGAGACCCTACTTGCACCAAGATCCCTTGGTGCTCTAACTTCCCAAGATTCCCTTTCTAACTCTGAGTTAAATTGGGCCTCATGACAGCAAACTGTTCTTTGAGAGATGGTGTCTGAACATTGAGCTGTTGGCATGGTTGTTGGGGCTGGGAAAGCAACTAGACCCTGGAGCTAGAGTGTTGATGATATGAAGTGCTGGGATTATGGTCTGCACATGATCACTCTTCCACCCTCCGTTCCAAGAAAGTTCCTGAGCTAGGAAATGTCACTAACTCCGTGGAGAGAGAAGATAGTGATATTTTCATATTCAGGGCTCATCTAACATCATAAAGATGACAGTGTTTGTAGCAGGAGGGATCTGAGAAAGACCCATTCCATCTGTTTCTCCCTAGGGCTTCTAAGGGTAGCTCTGAGAAATCCGAGCTCAGCAGGTTAAGTGGTTCCCCACCCACCTTAAGAGGTGGCTGCCGGGGCATCAGACAGGTGGGAGGAGAGGAAGCAGGGATGAGAGGGTTCAGACAGAGTTTTTCTTGATATAACACTCCCCTAGAGCTGAGAGATGGGGGATTTTGTGAAGGTTCTGGTTTCCCATTGGACCAAAAGGCCCATTTGCTGAGCTTGAAGCATTTAAAGCTCCTGTCTCTTTGCTCCTCCTCAGAGCTCCAGCAGGTTTTCTCTTCCTCTGAATATAACATGCATACTAATTGGGATCTCTCCCAGAGAAGAAGCCTCTTCCTGACAGATTCTTTAAGAATAGATGTAGGTTTTGAAAAACCCAAGATGGCATTGCCTGTAATTATAAAGTAATTGGTGTAATTGAGAGCTCAGGGTCTCATGCAAATCATCCTCCTGTTTTTAACTTTACATCAAGGCTATTTTTATTTTTAAATGCAAAAAAAATATCATGTGCATTTGGGTAGAGTATTTGTGCATTTCCGTCTAGGCCCCTAAGAATGCAGGATACTGGAGTAGCTGGGGTGGATTGAAGATCAAATAATTTCTGGTCCTTGTGTGTTGTGAAGAAAGTCCCCAGACTTCTCTTGGCCTTGATTTTTTTTCTTCTAAGGACAGGGAGAATGAGAGTAACCTCATATTGTTGTAATAATTGAATAATGTAGACGCATGAATACTTTAAACTATAAATGGCTATCACAGATATTGGGGTTTCCCTCTTGTTCCCTCTTTAGTAGTTGGAAGGTGATGCGATGGGAAGGGTAGAGCTCTGAAGTGAAAGGTGGAAATATATTTTAAAAAATCTTGAACTTTGAAAACTGGATACTGATCTTTGTTCTTTTGTGTATGGGGAGAGCAGGTCGGGGAGGTGGTTGAATGATAGAATCAATGGGAGGGTGGTCTGAAAAGTGTCAAGTTGTTGAACTACTTGTTTAGCTACTGACCCAACCAGCTTTGATATGTTCTCTTCACCAAGATCCTTCTGTGAATTGTTCTGGTAGCTGCTATGATTTCACTTGGTGTAGGTAAGTCTGCAATCTTCCATATGAGTCTCCCCATAACCCTGATTAGGAGTAAGAGGAGTTTCCTGTGGCTGCTGTAAAAAGTAACCAAGAACTCGATAGCTTAAAACAAGAAAAATTTATTCGCTCACAGTTCTGGAATTTCAAAATGCTCAGGGTCATGCACTCTCTGGTGACTTCAGGGGAATATTTGTTCCTTGTCTCTTCCAGCTTCCTTGCCACATCATTCCAATCTCTGCCTCTGTCTTCGCATGGCCTTCTCTTCTGTGTATCTGTCTCTGTGTATTTCTTATGAGGACATCTATGATGGTGTTTAGGACTCACCCCATATAATCTG
This sequence comes from Marmota marmota marmota, assembly GCF_001458135.2. Lineage (NCBI taxonomy): Eukaryota > Metazoa > Chordata > Mammalia > Rodentia > Sciuridae > Marmota > Marmota marmota. The sequence goes on along the minus strand of NW_026000243.1, from coordinate 10,540,585 downwards.
GGGTGTTTTTCTAATGTTAAGAGCCTTAATTCAATTACATCTGCCAAAGACCCTTTTCCCTATAACATCACATTTGCAAGTTCCAGGGACTAGGACTTGATATATTTTGGGGATAATTATTCAGCTGACTATGGAAGGATAGGCCATACTATACTTCCAGAGCCAGACTCCCACTTTGTTATTCTAGCCCCATAATCTTTTAACTGAGGGATCTTGCTTTCTTTTATTTGCAAAAAGGAAGAAATAAATAATGTCAACTTTGTAAGTTAGTTGTGAGGGTTAAATAATTTAATATGTAAAAATATTTAATATGCATAATGCACTGAAGAAAGCACTTGGCTCATAGTTAGCCCTCTCCAAATGGTCACCATTTATTATGTCTAGCTTTCCTTTAACCTGGTTATGGATTTGTCATTATAGTTTCTATAATTTGATTATATTTCACCTGCACAAACTTTTTGGGTAAACAAAAATACTTTTTGTTTTGAAATGATTATTTCATAGTTAAAGAGGTATCACTGGGAAGATATCCCTTGTTCATGGATGAAAAAACTTAATGCTATTGAGATTACAATACCAACCAAAGAACTACAGATTCAGTTCAATCCCTGTCAACATCACAATGGTGTTTTCTTTCAGAAATAGAAAAATCTATCTTAAAATTCATATGAAATACCTAATCCAAAATAGCCAAAAAATGTAGAAAAGAATATAGTTGGAGGATTCACATTTCCTGATTCTAAAACTTACTATTATTTATATACTTTGTATGGCCTCGGCATAAAGACAAAAATAGAGACACAATGGAATAGAATAGAGAGCCCCCAAATAAGTCCTCACATATATGGTCAAACAATATTTTTAAGAGGGTGTCAAGACCACTAAATAAGAAAAGTACAGTGTTTTCAACAAATTGTGCTAGAAAAACCGTTTAAGCACATGCAAAGAAACAAAACTGCACTCTCACTTTATACAATTTACAAAAGCTAACTAAAAATGAATTATAGATCTAACTTATAAGACATGAAACAATAAAACTGCTAGAAGAAAACAGGGGGGAAATCTTCATGACATTGGATTCCACAGTTATCTTGGATGTGATACCGAAAACATTGGCAACAAAAGGAAAATTGATAAATTAGACTTCGTCAAAAGACATTATTAAAAAAGTGGAAAGGCAACTCACAGAATAGGATAAAATATTTGCTGGTCACATCTGATAATGTCTTACTACTGGAAATTATAATGAATTCCTATAAGTCAAAAATGAAAAAAAAATTAAGAATGAGCAAAGGACTTGAATAGACATTGATCCAAAGAAGATACACATGTGGCCAATAAGCACATGAAAAGATGCTCAATATCACTCGTCATTGGGAAAATGCAATTTAAAATCAAAATGAGGTAACACTTCACACCCATTAAAATGGCTACTATTAAAGACAACAATAAATGCAATAAAAGAAAAACAACTAAAAAGACAAAAGTTGTCCGGGTTACTCAGAAATTAGAATCCTTGTATATTGCTTGTGGGAATGTGAAATGGTACAGCCCCTGTGGAAAACAGTATGGCAGTTCTTCAAACAAATTAAATATAGAATGTGAAATTACTGTTTAATGGGTACAGAGTTTCAGTTTGGAATGATGACAAATACAGTGATGGTGGCTGCACAGCAATGTGGATGCACTTAATGCCACTGAATTATATGCCTAAAAATGGTTAAAGTGATTAGTTACATGCTGTCTTTTTCACTTCAATAGAAAAAAATAGCACTTAGTTTTCCCTGTGGACCTATGAGATCCCAGACCACTGAACGGGACCTGAGGAGATATCACAGCACAACATGTCACAGACCAGGTGGAACTCTACATCCCAGGTGAGGAAATGACATCTTGCAAAGTCTTGATTGGAAAGAGACTAGGACCTAGCTGTGTATTTTTACCTTCAACTCTAATTTATTTTTGTTAAAGTTTATATATTCTTTTTTAAAATTAATTAATTAAATTGACAAGTAATAATTTATGGGGTCAAGAGAAGCCTGTAAGACCTGATGACAGTGTTGCTGATTTACAAGAGAGAACAAAGATGAGGGGGTAAGTAATACGCACTTATGATGGGGAAACACTGCAAATCTAAGGGCTTTGGACCTGGGTCTGCGCTTTACCATCTTGAGCACTGACAAAATAATCAAGATGTAATTCGTAAGTCTTTTATATGTGGTGGGAGTGATACTAGGAAGATAAATTCCTTTAAGGAGCTTACAGGCTTGTCAAGAAGATGAGGCATAAATATCTAAATAAAGGAAAAAATGACTAGTTCAAGATAATAATAACTGAGCTATCATAGGCAGTTTATGACTAACTGTCAAAGCAATTGAAGAGACACATTGCTCAAGGAGTTTCATAATGGGTGTGATCACTGGAGGCTGGTGGCAGGTAGGAGACCAAGGTTCCCTGAAGTGTTTGAGAGCCCCAGACTTGGGTTCTTAAGCAAGTGTTACCAATTGTTGCTAACTCAGCTTCTGTTTCTCAGCTTCTGTATTAGTCATTTTTCCATTTCTGTAACAATACTTGAGATAGCCAACATATAAAAGATTATTTTTGTTCCCAATTTTGACCAATTGGCTCCCTTGCTTTAGGTGTGTGGCAGCACAGTATGTCATAGCAGAAATGTGTGGTAAAGGAAACTTTATTTCAGACTAGTAATTGGAAAAAAGAGAGGAAGAGACTAGAATCCCACAATCCCCTTCAAGGGAAGACCCCAATGACTTAACTTCCTCCCACTATGCCCCACCCCCTTAAGGATTCCTCCACTCCAAATAGAACCACAGGCTAAGATCCAAACACATGAGCCTTTGGGGACATATTAGATCCAAACTATAGCAACCTATAGTAGGCCTCTATTTTCTTACCTGTGAAACGGAATAATGTTATTTTTCCCACATGGGTTGTTGTGAGAATGAGGTGAAAAGTAAAGGGTACTGAACATTTAGTACAATACACAGCCACTGTCAGCATAGAGGAGGAGGCCTTGGGTTGTTTGTTAAGGAGAAATGAAGGGAATTCCAGCAAGATGCAGAAGTGGGTAGATGGCTGGTATGTTTGGAACAGAAACGATGAGCCTTACTGGAGTAAAAGACTTCTTTCTCTGACAATATGCATTCCTGCAGAAAGGTTAAACTTCTGACATGCCAGTGGCAGGACTAAAGAAGAAAGATGAGCCTGGCAACTGAAGACTGGTTCTGAAGTGGGAGGGTCCCAGGGTTTTGAACCTACATGCTTATTGCCTTTTCCATACCTTGCTGCCCTTTGACCAATATTCTTCGATTATAATCTTAAACATTTAGTCTTGATGCCACTGTACTGCCTGGCTGTAAGGGTCAGTGCTCCCCTTGTGCATGCACTACATCATTCTTGCAAAACACTTTTCAATCATTATTTTGTTCATCAGAAATTTAATAAGAAGTGGGAAAGATAATTTCTGCCTCATAGAACAAGATGGGACTGTTTGCAGGGTATTTATGACCTTCCAGAGGCGCAGTACATGCAATAATGTTACCTTGCAATAATGAACTTTACATATTCAATAGATATCAGAGGTTACCCTATGGGGAAATGGGAAATGAGAAATGACAAAACTTAATTTTAAAGAGGTAAAATGAACTAATATTATCCCATATGCCTTGTAGAGTGACTTTTTCATATATTTCCCTGAAATTGTGAATGTTCTATGCTATGATTATCCAAAATTATCTCCTTTTTCGAATTCAGTTCTACTTAGGTAATTAATTAATCTGTATAGTAAATGTCATTGATGAATCATAATCTTATTTCAGTTTTCTCAATGAAAACAGATTTACTTGCTCAGTAAGACCAGGAATTTGATTACCATTCTTCAGAAATCTTCACCTCACAATCTCTTTGAAGATACAGTTGTATGATGGTACGATTTTGGTCTGAGAAAGGAGGGGTCAAAGGACTTTCCTCACCTCCAGGCTTGGTTCAGACATAGATGACTGAGAGTGCAATTCTCCTATAGGAAGTATAGCTAAGACAGAGAGAAACCGAGTCCTGGAGATGAACTACAAAGGCTTGCATTGAAGCCCACTTATTCAAAACCAGTAATATACTTTGAATTTTCTGTGAACCAATAAATTCCATTATTGCCTAAACCTGCTTGAATGGGATTAAAGTTTTTTTCTTCTTCTCTTTCCTTTTTGTTAACTATGTAATAAGAGGAACTTTTTATAATGGATACAGGTGATACAATATGGTGTGGTGTATTGATTAAGACTAAACCCCCTGTATTCAGAAGTAGCTAATGACCTTGGGCAAAGTCCTTATCCTACTTAGATGGGTATTTCCTTTTCTAAAATATAAGTGATAATTGTATCTACCTTGCAATTATTGTGGAACTTAATTGAATATATGGGAAGCACACATAGTAACTGCTATTTAAGTTGATGCTTTTGCTATTTTTTTATTTGTAAAATTATATTTTTTGAAACTAGACTGTATTAAGTGACTCAACTCAGACACACAGAAATTCAGAGTTAGGGTTGACTTATATCCTTGTGGGACAGCTGTTGGCAGTCATTCACCTTTCCCGGAAGGCGTTTTGTAACCCTACTATGCCCCAAGCATTCTGCTGGATGCTAGAATGTGAGCAAAGATTGCAAATTCTGTGAAAACAAGGGCCTATATTTGAATACTTTTATTTTCTCCCAGTTTCATTACAGGGTTCTTTGCCCAGTGGGTGATTAATCAGTGGTGTTGACGAACCTTCCCCAGCACTACTCAGCCCCCCATGGAGGGAAGGCATTTTCTGAAGAGGGTATATTTGGGGAATCAGTGATCCACTTAGCTGGAAACCCCACTCCCAGGGCTAGGGCTCTCTTCCTGGGTCTCATGGCACCTCGGCCCTGCAGGCGGCAGAGCCAGCAGGCTGAGACAGGGAACTGCCCTTCTCCTTGGCTTCCCCAGGCATCTGCTTCAGCAACTTGCTCTTAGGCTCATGATAAATTCATTACCAGAAAATGAAGCTGGAGTTTCCTAGCGACATAAAATATTGATGAGAGAAATAAGGACTAAGATGAATTATCAAATGCTACTTGCAGACCTGCTGCAGTCTGGGCTGCCTGATCTGCACCCATTCGTTCTCTCTCCAGTTTTGATTTGTTCAGATGGGGTTTTGTCCTCTTAATAGGAAGCATGTTGGAACACTAGTGAACTGCTCTAGCTCCAGTGTCACACCAGAGTAGGAAAAATAGACATGTCTCCTGGTTACTGTCAAAACTATGAAACCCAATCCTGCCACTTAACAACCTTCTGGCAGGTTCTTGGCACCCTCAGGATAGCGTGCAAAAACACATCGCTCCCCTGCTCAGAAGCTGCTAATGGCTTCCAATTGCTGTAGACTAAAATATAAGCTCCTTAGGATGCCATTCAAGGCCCTCTGTGATCCTGTTCTAGCCTGCCTTTTTAGTCAAATGCTCCTCTATGTTACCTAGGAACCCTACACTTGAGTACATCCAGATTTTCCAAAAACAGCATTCCATCTAAGCTGCTGTGCTAAATTTCTTCCCTTGAAATGTCCTTCTCCACCTTTTTCAGTGATTGAAATCTTACCACTCCTTCAAGGGCTAGCTCAAATATCACTTCGTTCACAAAGTCTTTGATGTTCACCCACTCCTAATTAATTCATACAAAGATCAAGCAAAAGAAATATGCCTTGTGCTGGTAAGGCCATGGAGGAATGGATCCTCTCTCCATTACTGGCGATCGTGGCAACTATCTATTTACTGAGGGAGTTTAGGCATAGTTTTCAACATCCTCAAATAGGTTCATAAATTTTCAGTCAGCAATTCTGCATCTGAAAATCTATTCGAAGGAAATAATCAGAAAGGTGGAAACATTAATCTGAGGGTATGGCTATTCATCATAGTATTCTTTAAAATAGTGAAAAATGGGAAGAAATCTAAAAGCCCCCAAATAGGGAATTTGTTAAAGAAATTGTGATTTATCTGTGTGATAGAATGACATACATCTACTTAAAAATTATGGTGCCCAGAAGTAGTTGGTGATTTAGAAAAATGTTCATTATGTTTTTATAAGTGAAAGAAATAGTATATAAAACTGAGTGAGGTATGAGGAGAGATGGGGGAGGGAGAGAAAGCTGAATCTAGAGAAAGCTTAGGAAAAAATATGTAGCAAACTGTTGGTACCATTTTTCTCTTACAAACCATTCAGCAGTTTCCTCTAGATGCCTGCCAACTGCTTCTTGTGTTCTTCATTTAAAACTAATGCTTTATATTTTTCAAAGTAAAGTTTTTAGTTTGCAATATGTATAGGTTTACATGAAGCTGTAGGAAATAATTTAGTGATCCCATGTAACCCTGAAGTTACTCCATCCAAACCAGAAAATTGGCATTGAAATGATCCAATGATCATCAGATTTTCTGGTTTTACTTGTACATGTTTGTATTTTTGATCATTCCATGCAATTTTAACTCATGTGATTTCATGTGTCTATATCATAACAAAGATACAGAGTAATTCCAGCTCTAAATAAACAAACAAAAGAAAACCAATCTTTACTGTCATGGTAAAAGAATATTTTCAAAAGTAATGCCACATATGCTTTAGCTCTGTAATCCACTCCCAGGCCTCTGCTCTCCAATTGAACTTACCCACTTGCCCTACCCACTCTTTCTGCTAGGGATCTACAATTTTCTCTTTTATCATGGTGGTGTCTTTCTTCCTAACATCCACGTTTGGGCTCAGGTTTAGGCTTTTCACCTGTGGCATATGATCTCAATAAAGGTACAACCAATACCAGCTTCTATGGTTATTTTTGCATATGAATAACAGTATGAGATCATCTTTGCTGTTTTTAATGCCTATCAGGTGAGGAATGGTTGCGATCAGGGGTTTCAATCATCTTTTCTGACACATATGTATCCAAGATACTCTTTTTTTTTAATATTTTATTTTTTTGGTTAAAGTTGGACACAATACCTTTGTTTTATTTATTTATTTTTATGTGGCGCTAAGGATCGAACCTCGTGCCTCCCACATGCCAGGCAAGTGTGCTACTGCTGAGCCCCAGTCCCAGCCTCTCCAAGATACTCTTATTGGCTATGCTAGTTAGGGTGTGAGACAATGCAAGGTTTAGAGGAGAAATGATTGGGCTATATAGCCTTATCCTGATCAGTAAATAATTAATCCCTGATGGGATAAACTGAGTGCTAAGTAGAGGCAGGTGGGGTGTAGCTGGATAAAGTGGCTCATTGGGGGTGTGGCTATGGGGTATATATTTTGCTTCCTTATCATCATGTGAGCCACATTCCTCTCCCACACTCTTCTGCTACGATGTTCTGCCTCACCTCAAGCCCCAAGGACTGGAGTTGGCTGTCCATGGATTAAGACCTCTGAAAACATAAGCCCTCAAATAAAATTTTCCTTTGGGTCCTTTAGTCACAGCAGCTAAATATCTTACTAAAATAATTTATTAAAAAGAATTCACTCACAAAATCATGGAGGCCACAAAGTCCTCAGTTCTGGAGTCAACGAGATGGAGAGCCCCTGGTGCAATCCTAGGCTGAGGCTGGCAGGATCGAAACTCAAGAAGAGCTGAGATTTGAGTTTGAGTTTCAAGGCAGGAAAAGAAAAACGTCCCAACTCAAGCAGGTAGGTAGGAGGAATCCCATTGTAAGGAGCCTTTTTACACTCTACTTGGGCCTTCAGCATGCTGGATTAGGCTCACCCACACCAGGAAGGGCAATGTGCTTGACTCAGTCCACAGATTTAAACATTAATCTCATTTAGACACAAGGTCTCACACACACTCCCAGAATAAAGTTTGACCAAATATTAGGCACTCCACGGCTCTGTCTATATTTGAAATTAACCATTACAGAGGCATTGAGGACAGTCATTAGAGGGGCTCTAGTGGCCCTGGGTCACATGTTTACCAGTATCATCCTTTTCTTCCCATTGTTCCACACTTTCTGGTATATCCAGAATCCTGGACAAGAACTTTTAAAAGTGTGGAATCACAGGATGTTAGAGGCTTGAAAACAAAGAAACAGGGTCCACAAAATTCTGAGGAACTTATTCAAGGCTACATGCTTCCTAAGCAGTAGAGGCATGACTACACCTAGGAACGTTTGCTAGTCAGCTTTTTAACATGATCACAAAATACTCAGCTAATTAACTAATGAAGAGAAAGAGTTTATCTTGGCTCACAGTTTTGGAGGTTCCCATTCAAGCTCAGGTGGTTCCTGTCCAAGAAACCTATCCAAGATTGGGCCTCTGCTGTGTGTGCAGGATGGCCAGGGTGAAGAGTGCATGGTGGTTAACTCCTCACCTAATGGTCAGGAAAACATTTCCTAATGGAGGAAAAGAAGGAGCCAGGTTCACACACTCCACTTTAAGGGTACACGCCTCATGACCAAATGACCTCCCAGTAGGCCCTACCTCCTAAAGGTTCTGCTGCTTCCCAATAGTGCCACTCTGAGAATCAAGCCTTAACACATGGAACTTTGGGGGACATTTTACATCCAAACTATGGCAGGTCAGGACACTTGCCCTGATGTTTATTCTAGAGGAGGATAGGAGAGTATAAAAACTCTAATCCTCAGTAGCCTTGGAAGGGAGTGTACTTTGTTGCATCCCCTTTAACTCATGCCCCTGTGCTCTCTCCATCCTTGACTGCAGACAGTTTGTGTTCACTGATGATTTCCTGGCTCTATCAATACTCACTGACACTTTGACACATCTCTCCCTACACGTGAAGCTCTGGTGTAGTGTCAAGTTGTGTGGAACAAAATTAATTAGCTAATGTCTGTGAAAGCTTTCTGAAAATGTGAAGCAGGAGCCTTACACCCAGGCAGGGAATGCTACTTCCTGTTCTTATGGGACTTGATGTCTGTGGAGCTGTTGGTTTCTGGGAAGAGATAAGGACAGAGGGCCTCTTCTGACAAGTCCCAGGAGGAAGGACTTGAAACCCTGAGAGCCTTTTTTTGAGTTTTGTGGTTTAGTCTATTCTAGCTATTGTTGCTGGGGATTCTTCTTGCTCCTTTCATTCTCAGCACATGATTTCCTTCTGAGATCTGAGTCTATGATTTCAATGTCCAGTAATTTTGAGGGTCCATCCCTTATTCATACTCCTTGTTATGTTCTTATATCTAAGGGGACAGAGTGGAGTAAGAACTGAGAAGACCAAAGTTGAGGCCAGGAGCACAACTAAATGCCCTTAAAATCAACCTATACTAAAAAATCTGGATAACTAGAGGTTGAGGTATTTTGTTCTAATAACCTGGAAAACAAGCATGGATAGCTAGAGATGATGTGGACTGGGGCTTGTTCAGTTTTCTCTACTGTTGTCACTATTGAACTCTTCATAGATATTTTATCTAGCATTTCTGCAGGTATTTGTTTTACCCTACTGTTATGCTTTGGATGTGAGGTATCTCCCAAATGTTCATGTGTCAGCCAATGCAAGAAGGTTCAGTGTAGAAATGATTGGATTATGAGAGCCTTAACCCAATAAATGAGTTAGTCCCCTAGTGGGATTAACTGAGTGGTAACTGAAGGCAGGTAGGGTGTGGCCGAAGAAGGTGAGTCACTGGGGATATGCCTTTGGTATATATTTTGTATCTGGCAAGTAGAGTCTCTCTCTCTGCTGTCTAACCATCATGTGAGCCACTTCCCTCTGCCATACTCTTCTTTTGCTCTGATGTTCTGCTTCACCTAGAGCCTTGAAGAATGGAGCCAGCTGACTATGGACTGAGACCTCTAAAACTATGAGCCCCCAAATAAATCTTTCCTCCTCTAAAATTGTTCTTGTCAGGTCTTTTAGTCATAGCAGTGAAAAAGCTGCCTAAAACAACTACAGTATTCCATAAAAGGCATGCCTCCTTCCCCTCAGGGCTCTACCTCCCTTTAATTCTTTCAATTTGAAGCTAACACCCACCACAGGTAAAGAGCCCAGGCCTACTGGGGCAGCAGAGAACCCTTCACAGGTTAGCCCATGTGCCTGTTTGCATGCTTAACTGTTCCAGATGGGAGGAGAGGTCCTGGGGGTCACCTGATTGGTATATGGAAAAGGAAGGATAGAGCAGACTAAAGATTTCAGGAGCTTTGCAGCAGGAAAAACTGGGATCAAGCCCTAATGCCAGCATTTCCTAGCTGAGGGCCCATTGGGAGACCTGGAACACTCAGTCAATCCATTACCAGTAGTGACAGAAAGACTCTTAGGACTCCCGCAAGGCCAGAAGGCAACAGCAGTTAGTTGCCATTCGTTACTGATCATTCCAGGAAAGAGAGCAGCTGAGACAGGGAGAAGGTCCAGGGGGAGAATCAGGTGCTTAGGTCTAACTGCCAGGTGTTTTAGCCACGTGTCTCCTCTATGTTCCCAGTGAGTAGTCTAGTGAGCCCAAGGCTGTGGTCCTCTTTCCAGCTCTCCTAGAGATCAAAGGCTATCACTCAGAAAAGGCAGCCCCCTCTCCGCCCCACATTGAAGGCAGGGCTGAAAGTGAGCTTCCTATGGGATGGCTTCGGTGGCTCAGCTCCTGGTTCCTGCCTTTGGTGCTGACAGCAGGAGTCTTTAGAACCAGGGAGGCAAATCCCATTTTGAGTTACCCAAAGAATCTTTGCAGGGTTGGAACTAGAGAATCTGATTTAAAAATCTCTCAATGCTGCCTTTAAAAGACCACAACTACTTTCAAAGGAGGGCAGTTCTATTTGAAAGATGTATTTGAACCACAGTCTTTAAAGACCCAGGAGAACAGATTAGACAGTCAAAAATAGACAGCTTTACCAGCCTGTCGCTGCCCAGGATGTTCAACAAAAATGCTCTCAAGTTTCCCCAGAAAACTGGAGGCTCTTCATCTGTTCCTGGGCCATTAGCTCTGTCCTTCATTTCCTTTGTCCCTCGTGACTGACCCCCTCTCCTCCTCTCTCCCTGTTGGTTTTAGACCTGAACAAAGCTCATTTGACTCATAGCCTCAGAGAAAATGTCTCATGAACTCTCCACCTAACCTAAAACCTTCCTTTAAGCCCCACCTTTTAAAGGATGTACCACTTCCCAATACCACCATCCTCAGGACCACGTCTGCAACACATGGACCTTGGGAGACACTTAAACTATATCCAAACCATAGAACTCTCCCTTAATTGCACACTGTTAAGTTGGAGCACTGATCCTCAAACTCAGTGGTCAAGTGTTGTATCCACTTTCTTAGCAGTTAGTAGCCATGGATGAGCAAACATTTTCTATACAGGACCAGAGGGTAAATATTTTAGGCTATGCAGAGTTAATTGCAAGAGCCTGTGTAGCCACTCAATTTTGCTTTTGCTGTGAGAGAACAGCACTGGACAATACACAGAGTGGAGAAGGGGGGATTTGACCTTTGTGGGCTAAGACTATAGTTTATCCTAAGTAATGGAGAGGATGTGAGCTTGGGATTCAGGGTTTACATCCTGAATTACATCCCCCTCTTGTTTCTCGTGTGCTCCTGGGCTATAAATTTTTCTTCTGCAGAAGGGGATACTATGATACATTTTGAGGCATGGGTTGGATTTATTAAGATAGTGTATGTGAAAGATTCATCCAGTGTCTGCCATATAATTATTTCTCAATAAATGTAGCTTTTTTCCCCTTCCTACCCAAGGATAGTCCTGAAGGAAGCAATCACTGGTTGTAGAACCCCTGGGCAAGAATAATGATCGCTAGCACTTGGCAAGCTACGATGCAAAGAGCATTCACAGGAATGTTAGATTTGGGTTTCACAAAAATATCCTGAAGTACACCTGCCAAATCATAAGTCTGCTGTTATTTTTACAGATGAGAGATCAGAGACGTAGAGATGGTAAGAGATCTTTCCAAGTCCACCCCACTAAGCTTTTATCCCTGAACACAACATATCTCATGATCTCCTCTGAAGTTTGCCTCTTCCTCTGAAACCATGTGCATGTCTCTTTTGCTCTCTGTGTCTCACTTTTTCTTATGTAAAATGAGGATAATAAATCCATGCCTTCCTGAGGCAAGAATGACAATGATTTAACATTAGTAAATGTATAGTTGATAAACTTCTGACAAGGCTGAATTACTTCCCTTTACGGGATTCACTGCTTTCTAAGAGAAGTCACAACTGTTATCCCTCTGAAAATTTGGGCCAGCTAAGTTCATCCCATGCCCCACTCTGAGTCTTTGCTGGCCCAAGGTCTGCTCCTGATCCTTAAAATAAAGCAAAAAAGGATACAGGTGGTAGTGGCAGAGTGAACGAGAGTGAGCACTGTACTTTGTAAGAGCCTGGAGAGCAGACATGAGCCTGTGCTTACCCCAAGAGGACGATCACCCAGCAGACACCCAGCCAGGGTGATGTAACATACAGAGTGGTCACTGTGTGACATAACATGAAGCATTCTGCCTGCAGGAAATCTGGGTCCAGCTTGGCCACGCTGTGATGCTTGTTCTTCAGGGACTACTCTTTCCCAGAGCCAGCTTCTGACCTGCATGTGCACTTGTTGTTGAGGACATGGCAATAGAAGAGCAGCATAAGTTGTTGGAAGGTGGCCCAAATCTTTTCCTAGTAGGCCAGGGGAGGAAAAGCAGTTTAATTTGCAAAATTGTTGGATTTGTAACTTTCCAGCAGCACAGTTTCTCCCTGCCATTTGTTGTCCATCCCTTGCAGAGCTGGTTTCTGGGCTCCATGTCACTGCCTATAGTGAGTTATTTTAGGCAATTCTTGGAAACCTTTTTGTTTCCACAAATTCAGAGCAGGAATGGTGATTGTCAGGGAGGTTTTAAAAATTGATATATGAATGAATTAAAAAATATTTCATAAACTGTAGGATGTAGGTCAAAAGTAAGTGGTTGTTATTACAGTCTTTTACACCCATATCAGTTCCCATATATTTAAAATAACACCTCAGAGAAAAGCTGCTCCCCTCAGAGAGGTGTGGCCTTTAAGTGTGATGTGTGATAGATGGCACCAGTTCTTCCCATGAGTATGCATACCTTGGATTTTCCATTTTTAAAATTGCTGTTGCTATTCACATTCTTTCCCTTTTTGGAACACTCTGTCTAGTTTTCATCAGCCCTAAGCGCTGGGAGCTACTACAATTCCCAGCATGCTCATGGAAAGTTGGTCAGATAACAGTAGTTTTCTTTGATGCAGCCAGAAGGTCACTGCTGGCTACATAGTGTAAGTGTGTGTGTGTGTGTAGTTAGCGCAGTTTTATTGAGTTATGATTCATATAGCATAACATTATCTCCTTTAAAGTGTACAATTCAGTTGCTGTTAGTGTATTCATAACATATCATATAATCATCGCCACTATCCAATTCCAGAATATTTCATTGCTCCTAAGAAACTCCCTACCCATTAACAGTTATAATCTGTTTTCCTTCTCTCACCTCTGGAAACCACTAATCTACTTTCTGTCTTTACAAGAATTGCTTCTACTGGACATTTAATGTGTAGGGAGACATGCAACAGATAGCTTTTGTGAGTGGCTTCTTTCACTTAGTGAAATGTGTTCAAAGTTATTCTAGGCTATAGCAAGGATTAGTTCTTCATTTCTATTTGTGACCAGATAATATCCACTGTATGCATATGCCAAATTTGGTTTACCTATTAAGTAGTTGATGGACATTTGGTTTGTTTCCATAGTTTGCTATTATCAATAATGCTGCTATGAATATTTTGTGCAGACTTTTGTGTGGACATGTTTTTAATTCCCTGGGGTATATACCTAGAGGAAATATTTCTGGGTCACATGGTAACCCTATATCATTTAAAGACCCCATCTGTTAAATTTTTATTTATTTATTGGTGCATACTAATTATACAAAATATTTTTATTGTGGCATATTCACACATGCACATGACATTTGATCATATCACTCACAAGTACCTCCTCTTGTCCTCTCTGTCCTCTCCTTCTCCCTCCCACTTATCCCCTTTCTATATTCTAGTGATCTTCCTTCTATTTTCATGAGAACCTTTTTGTTTAATTAAATCTTTTCCCCCTAATATGAGAGAAAACATATGACACTGGTTTTCTGAGTCTGGCTTATTTCCTTTAGCATTATGTTCTCCATTTTCCTGAAAAATGCCATAATTTCATTTTTTTATGGCTGAGTAAAACTCCATTATGAATATATACCATATTTTCTTTATCTATTATTCATTTGTTGATGGGTACCTGGTCTGGCACTTTAACTTGACTATTGTGAATTGCACTGCTAAAAATGTTAATGTTTCCGTATCACTATAGAAGCTTTTAATTTTATGCTGTCCTATTTATTTATTCTTCGTATTATTTCCTGAACTATAGGAATCCTTTTGAAGAAGTCACTGTTAGGTCTTTACATTGGAGTGTTTCCCCAGTGCTTTCTTCTATCAGTTGCAGAGTTTCGGTATTATTCCTACCTAGGTCTTCGATCCATTTTAGTTGACTTTTGTGCAGGGTGAGAGAGAAATCTGGTTTCGGTCTTATACATATGAATATTCACTTTCCCTGGCACCATTTGCTAAAGAAGCTTGTCTTTCCCCAATGTATTCTTTCAGCACCTTTGTCAAGAATTAGATGACTATAGCTGGAAGGTTTCTCTGTGTCTTCTATTCTGTTATGTTGGACTTTGTGTCTATTCCTTATATCAGTATTGTACTGTTTGTATCGCTATGGCTCTGCAGTATAATTTGAAGTTGGGTATTGTGATGCCTTCAATTTTGGTCTTTTTGTTCAGCATTGCTTTAGCTATTCTGAGTCTTTTGTTCTTCTATATGAATTCTAGAATTTATTTTTCTAGTTCTGAGAAGAATATTATTGGTATTTTGATGGAAGTTGAATTGAATTTGTAGATTTCTTTTGGTTATTTGATAACCCCATCTGTTTGAATAACTGCCAAATTATTTCTTAAAGTGCTTACCCTCTTGTACATTATCATTAGCAACATATGAAGTTTCTACAACCTCACCAACATTTATTATTTTTTTCATTTCAGCCATCCTAATGGGTATAAAGTTTTCATTTGGATTTTCCTAATGATTAATGATAGTAAGCACATTTTAATATAATATAATATATATATATATATATATATATATATATANGTATAAGAGACAGGTATAAGGGATTTTGAACTCAGGGGGTTCTCAACCACTGAGCCCTATTTTGTATTTTATTTAGAGACAGGTCTCACTGAGTTGTTTAGCAT
The DNA here is from genome assembly GCF_001458135.2 of Marmota marmota marmota. Taxonomy (NCBI): domain Eukaryota; kingdom Metazoa; phylum Chordata; class Mammalia; order Rodentia; family Sciuridae; genus Marmota; species Marmota marmota. The sequence continues at coordinate 10,525,356 of NW_026000243.1, read as the reverse complement.
CTCACTTTGCTGAGGCTGGCTTTGAATTCATGATCCTCCTGCTTCAGCCTCCCAAGCATCAGGGATTACAGGCAAGCACAATCGTGCCTGGCTGTGTTGACTTCTTATTGTTTAGATGTAATAGTTCTTTACACATTCTTTATATAAGACTTTTATCCAATATATGATTTACAAATATCTTACACTTTGTGAATTTTCTTTCTCTGTTTTTATTATTGCATTAAATTATTCATAATAGTCTAGCTTATTGTGATATATTTGTATGTGCACACAAAATAATTTGCTCCAATTTATTATCCAGTATTTCCCTATCCTTTCCCTCCTTTCTCTCCCTGTTTCCCTTCTTCTACTCTTCTGATTTTCCTTCTCTTTGTTCATGTGTATATATGCACATATACTATATATATATATATATATATATATATATATATATATATATAAAATACATATATATTATTTTAATTGGTGCATTATAATTTTAGTCAAAAATTGGATTCATAGTAATAAATTCATACATGCATATAGCATAGCTTGGTCAATTTTATTTCTCAGTTCTTCTTCTTTCCATCTTCCTCTGTCCCCTATGGTCCACTAATTCTATTCTACTGATTTATCTTCTATTTTTGTAAGATGCCCATTTTTTACTCCTTTTTTCTTCTCTAACTTCTACATATGAGGCATATGAGAGAAAACATTTGAACTTTGGCTTTCTGAATCTGGCTTATTTCACTTACTTAGCATGATATTATTTTAGCTTTCTTGATGGGATCACTTGAAACTCACAAATATCTAACTTTTATTAAGTCCATTTGTTTCATTGCTCATGTTTGTGTGTGTGTGTGTGTGTGTGCGCACACGCGTGATTTCTAAGAAACCATTATCTAATCCAAGATCATGTTTTATTCAAAGAGTTTTATATTTTAGTTCTTATTAGGTTTTTAATACACTTTAACCTCCTATATTTTGCATATGGTATGAGGTAGGGATCCAATTTCTTCCCTTTGCATAGGGTATTCCATTTTCCCAGCACCATTTGATGAAAAGAATATTCTTTCCCCAGTGAGTTGTCTTGATATCCTTTTAAAATTAGTTGACTATAAATATTTAGGTTTATTTTTAGACTCTCAACTCTATTCCATTGGTTTATATATCTCTTCTAATGCCAGTACCATACTACCTTCATCACTATAGCTTTCTGGTAAATTTTGAAAACAAGAAGTACAAATTCTCTAACTTTGCCTTTTTTTTCTTTTTTCCCAGAATTGAATATTTGAATCCCTTACATTTCTGTATCAGTTTTGATAAACTTACCAATTTCTTCAAAATGTACTGCTGAGATTTTGATTAGGCTTGCATTGAATCTATAAATCAACATTAGAGGGTATTACCACTTATTAATATTATTTTTCTGCCAATAAACATGGTAAGTGTTCCTATTCACTTAGATTTGCTTTCAGAAATAGTTTGTAGTTTTTAAATGTATAAATGTTACATGTATTGTATCAGCTTTAAGTATTTTATTCTTGTTGATGTTTTTGTGAAAAAATTTCTGAATTTCACTTTTGGACTTTTCATTGTTAGTAAATAGAAATACAACTCTTCTGTATATTGATGTTATATTCTGCAACTAAGTCAAACTTTTTGTTGTTTTGTTGTTGAATCCTTCTGGATGGAATTTCCAGTGCCATTTTGAAAAGAAGTAAAAAGACAAGACATCTTGTCTTATAGCTGATCTTAAGGGAAAAACAGCCAGTCTTCTGTAAGTTAAGTGTGATGTTAAGAGTGGATTTTTCATAATAATCTTATCAGATTTACGAAGTTTTCCTCTACCTTTAATAGTATGTATTTTTGTCATTAACCAAGTTGGTGAGTTTTGCTAATGCTTTGTCTATTGATTTTGCCCTGGATTCTATTACTATAGTATATGATATAGACTTTTATAAATTAAATCAATCAGGAATTCTTGGAATAAATTTCACTTGTTAATGGTGTATAGTTTTTTCTCTTTGTTTTAATTAGCTATATATTACTAAATTTAGTTTGATAGCATTTTGATGACATTCAAGGATTTTCTTATCTCCCTAGTGTATATTGGCATGTAGTTTTGTTTTCTTCAGATGGGTGTTTGTCTACTTCTTGGTATGAGGGTAGTAGAATCCTTACAAAGTGAGTTGGAAAGTGTGTCCTCCTCTTCTATTATTTGGAAGAGTTTATGGAGGATTGATGTTAATTCTGATTTTAATATTTGGTACAATTGACAAGTGACACTTTTATTTTTGAGAAGCTTTTTGATTGCTAATTTAATCTTTTTACCTTTTGTAGGTCTATTCAGATTTTCTATTTCTTTTTATATGAGACTGGTGGTTTGTGTATTTCTAGGAATTTGTCTACTTCATATAGATTATCTAATTTGTTGACATGTATTATTTATAAATACTCCATATTTCTGTAAGGTTGGCAATGATGTTCTTTCTTTCATTTATAATTTTACTAATTTGAGTATTTCTTTTTTTCTTGGTGAGTTTCACTAAAATTTGTTAATTTTGTTAAGCTGTTTGAATAATTAGCATTTGTACTAATTTTCTCTATTGTTTTTCCATTCTTCATTTCATATATTCCCACTTTAATATATAAATTTTTTTTTCATTTATTTCTTAGAGGTTCATTTATTTCTTTTTTTTCCTGGTTTCTGTTCTTCCCATTTTTCCCCCAGGGAAAAGAACACACAAAAAATTATTATGTGCTTAAGGCAAGGGAGTAGTATTAGTCTCTAGCTTCTTAAGGTAAGATGTTTTATTGCTGGTTTAAGATCTGTCTTATTTTTAAAAATAGGCATTTAAGGTATAACTTTCCCTGTAAGCATTGCTTACACCACATTCCATAGGCTCTGATATATCTATCTTCCTGTTCGTTCATCCCAAAGTAATTCTTAATTTGTGATTTCTTCTTTGGCTCATTTGGTTAATTTAAGATATGTTAATTTCAATATTTTTGTGAATTTCTCAAATTTGTTTGTTAAATTGATTTCTGATTTCATTCTATTGTGTAGGAAACACAATTTTCATGACTTCAATCACTCAAATTTATTGAGGCTTAGTTCATGGTCTAATACATAGACTGTACTGGATAATGTTACTTATATATTCTGCTGTTTTTAGATGGACTATTCTACAGATAATTGTTTCCTAGTTGGTTTATAGTGGTGCTCAAGGCTTCTGCCTTCTAATTGTTCTTTTGCCTAGTTTTCTGTACATAATTTAAAATGGGTTATTCAAGACCCTGACTTTTACTATTGAACTATTGGGTTCTCTCTTCAATTATGTCAATTTTTTCTTCAGTCAGCTTGGGGCTTAGTTGTTAGGTAAACCACCATATTGTATTATGTATCACTTTAAAGCATCCCTTCATGGGCCTGTAAATTACACTTGACTCTTTAACCTGCTTTCTCCAGATTTAGTAAAGTCAGGGTGTATCTGAGTATTTGCCTTAATCTTTATTTTATATTTTCTAGCACTTGCTTATAATTGTTTCAGTCTTTCTATTGAGTGGAATTTCTAACATTTGGATAAATAGTAATAGAATTTTAGGAATGGAAAAGGCTTTGAATATTATTTAGTCCATTGTTCTCTTTTATTCCAATGAAAGAAGTGGGGCCCCGAGAATTGAAGAGATCTATCCCAGGTCACACAGCAATGGTAGGAACTGGACTGGAACTTAAGTTATTTGATTTTGTTCATATTATTTTTACTGAACAACCCTAGGTCTGTATATTAACTGTATTTGCCAGAGGTTTCTTTGGGCATGTCTATAGGCTTGTTCTGGCCGGAGAGGCATCTGGGAATGTTGTCTAAAAATGTATATAATGGTTTACATGCAAAGGACTTAAAATCAGCATACTATAGTGACACTGCCACATCAATATTTATAGCAGCTCAATTCTCAGTAGCCAAACTATGGAACCAACCTAGATGCCCTTCAACAGATGAATGGGTAAAGAAAATGTGGTACATATACACAATGGAATATCACTCAGCCTTAAAGAATTATGGCATCTGTCCATAAATGGATGAAGCTGGACAATACCATGCTGAGCAAAATAAGTCAATCCCTAAAAAACAAAGACCAAATGTTTTCTTTGATATGAGGAAGCTAATTCACAATAAGGGGGGTGGGTAGGGAATAGCAGAGATACTTTGGATTAGGCAGAGGGAAGGGAAGGGAGGAGGAATTGGGGAATGAGGAAGAATTATAGAATGGATCAGACATTATTACCCTTTGTGCATATATGACTATACAACTGGTGTAATTCCATATCATGTACAACCTGAAGAATGAGACTTTATACTCCATTTATGTATGATATGTCAAAATGCATTCTACTGTCATTTATAACTAAGCAGAACAAGTTAAGAAAATTTTAAAAAACATATATGTTGGAAATAAATATGCTTACTCTAATCTGAACACTGTATGATATATGCAGGTATTGAAACATCACGTGGTACCTCATTAATATGTGCAATGTTCATGTGTCAAATAAAAAATACAAACAAATATACTAAGGAAAAAATAAACTTAAAATGTCTATGCATATGTGTTTGCATATGTGTTATATTCTGTTTCTCTCTCAGGGATTCTCATTTAGTGTGTCTGGGATGGGACCATAAATCTGTGTTTTCAGAAGTTTTTCTCAGGGATGCTGATGCACAGCCAGGTTTGGGCGAACTGGCTACAGTCATAGATTCATAGCCTTTCTCTCAGTCCTGAGATATCATGATGTACACATTCTTGATAATCTCTTTTCAGTTTTTTCATTGAAAGTTTTATTTATACCTAATTATCAAATTTCCCTGTATTCTTTTTTCCCTCTCTCATTCACTGAGTGGAAACAATGAAGGTAGTATTTCCCAGTCCATCTAAGATAGAAGCCAGGGAAGGGGATTGACTGGTCTTAGTGGGAATTGGAACAGACAGAATTCTAATTATCCTCAGTGTCTTGTTTGTATTACATTTCCTTTACAATTCCTAAAGATCAGGGCTTTCAAACTTCAGATCTGCAGATACCTAGAAAGCTGAAGGGGCCATCAGGGTGTTTATGAAGTTCCTAAAATATTAGTATAAAATTTTGTGTGCAAGTATTTGTCTTATCTTACGGAGCAGCCTCATGGATTTCATCAGATCCTCAGAAGTCCCAGGGCCCTCTTGCTAGAGCTGGATATTTGCCACAGGATCATTTCAGGTGCCACATTATCCCTACAAAGCATACAGAAGTGCCTTGGGTTTAGTTGTCAGTACTGTGATGAGACTCTCCCTTGGTGTGGATAATTGAGGAAGATCAGGAACAAAACTGACAACAAGTTGTACTCTCCCTTGGCAGATAATTTCTTCCCTTGTTAAAAGAGACACACAATAGGTGAGTTGAATATGATAGGGTGAGAAAAAAACATGAACATTGGGGAGCATTTATAAATTATAAATAGCCATTAAAGTCTTTGGCATCTTAAACATGAACAGCAAATGTGAATGGCGAATTTTCATGCCAAGTTAATTTAACCCCCAAAGTAAGGTACTGATCCAGAAAGAAGACCTGAGGCAGATCAGCACACATTTTCTATAAAGAAACAGACATAAATATGTTAGACTTTGTAGGTCAGACAGTGTCACTGCTGTTCGATTTCACTGTTGTCACACCAAAGCAGCCATAGACAGTAAGTAAATGGATTGATATGGCTGTGGTCCAGTAAAATTTTGTTTCTGGACACTAAAATTTGATTTTTATGTACTTTTCTAATGCCACAAAATGTTTTTCTTTTGATTTTTTTCTGTCACTTAAGAATGCAGAATCTATATTTAGCCTATGATCCATTCAGAAACAGACTGCAAACTTTGTAGTTGACTGACCATTGAAGGAAGGTAATGTAGAAGTTTTGAATTTTAGCATCCATGTTGAATGAGCATCACTGTTGTTTTCTACTGTGCCCTTGGCTAAAACTTCAGAGGTAAATTAGGCAGCAATTGTAATAATTGAGGTTTGATGTCAAAAGGTCCTTAAAAAATTGATTAAATCTTGTTCTATATTGTATCTTACCTAATGATGCTCAGCCATTAGCTTACAATAATTATCTCACTAATATGATTTAAATCATCTTAAGATTTATTTTCTCATAAAATTAAAACATGAAAATATTGTTTAAAAAATTGAAGGAAAAGTGAAAATCTTCCTTGACTAACTTCTCAAGTTAACTATTGTTATTCATCAAAGGAAACTTTGCGAGGCAGACCTGCGACTGACCAGCGGAGCAGGCCCAGTGGCCCGCCGGTGTGGTGGACACATCACCCCAATTGGAGGAGGGGCAGAGCAGAGTCACCGCTCGCGCCTGCAAGGTAGGCAAACCTGCGACCAACTGGCAGAGAAGGCCCAGCGGCCCGCTGGGGTGGTAGACACATCACCCCAATTGGAGGAAGGGCCCAGCTGCCGCCCACAAGGTAGGCAGACCACGTGTCCCGGAGAAGGGGCCCAGCGGCCCGCCGGCCTAGTTGAAAGATCACCCCAATTGGAGGAGGGGCACAGCTGCCGCCAGTGCCTGCAAGGTAGGCAGACCTGCAACCTGGAGAACAGGCCCAGCGTGATAAACAGATCATCCCTATTGGAGGAGGGGCCCAGCCGTTGCCCGCAAGGTAGGCAGACCATGTGACCTGGAGAAGGGGCCCAGCGGCCCACCAGCGAGATAGACAGCTCACCCCAATTGGAGGAGGAGCACAGCCGCCGCCTGCCCCTGCAAGGGAGACTTTGCAACTATACAAGAGCAATATAAATATATAGGGGGAAAATTCAATAACACAACAGTTTCACTAAGCAGAAAGAAAGGCGAGCAGTATGAAAAGACAAGGAAAGAAAGGACTACAAGCAATGCAGGTCAACTCAACTATAGAAGAGGTAATAGCTGCAGCAGATGGAATGTCAGATAAAAAATTCAGGATTTACATGCTTCAGATGATCTGGAGTCTCAAGGAAGACATTAAACAGCAAAATCAGACAATGGAAGATCACTTCGACAATGAATTACATAAACAAATCCAAGAAGCAAAAGATCAACTATACAGGGAGATAGAGGTTATAAAA
>NW_026000243.1:10508213-10516750 GCF_001458135.2 Marmota marmota marmota | reverse complement strand
TGCACCAAAGTTAACTCAAAATGGATCAAGGAGCTTGATATCAAATCAGAGACACGCCGTCTGATAGAAGAAAAAGTTGGCTACGATCTACATACTGTGGGGTCGGGCTCCAAATTCCTCAATAGGACACCCATAGCACAAGGGGTTAATAACTAGAATCAACAAATGGGACTTACTCAAACTAAAAAGTTTTTTCTCAGCAAAAGAAACAATAAGAGAGGTAAATAGGGAGCCTACATCCTGGGAACAAATCTTTACTCCTCACACTTCAGATAGAGCCCTAATATCCAGAGTATACAAAGAACTCAAAAAATTAAACAGTAAGAAAACAAATAACCCAATCAATAAATGGGCCAAGGACCTGAACAGACACTTCTCAGAGGAGGACATACAATCAATCAACAAGTACATGAAAAAATGCTCACCATCTCTAGCAGTCAGAGAAATGCAAATGAAAACCACCCTAAGATACCATCTCATTCCAGTAAGATTGGCAGCCATTATGAAGTCATACAACAACAAGTGCTGGCGAGGATGTGGGGAAAAGTGTACACTTGTACATTGCTGGTGGGACTGCAGATTGGTGCAGCCAATTTGGAAAGCAGTATGGAGATTTCTTGGAAAGCTGGGAATGGAACCACCATTTGACCCAGCTATTCCCCTTCTCAGTCTATTCCCTAAAGACCTAAAAAGAGCATACTACAGGGACACTGCTACATCGATGTTCATAGCAGCACAATTCACAGTAGCAAGACTGTGGAATCAACCTAGTTGCCCTTCAATAGACGAATGGATAAAAAAAAATGTGGCATTTATACACAATGGAGTATTACTCTGCATTAAAAAATGACAAAATCATAGAATTTACAGGGAAATGGATGGCATTAGAGCAGATTATGCTAAGTGAAGCTAGCCAATCCCTAAGAAACAAATGCCAAATGTCTTCTTTGATATAAGGAGAGTAACTAAGAACAGAGTGTGGAGGAAGAGCATGAGAAGAAGATTTACATTAAACAGGGATGAGAGGTGGGAGGGAAAGGGAGAGAGAAGGGAAATTGCATGGAAATGGAAGGAGACCCTCAGGGTTATACAAAATTACATACAAGAGGAAGTGAGGGGAAAGGGAAAAAGAAACAAGGGGGAGAAATGAATTACAGTAGATGGGGTAGAGAGAGAAGAGGGGAGGAAAGGGGAGGTGAGGGGGGATAGTAGAGGATAGGAAAGGCAGCAGAATACAACAGACACTAGTATGGCAATATGTAAATCAGTGGATATGTAACCGATGTGATTCTGCAATCTGTATACGGGGTAAAAATGGGAGTTCATAACCCATCTGAATCAAAGTGTGAAATATGATATGTCAAGAACTATGTGGTGTTTTGAACAACCAACAATAAAAATTAAAAAAAGGAAACTTTGCTTTTTGAGTTTGATGTAGATTTTTTTCCAAAACTTTTCTGTATTAAAAATAATTCATTTAAAAATAAATTTTATTGTGCATATTTAGAGTCTGGAACATTACATTATGGGTTACATATAAATATTAAAAAGGTTACTAGTGTGAAGCAAATGAACATATCCATTATCTTACACAGTTACTCATCTTTCTTTTTCTTTTTTTTGCTTTTGCTGTAACAGCAGCTAAAATCTACTCATGTAGCATGAAGTCCAAATGCAGTAGAATTTTATTGCCTGTAGTCCTCATGTTGTAGTGGATTTTTTTATCCTGCATCCTATGTATTTATGTAAAACTGTTGTGTTTTGTGGGAGTTTTTTTGAATTGTTTGCTAAGTCATGTGATAAATCATGTTGTAAAGATTTTACACTTGCTTTTTGTTACTTTACAATAAATATGTCATAGTTATAATTCCACATCAGTGCATGCAAAATACCTGTTTTGTTTTAGGTCATACAAAATAGTTCATAGTTTGTATACGATAGCTTGCTTGTTTTTTCCTTCTTGATAACCATTTCAGTTGTTTATAATTTTTCCCTTTTACAACCAAGGCTGTAGTGGATATTAACCCTCATATATGGAATGTCACGGTAGAGGATTATGCACATGTTAAATTTGAATAGATATTATCTAACTGATTTTCAGAAAAATTAACAGCTTCCATTTTGACCAACAGTGTATGAGAATACCTATTGCCTGATACCTTTGTATTTTCTTTTTTGCCAAATGACCACAAAATGGCATCTCAATTTAATCTGCATTATTTCCAGATAATGTTGATTAGATTTTCATATCTCCTATTCTGCACATTTTCTATTCTAAGGATTTATTCTTCTTGTCTATTAGGGTAGTTGTCTTTTGCTTATTCATACTGTTGGTGCTTCAGTATAGATATTAATCCCTTATTCATTACATGTGTTGCAAGATATTTTATATGTTGTAATATTTTCTCACTACTACCCTAAACCATTGCAGCTAATTTGTTAATATTGTCTTTTGTTGCACAGTTTTTCATATATATATATATATATATATATATATATATATACACACACACACACACACACACAGACACACACACACACACAGATGGACCTGACTTAATCACCGATCACTTCTGATTTCTTGACTTTCTAATGGGGTGAGAGCATTTTGCATTCAGTAGAAACTGTTCTTGGAATTTAGAACTTTGGTCATTTCCCATATTAACAATATGCAATAAGACACACTGTCTTGTGATGCTGGGCAGTGATAGCAATCCACATCTCCCAGTCATCTAAGTCATCAGAGGGCTAACAACTGGGACTCTAGTGTGCTGTGTTGCAAAACTAAGATGTTCAGTAGATTGATGTATTCAGTGTATTTTGTATGTAAAATGTTATCAACTAGTGTTGAGTTTATTGGGATATAACCCCATCATAAGTCAAGAGCATCTTATTCTTTATCTTTCCTCTTTGGCCTTTTCTTTTGGTAACCAGTGTAAGAAGCCAGACCTTTGACCACATAAAACTTAGGATATTTGATCAATGAAGGAAACTATAGACAACTGTAACAGATGGGTGACAGATTGAAAGCAGATATTTGCAAAATAAAAGACAAATTGACAAGAGATTAATGTATAATATGCACAAGAAATTCTTACAAGTCAATCAGAAAAATATTGGGAAGCTTAATAGAAAAATGAGCAAAGGATATGAATAGAAATTCACAGAAGTGGGGGGACCTAAATAGCTAGCAATCTGATTAAAGAGACATTCAATCTTACTAGTGTGTAATTAGAGAAATAAAAATGAAACAATGAGCTACAAAGTAATACCTATTAGATTAGTAAAAATTTGAAGTTCACATAACACTAAGTATTGTCAGAGATGTAAGTAAATGGAAAAAGTCATGCATTGCCATTGGTCTAAACCTTGCTGTGGCCATTCTGGTATTTGTGTAGGACTTGGTGGTCTTACTCATTGGTGTGCAGCCTAGAGAAGCTCACGCATATGTCAATAAAAGTACATGTTCTAGAACATTCATCACAGCCTTCTTTGTGGTAGCACAGTTTGGGGCAACCTAAGTGTTCATCTCTAGAAGAATGGACAAGCTAACTGTGATGAATAGTAAAGCATTAACAACAGAATTGACAATAGAATGTAAAAACAAAACAGGATCTATGGGTCAGTATCATTTGTGTACATTTATACCACTAATAATAAAAAGTAATATAAATTCATTAGAGTGGGTGCTTGTCCAGAACAGAGGAGCTGCAGTGGTGAGCAAGAATGAAGGGGTGGAGCGACAATAAGAAGAAATCTTGCACAGACCATGATAACAGTCCATCAGCGAGGCAATTTGATTAATTTAACTCCCTGCATCTGGTTCCAAAGGGGGAAATGTCTTTCTTAATCCACGATTGCAGATATATTATCTTATAATCACTTTTAACATTCATGTGATTTATTTTTTAGATGGCTTTTTAAAATCTATTGGAATTTGTTTTTCTGTATGTTTTCAATTAGAGATGGAACTTAAATCCCCTCTCATTGATTGTTAATTGTTTTAGCACTTCTACAGAATCCATGCCTTTCTCATTAACTTGAAATATAACCTTTATCATCTGCTACCACATGAATGTATATTCCATTCATTTATTTGAATAGTTTTATGGCATTTTCATGCTATTTTAATTACTATAGCTTTATAAACTGTTTGTGTGTCCCATCAGGCAAATCTGCACTTTGAGGTGGTTGAATTTATTAAGTTTGTAGATTCATGTAGGGAGAATAGTTATGATAATGAGTCTTCCCATCCAGAAAACATTGCCTGCATCTCCATTTATCCATGTTTCTGCTTTCTTCAGTAAATCTATATAATTTGGTTCATGTAGTCTGGGAAAATTTCATTTTAGGTTTATTTGTAAATATTTCATGGAATTTTTGCTATTGTTAGGACTGTTTCTGTTACAATTTTTTAATTTGATATTGTTGGATATTCAAATGATTTTGATATTGATCTGATTTCAGGTTATCTTCTCAAAATGTCCATTAATTTTAATTGCTTTGAAATTTTTCTTTTTCAGACTGGGCATTGAATTCAGTGTCTCACATATGATAGATAGGCAATTCCTCTATCACTGAGCTATAACCCTAGTCCTCTTTTGTATTTTTTTTTTCGGTAGACAATCATACACTTAACTAATAATGACAGTTTTGCTTCTCTCCAGTATTTTATTTTTTTGTTATTGCAAAATGTAGGAATCTCATTATAATAATAACTCTTCAGATGTATCACCATTTAGTGTTTAATTGGCTTTCATTTTCTGATAAATGTTTCCTACCAAGTTTTAAAGGTAAAACATTTTCCTAATATTTCTACTTTTATAATCTTTTTTAAAGTGAAAAATGAATATCAAATTTTATCCCTTTTTTCTGCATTTTATTATCAGTGATGGCGATCACATGAGTTTTCTCTTTCACTTGTCTTAATTTTCTCAAAAGCTCAGGGAAGTAGGTATCAAGGTACTCATTTGTCAGAGAAAGGAACTAAACAGCTCAGAAGTTAAGAAAGTTATTCAAGGTTGAACAAGTAGTATGGAGCAATGTGCAATTGAAACCTGGATTTCTGAGAGCTGGTGTTTTGTTTGTAATGCTATGGTAACCATAGCTCACTGTGGTTTCTGAAACAAAGATGAGGATTAGAAATGTTCTAAAGTGCTATATTGTTGATTCCACTTCTGAAGATGTATCCTAGGAAAACAAGGTGTGTACAGAATTTTTAAACAATGATGTTTATCACATCCCAAAGTACGAATAATGAAAAAATGGGAAAGGTAGATAAAAGGCTAGGTGTCACCCATGACACAGTCATTCAATGCAATATTATGTTCTTATTTTTCTGAAAACTATTAGTGACAAGAGAAATGCTCATGATAGCACAATGTGCGAATAAAAGCAGTAAGTATATTATATTCTTGAAAAGTCTCCAGAAAGAATACTTTTAAGATGCATGAAAGGAAAAAGTATATCAGAGTACCAATAATGGGAAAGCTCTTCTGTGGAAGGATTTTGGAAACAAGCCAATCTTACTTGCTCAGGCCTCTCAAGAGGGGCATTTGCTCAGAACTGTAGCTCGTCAAGGTTATCTGTGGGCTGCGGCACCTTCCGTTCCTGCCATGCAGGTCTTGGCATATTCTGTGCCCACGTCTGGTCAGTGCTTGTGTAGTGTTGGTAAAAAAGTCTGCATCATCAATCTCCTCCAGAGTTCCCCGCCAACTCCCCTTGCCCTCCCAGCAGCCGGCAGCTGTCACTACCGGCTCTGTCTCAAGAGCCCGCCACCCTTCATTTTAATGACCCTCTAGACAAGGCAAATGAGGCAGCTCTGCGGGTCTCTCCTCTTCACCTGGAAATGAATTAGTGGTCCATTAGCTTAATGAGGAGCTCTTCCCACCTCCTCCAACGAGGAGCTGTGATTTCAGGAAAATGGAGAAGTTTTGGAACCTGTTTATAACTAAGGCCAATCAGAAATGGTGGCCTCAGGTTCTCTCTGCCCACCTTCTTTCTGTGTGTTGCCTGTCACTGCTTTATTACTTCCCCTTTTCAAATAACTTGTCATTTGATCTGAATTTAAACAGTTCTGGCTTGCCTGGGGAAAGAGAACAGGTGGAGGGTGGTATAAGTGGCAAATGGTTCTCAGAGCTGACATGACAGCCAGAAAGAAATTCCCTTTCTAGTGTGTCTCTTGTTCTTGTCTCTAAGTCTTTCTTTCCAAGGCATGGATCAACTCCAACAAACAAGACCTGAGTATGAAATCTCTCCCAGGCCCTTTCAGAGTCCTTCAGTGTAGCAATGATACATTCTTATTATGTTCCAGTAGCTTTGCTAGGTACTTCTCAAGAATTTTGGCATGTGATCTATACAGTAATTAAATTGTTAGACACAATTACTATCCACATTTTAGAGATACAAAAACAGACTTTTTAGAGAATGAAAAACTTGGCCATGATTTCATGTCTAGCATGCAACTGAGCCTGATAATAAGAGAGTCAACATTTGCTGATTGCACACTTTCTACCTGCTCAGCATTTATCCTTACAACAACTCTATGAAACAGGTATTGTTATCACCATGTTTGAACTGAGGAAACTGGGGCTTAGGTGTTAAGGAACATGACCAAGGCTGCTTAGGAAGTGGTAAAAGTGAAGTTTGCTCCCAAATAGATTTGATTTCAGAAACTTTAATCATTATTCTCAATTTCAGCAATTGTGCATTTAGAGATGATTACTTAGAAGGTACTGTGTTGGGTTCTTGGAATCCCAAGTGGACATGCCATAAAAGAATATATTGTATAGGGAGAGGGAAACACTAAATAAATAATTCCAGTATAGAGAACAACCACAAAAAGTAGGCCCTAAAATCATGAAGAATTCACAGGGGAGAGGATATTTGGTTTAAATATTAAAGGTGTATTAGAATGAGTTGAGAACATATTTGTGGTTGATAAGGTGTGAGATGGTGAGGCTCTGTGGGCAGAGGGATGGCATAGGCAACAAGCTAGTGGAGTCAAGTGGATAGTGCCAGGATATGTGAGGTGGGCGGGAAAAGCTTGAGGTTCAGTTTGACTGACAGTGGTGGGGATATTTTTTGGTTAAGTTGATTACTCAGGAAACATTGTGATCACAGAAAACATGATATGCCATGAGACAGAGTTTTGAATTTAGATTGGATACAGCCAGTCATCAGATTTTCAAGTCTGGAGAGTGCTATGACCAGAATGGTGGGAATAGAGACTTAAATACTAGTTATCAGCCTTCTTCAACTATCTGAACTAAGGAAGACAAATACTGAAAGAGCTTTGTGCTGGTTTCAGTTTTCCCCTTTCTGTGTTTAGCTCAGGAGGCTGAGGATGTCATACAGATAAGGGTGATGTGAGGATAATCCTTTTCAGTTCCGGTAGCCAGGACTGATGGATGCTCTTCTAGGGTTGCTTGCTCTTCTAGTCCTGTGGTTTGGGAGTTGATGGAGACACAAAGCTGAATTAGTCCCCTGTAGGTCTTTATTTATCACCAAAGTTTAAATTTGCAATTTCATGAGCTTGGTTAAAATGAGTTTAGTTTATGAAATTCATGAGCTGGTAGAAGAGACACGGAAATCCCTACAGATCAGTGCACACTGCAGCCGGCTGCCACCAGCATCATAAAGCACAGCTGCTTTGAGCTCTCCTTGCTACTGTTCTGAAGTCCCTGCTTGGAGACTAATTTCTCCTGGGACAGAGCTGGGATTGGGAGCTTCAAAGCAACAAAATGTTCCATTCTAGATTCCTTAATTGTTCTGGGAAAGGGATTCCTGGGAATGGTTAAGCAATGAAAGGGACAAACTGGTGGTGGAGATATTGGGATGAGTTGGGGATTGCATCAAAGAAGCAATTTGCCTTCAGTGGATTTGAAAGACTTATCTGGAAGAATGCTTTCAGATGAGTACTTTGTGATTGCTTCCGTTGGGGTAAAAAAAGGTTTAAAACATGTGATGTTGTTTTTTATAAAAATATTTTGATACTAGCAAAAGTTAGGGGACCCTAAGAAAATAACTTGTATGACTCAGAGCCATTTGTTGGTCTGCTACATAAGAATGGTAGACTAGATGATCCCATCATCCAGAGATGAACTGTGTAAGAAATGAGAATGGGGAAGAAGGAAGATGGCGGCGAGGGGAGTGCATTGCCCCCGTGTGCTGCTTCACTGTGTGGGAGTATGACAAGTCAGGACGGCTAAAGGATATCTTGTTAGGAATTTCCAGCAATAGTGGGGTGCTCCAGAACCTGGAGGAAGGATTTCCATCGCACGAGGATCGGCTACGGGGACTCAAACGCGAGAGGTTTGTCGCACGGAGGGTAACACTGCTTATTCAGCAAACCGCCCCGCGGCTAGAGTCTGCAGTACGCGCTGGGAAACGAGGAGATAGCGACGCAGGGATACAGCGCTGCAGTTTCTGCCAGCCGTGCAAGCACCATACTCAGGGCTGAATTCTGGGTTCGAGACGGGGGAAGGAAGCGGTCCATCTCGGTTCTCCACACCGGTCAGACCACAGAGGAGGCCAGC
>NW_026000243.1:10324932-10504280 GCF_001458135.2 Marmota marmota marmota | reverse complement strand
GATGTGTAACTGATGTGATTCTGCAATCTGTGTATGGGGTGAAGGTGGGAGTTCATAACCCACTTGAATCAAAGTGTGGAATATGATATGTCAAGAAATTTGTAATGTTTTGAACAACCCACAATAAAAAATTAAAAAAAAAAAGATTAATCATAACAACAAAAAAAAAGAATTGAGAATGTGATGCTGGGCACTTCTGGCAAATGAATGCATCCCTTAGTCTTGGACCTGGAAGTGAGAATAGATGACTTGGCTATTGGTGGAAGAAATGCAATTTTAGATTAGACTTTTATTTCTAATAAGTCACTATGCATGGAACAAAATTTGGAACAAAATTTTAAAAGGACTAAAGGATATGTAGAGTGCAAAGGAAACCTCTATCTTTCCCTTGTTTACAGCAGCCTGCACCTCTCTTTGGAAGATTGTCCATGCTTTTACTATGAGAGATTTTGTGTATGTGAAACTTTTAAACATAACACAAGATACTCTTTGCATTATTTCTAACCTTGATTTTTAGTGGTGCCATTTTGAAATATCATCCACCACAGAAGCAGTTCTTTAATTCAGTTTGTTTTCAGATTATTTGCAAAGTTCCCTTGCATCTCAGAATACTTATGAGCTCTGAGCTTGAAATGACAGTAGCAAATTCTGACCCTTAAACTTCAGTTTTACTGGACTGATGTTTTCTCTTCAGCAACCAAAATTGATTGTTTGATTTTATAGCTGAGATTTTTTTTACTTGTCAATGACCTAAGGAAGACCACAAAGAAGAAATCAGGACTAGGTGGACTATGTGGATAGTTACTAATTAATTTGACAAGCAAATAGTTCAGGGTGGGAGACAGAAAAGAATATGATCCAGGAAGTATTGAATCAAGCAGGAGAATCACATGACAAGACCAATTTTTGAATACCATGGGATTTGAAAGAAATGATTGTTTATTAACTTCATTCCTTATATTGGGGTAGAGTAGCTGCAAAATTCACAGGCAATTGTTCTGTTTCCAGATTGCCTCCTCCAGCTTGAGAATCACAAATCCCTGGGAATGAACAGCTTGATAGAGCAATGACTGCCAGTTTTTAATCCTAGAGCTCCTGTGGGGTTTGCTATGGGAATAAGAAGGCCAATTTAGCCTCATCCATATGTGCCATGCACTCAGAAATAATGTATTTTGACATGTGTATTTCCTCTAGGATCTCTTTTCTCAGCAAAACACCCCAATTTTAGAGAAGTAATTATAAGGATTACATAGGCTATAGGATATTAATTAATATTCCTTGTAAGTGGAAATATTGCTTCTTCTGCTATTTCTCGCTATGTAGCTGACATATTTTTAAAATTCAATAGTTGCTTCCTATGTGTAGTGAATACATTTTTTCTCCCCACTCTGATAACTCTGTTTCCTAAGATAGGATGACCTATCAAATTTGTATGTAAGTTTTTGGGTTTTCACATATCATTTTCTCACAAGTCAAGTTGCAAATTCCCGTTTATTTCATAGGTGTTTGCAATTGCTAATATTAATTCTCATTCTTAGCTCCCTGGGCAGCCAGCCACATCTGTTCAGGATCTCCATAGGAATTGGCCTACCATCTACTGGCAAGAATAGTAGATATATGGCAAGTGTGGCTGCCCCTTATTTTCTCCAAGGATCCTAGGAAGCTACATGGCTAAACATATAATATGAAAGGTCTTTACAAGTCACTGAATCATTTTTCCAGATTAGATTTCCAAATGTCAGAAGAAACAGCAGCTCATTAAAACTGCAGCTGTAAAATCCACCAACACCACATGTAGAAAAGTGATTACAGAGCAAGCTTGATTAATTAGGTGTGAAAATTTAGGACCAGCGTGGTAATAAATGATGGAACTCACCCAGCAGCCTGCTTCCCTTCCACCGTGTTTCGCTGAATGGCCAATTTTCCACTTGTCTGTTGTGTGCATTTCAGAGCTGGTAAAGTTTACATCTAAATCATGGAGCCAACAGAAGACAATGCATGTGCTGCAGACAGAGCTCTGACTTTGGCTTTGTTATCTTTGTGGCCTTTGATACATTAATAAATCATCTTGAGTCTCATTTACTCTATTTATAGAAGGATTTCGGTTCCTACCTATACACCTTGCTTTTGAATAAAAGTAATTTTATTTAAAAATGAACAAAATAAACTTCACATAATCCTGTATGTGGCTTTGAGATCTTTTGGTATAAAGGACCTTATGATATGTAAATATGGTGTTCATTACCTGACAGAGTTAGACATCTGATGTTCTAGTTTAATACACAAATCTTTTGGTTGGAGGAAAATATAATTGAAAAATGTGCCTATCCTAGAGCTTGGGACACAGAATGTATAATATAACTTTTATGACTCACTCTTTTCTGAATGGAGAGAGAAGATGATCAGTTCCAAATGATTACAATAGAAAATGACACAATTGTCAGAATAGAGGTACCATGGGGAGCATTACAAAAATCTTTCTTTGATGATTCAGAAGATAACAATGTTCCATTCTTAAGTGTCATGAATATTAATCAATAGGTGATTAATTGTCCATCTCTACCAAGCCTGAAACTGTCAGTGACTTCCAACTGATCACAAAATAAAGCACAATTTTCATTGCCTGCTTATTTGAGGGCATCCATTATCTGGTTCCAGTAGTATTTCCTTTGTATCTTTGTGCATACGAACTAGTCAGATTACAGAATTCCCTACTTCTAAGCTTTTGTCACTCACTAGACTATATGTGGAGCATTAACTATATCCCAGGCATTGTGCTAGATCCTAATTTCCAATACCTCTTTGTCTAGTAAGGACAGTCATATAAACAGACAGGTATGGTGGTGTAATTAATAAAATGATAAATATTCTACTCTATTATCCAGCATCAGAACTTCATGACTCCCTCAACTCCAAGGTCTTTGACCTTCACTTCACTTTGACCCCAACCATAGTCCTCTGTTTACTTTAAAAAGTTCCCAAAATCTTCCTTTAGGCATGACATCTTCGGACTAGAGTTTCTCTTTTCTGTGACCTTCTTAAGAACTATTCCTTAAAATATCAATGGATCTCTGGATAATACTCTAAACTTTGTGTTATTTCACCAAATTAATCTTAGATCAATCCTCCGTTTATTTATCCTCTGCGTAGAGCTGAAGACATCTAGCCACGTAAATAACACATAATAATCATGTTCTTTGAATTAATTTGGGGGCATTCGTGATAACCAAAAGTTTCTTATGTGTTCCTTATTAGCTACCTTTTGGCTATTTCAAAACTTCCTTACTATAATGGCTAGATCATAAAAGACCCTATATTTTATTTTAAGGAGCCTGAATCTTATTCCCATGAAATACATTGCTGGCAAATATCTTTGTGTGTGTGTGTGTGTGTGTGTGTGTGTGTGTGTGTAGACAGAGAGAGAGAGAGAGAGAGAGAGAGAGAGAGAAAGGCAGAAATTTAGAAACAGAATCAGAGAGCAGAGAGGTGATTGGAACTTCAAGTTTCTTTCTCAACTAGGTTCTTTCCAGAAACTATTTATAGTGAGTTTTAGGGGACAAGATTAGATTGGTGAGGCTATTAAAATAGTCTTGGTAAGGCTGATAAGGTACCAAGGCAGGGTTTTGATAGAAAGGCAGATTTAAGAAGTATGTAGTGAGTGAAGTTAGCCAACTCTGAGGCAAAAAAATATAAGAGGGGCTGACTTCGTGGGAAAAAAAGAAATCTAATGATTTTAGTTTTCAACATGATTTTAGTTTTAGTTGCCTGTGGGATATTGAAGTGGAACTCTGATATATGAATCTGAAGTTCAGGCGATAAGGCCAAGGCTGGAAATATAGATTTAGGAGTCATTGGCATACAGTTGGTAATTAAAATCATGAGAATGACTGTGGTTACCCAGGGAGCATGTGGAGTGAGAAAAACTGTGGGTGGAGGACAGAACCCTGTGAAATGGCAGCCTTTGCAGAGCAGATGGGAGAAGATGAGCCCACGATGGGGCCAGAGAAGGAACTATCCAAGGTACAAGGAGAGCCAGAGAACGTGGTGTCATGGAAGCCTCAAAAAGGAAGGAGTGATTAATTATATCACAAGTAGCAAAGAAATCTGATAAGATTAGGGTTTTAAAATGCCCATTACATTTGACATTTAAGTTTTCTTAAGTGACATTTTCTGGGAATATATTCAATTGAAGGTGGGAGCAGAAGCCAGATTATTAAGGGGTAGGGAGGGGAAGAAGAGGATTCAGTGAGTACAGATTCTGTGAAGAAGATGAGAAGGGGGAGA
The DNA here is from genome assembly GCF_001458135.2 of Marmota marmota marmota. Taxonomy (NCBI): domain Eukaryota; kingdom Metazoa; phylum Chordata; class Mammalia; order Rodentia; family Sciuridae; genus Marmota; species Marmota marmota. The sequence continues at coordinate 10,499,996 of NW_026000243.1, read as the reverse complement.
ATGTAGACTAGAAAGACTACTACCTAGATGGTTACTAGGTAGACCAGATGGTGATGGTATGGCTGATGCTTTTGATGGAAGGTCCTTCCTCCGTAAATGCTCCACAAAATTAACCATAGATCTAGGAATTATTAAATCAATAATTCTCCCATGAACTCTCTGAAGAACTTCCATGTGGAGGTATTATCTCCCATTTCTGAACTCCCACAATATCCAATTTATGGGCCTTTATATGATGCTCATTTCTATTTTTATTTAAATTCCATATATTAGTTATTTATATAATAATTCCTTTGTCAGAGCATAAGTGCCTCAGATATAAGTACATCATATTTGTTCAATACTCATTTTCTATATTTTGTATGCCTACATTTTAGAATGTTAAGTATGTAGCAGAATGACATAAGGCTCTTACAAACACAATAATTATTGGAGAAATACAGAAATATGAACATCAATCACAACAATATAGAAATATTTTGGAACTTGGGTTAACATTGAGTTTTATTAGTAGAATCAATTTACAAAAGTTGACCTGTGGGTAATATTTTTGTCCTAATTACTGGCATAGTTCTTTGGATTGGGCTTCTGCCATACAGGATCCTTGGAAAAGTTGAAACTGACTTTCTCAAAAGATGAACATTCCTACTACCCATTTTAAATTAAAGGCCATTAATTTAAAGGCCATTTTAAATTCTTGGGAAGAAAAGTCAACAGTAAGGGCTCAATTTTTGTTCTTTTCTCATTTTTGATGATAACAAATAATACCTTAGATAAAATTACTCTTATAGAGTTGACTCAAGATAGCCTGTTGAAGGGTGTGGTGGGGGAATTAGAATAGGAAACACAGTGGAATGAATTGGACATAACTTTCCTATGAAATGTCATATATGGGGGCTGGAGATGTGGCTCAAGCGGTAGTGCGCTTGCCTGGCATGTGCGGGGCGCTGGGTTCGATCCTCAGCATCACATAAAATAAAATAAAGATGTTGTGTCCACCAAAAACTAATAAATATTTAAAAAAATTCTCTCTCTCTTTAACAAAAAAGAAATGTCATATATGAATACATGATCAGTGAAATTCCACATCATGTTCAACCACAAGAATTTGATCCTAATTAGAATAAGTAATACTCCATGTATGTATAATATGTCAAAATACTCTCTAATGCCATGTATATCTAGGAAGAACAAATAAAATTTAAAAAGAGAGCCTGTTGTAGGAATTAAAACACACTTTTCTCTTTTTGTCTCATTTTAAAGGGTCACAGTTGTCAAGTTGCAGTTGTTGTAATATTTAATTTATATAAAGAATTGTATATCTTTGGATATTCTTGTAGGATTGTTTCAGAAATCAAAAAGGAAGATACTTACCCCATACTGAAGTAATGGTTGGGAGAGAACGTTGGCAGTAGGATTATCAATTTCTATGTCTTCCCAGAAATCCTAGCACTAAGATAACAATTGTTTTCTTTAAAGAGAGAATTTAAGGGAGTGCTGGGCACTTAAGAATTTAAACACATTTATTTCCTTCTCAAAGGCAGGTTCACACTGTGCCTCTTTTCACCTAGAGCAGGGAGAAATGACTTTGGTCAACTTTCCAGGTAGGCAGAGGGAGATTTCTTGGACACAGATGCTTTCCTGAAGATTCTTTATTGACAGTTATCCACTTGGACTCTAACCTAGCAATGTGGCAAAGTCCCTCACCTGTAAGTATCTCCAAGTGAAAGATTAAAATAGAAGTGGGACTGCCTTCCTGGACCTGCGAGTCTCAGAAGGACCTCTTGCTTGGGTGAGTGTACACTGTACTGCTGCAGACTTGAAGTTCTTAATACTTCTTGAATGAGGGAGCCTGCATTTTCATTTTGGACTTGAATCTGTAAAACATGAAGCCCATCCTAAATATCAGTATTGGTCCATGCTTAAAATATATTCTGAGTTTCATTTGTTTCCATGACTAGAAGACTTTTTTTGGTCTTGTTGCAGGTTAAAGCTCTCGTCTCCAGGGACAGTGAGAGAGAGTGAGATGGCTACATGCTCACTTGTTATCACTCTGGAGACGACTCAGCATTCACAAGCCAGCAGAATCATCTTCATATATGATAAAGTGAACATTTTATATGCCTAATGAGACCACTGGCATGTATATTACAATTAATTGGGGGAAAAAAAAAGCATGGAATGTGCTGGCATGAATGGATAGCAACGGAGTGCTCATTTAAAAGGTCAAGAGTATTTGGTCCCTCCACTTGGTATGCCTGTCCCATTGCTCCAGCTCTGTGTGCCTTCATCAGATACTTATTTCCAAGTCCTGTGTAATACACCCTGGGTTTTATGGCACTAGTAGCATGTGCATTTATTTAGGTTAATGTGTCTTTTATTAAGTTTTCTTTTCAAAGAGGTTTTATGCAGAGCAACAGAGAATGAAGCTTCTGTTGGAATGCCATTGGGGGACATGAAGAAAAGCATTTGCTGGATAAAAGACACTTTAAGATTGTTAATTCAAACCAGTGAACCAGAGCCTGCCTGGGGAGTGATTTTCTTAAAACAGTTGTGACAAAATCTCATACTGATGCAAAGAAGATGTTGGGAAGCCCATAGCTATCCTTCATTTTAGATGATCGCCAAACACTGCAAATATTTGTGGGGAAGTTACAAGCTGCCAATAGTGACGTGAAACTTACGGTGGAAGCATATTCCAGGATAGACAAGAATGGCAGAGAGCACTTCTTGATTAAGTTAATATGTATTGATAGTTCTCCTGTTGTTTTGACTTCCTAGGCTGTTTAAATTCAGACTTGTCACAACAAAATACAAAAGAGGCTGCTGTGACATTGATTTTTTTTTTTAAGCCTGAAGGATAGTGCAGTTTTTGTTTTGTGTATCTGTGTGTGTTTGTACTCCAGGGTTGACAGTCAAGAAGGCAGAAATGTTAAAATTGTGGCACAAATAATCATGTTAAATTGTTGAGCATAAATTATCAAGGGAAATACATTTTGATTGTAAGCATGAATCAATTTTATGTGTCACACAATTGCCACCATTCAAGTTTGCTGAGGTGACTTATTTCTGGCAATCGTGAGCACAATGATAGTTCGAAAATAGAAACTCTGGTGTCTAAGGACTCCATAAAAACCTGGACTCATTGATTCATGGGATGAAAACCACCAGTGAGGAGGGGTTTGGGTGTGTGAAGAAACGCCTATTTCACACTCTTTAACCTGAGACAAGCCTGCTTTAACTCAGTCCCTATTCCGTCAGCAAGGCTTTCGCCACGCGGATTTAGCCTCTTCCTTTAGTGCCTCTAAAAACTGCACCTCCAATTCAGAATCAAATTTAGCTCCAAACTTCCAGCCTATTCTTGCACCATTAAATATGCCTCATCATACTTTTAAAAGACTTGTTTGGTTTTAGCAGAGAGACAATACGCTGCTATCTAGCCATCTCTCTATTATCTACACAAAAAGAACCAATAATTTCTACAACCAGAATATCTATAAGCAAGAATGTTAGGCTCAGCTTTTTATTCTTGATGTTTTTGAAGTGGAGGGTGAGAGGAGGAATATTCACATTTGAATATAGATGCTTCTAATCTGGGAATTTTCAATACTCAAAATAAAAGTGTTTCTCTTAGGAAGCCCTCGGCAGAGGAGCTAGCAAGTTGCTTTTCTTCCTCAGATTGTAAACCTTGCTCAGTCCTTTTCTCTGTGGATGGACTGGGTTGTTTCAGATGGAAAGCACCAGGCTGCAAAAACCGCTTTCCCTTCCCTTTTCCTCTTTTTCTGGAACATTCTTGAAACAATGAATATACTCCCTTCCCTTTTCCTCTTTTTCTGGAACATTCTTGAAACAATGAATATACTTAACTGTTTTAGTTTGGAGGGTCTGTCAGTGAGCGCAAAGAAAAGTGGAGAACAAGAGCATAAATATGCTCATCCTGCCTGTGACGAAAAGGACTTGAGAGCCATACCATCTAATGAAGGTGATGAGGAAAAGCTGACCACTGGTTGTTATCAGAAGTGCTGGAACTTTCCCTCTGAGAGTGGCTCTGGGTCCTGAGATACAGAGTACGCAGCATGGGACTGAGTGCTCCAGGATTGGACTACTGTGGTCAGAGTCCTGACTTTGGTTTTCTTCAGCTGTTTTCCCTTAGGCAAAGTAGTTAACCGCTTCCTACCTCTGTTTTTTCATCTGTGAAATGGGAGAACAACACTTCTCAACCCAAAGATCTGCCAGATGAAATGACATAATATGTTTGAAGTCGTTAGAAGAAGACATAACACTCTGACAAAACAGTCTTAGTTGTAGCTCTTTTTAATGAATTTATGAACAATATGTAATACAGTAAGTATCCCTCACACAGGAATTTGGGAAATAGCTATAACTATAGTTCATATTTTGTCCCTTTGTTTGGAAAGTCCTAGCACTTCTTCCTTGAGTGGTTTTTAAAAAATATTTTTATTTTTTAGTTTTAGTTGGACACATTACCTTTATTTCACTTATTTATTTTTATGTGGTGCTGAGGATCGAACGAGGGTCATGCAGGTGCGAGGTCGAGTGCTCCACAGCTGAGCCACAACCCTAGCCCACCGCTTGAGTGTTTTTTAATTTCCTTTTTCCTGCTTTCTGCAGAATTAGGGAGGTATTTTGGTCAAATATCTGGAAATTTTGCAGGAATCTCCAAAATGAATGCAAATATAGTGATGTTCAAAAGGAGAAGGAACCATGTGAAGCTCTGGAAAATAGCCAGTATTGTACATTTAAACTGACCCCAAATTTGTCAGAATTAAAGCAGATATTTTAAAATGCTTTTTTTAAATGCAAATAAGAAAACAAAGGTCAAATGATTGAAAAATATGAAATTCTCACTTGTGAATATTATGATCATGTGTAAAGAAAAACCAAAAATGTTAACTTATTAGAACTAAAGAAGAGGCCAGTAAAGTTGTCAGATACAATATTCACTTGAAAAGATCAAATGCGTTTTTGTATGCTAACAGTTAGCAACTGGAATATTTTAAAAATTCAAGATGCCACCTATAACAAAAACAAAATATGTGATACTTAGTAAAGAATATACCAGATATTTATAAAAATAATGAATGTAAAAATCTATTAAGGATATATAGGAATAATCCAAATATGTGTTGAGTTTTTTCATATTCTGAATAATTTATTATAATAAAGATATCAATATTCGCAAATTTAATACACATCTACTCAAAGTATCAGACAAATTTTTTGAAGAACACAGTAAATTTATTACAAAATTACATGAAAGGAGAAATGTCTGTTGTATAGCTAAATTGACTTTATAAAAGAAGAGCATCACTCTCCTTTATTAAGATGTACCATATAGTCATAGTAATTAAAACATGCAGTCCCTAATGTAAGAACAGATAAATAGACAAAAGGGGTAAAATAGAATCCCCAGAGATAGATCCAAATGTATTAAATACATTTTATAGGTGATACTAAAAAGCAATTAGGGAGAAACTATCTCTTTAACAGATGCAATTTGAAAAACTGGTGTGCTACATGGAAAAAGATGAAATTGGATCCTTTGGTGAAACCTATACAAAGGTGGACTCCAGATTGTTTATGGACCTAAATTTGGAAGATAAAGCTTTTAAGTTAATAGAAAGTAATATTAGGGAAATTTTTGTGACTCAGGTCTAGAGGAGACTTTATAAAACCACCCAAAGTACAAAAAGTACATAAAGGCAAATTTGATTACAGTAAGATCAAGCTATCTGTTCAGCAAAGGGTATCATGAATAAAATTGACAGAAACAGATTGAGAGTTGAAATATATGATGATAAACTGAAAAGAGATTAATACTTAAACATCCTTGCAATTAACCAGAGAAAGACATGAACTCAATAGAAAAATGGAATATAAGTAGCAAATTTGCAAAGAACAAAAGCAATACAAAGAGATGCCAGGAACTGACTGAAAGTAAAGTAATTTAAATCCCCCTTGACAAGGATTAGGAAGCTGAGTAATACCACAATAGAGGAATGGAAGCCAAGAATCCTCATGGTGGAAGTATAGGCAGAAGTCTCCATTTTGAAGAGTAGCCTGACAAAATTTGTTTAAATTAAATGTACATAGACCCTACTGTCAAATGATTCCCTTCTGGGTACGTATCTTCCCCAAATTTCCCAGATATATGGATATGAATAGTCATCACAACCTTGCTGCTGACAGTGGAGTGATGGAGGCAACCTGAATGTCTGTCAATGGAGGAATGGATGAATAAAGCATGATAGAATCACACTGTGAGTTACAATGACATGTTTAGAAGCAACAGAATAGACAGATCTCCTCAGCCCAGCATGGCTAGACATTAAAAGGATAGTGTTCAAGGTAGAAAGAAACTGAGAGAGGCCTATTGTACAATACAATATGGGTAAAGAAAAATACATGTGAACAAATCAAATGGTATGTTTCACAAGAACATATATAAATAAAAATATGTGTGTTACACATCTGCATCTATGTATGTGTCTATATTCATATCTGCATCATGTAATTAGCTCATCTATCCACCTATCTATCACTCTCTATCTTGAAGATGTTAAATGGTCACCTTCAAATAGCAGTGAAGAATGGAAAAGTGAATAAATCAATGGTGTACTGTGACCATAAGGAGTATGATAAATGCAATTCTCTGCACCTGAGGTCAACATTCGTGTATATGTGAACACACAGATACACTAAATGTAAAGCACTGGGGAGAGATCAAAAGAGTTTAGGAACCAACCTCCCCCACATCCCCATCAAACTCTCAATTAGCACCATCCAGCAAGACTACCTTATACAACTGGAAAGTGACTGAGCCTCGTGCCTGTGTCTGCATACTTCCACAAGCAGAGATTCTGATTTTGCCTGTACTGAGGTTGATGTAACTTTATTTTTGGCATATAGCCACTTTTCCACAAGTGGGATATCAAGACATTCCTCTCCACCAGGGCAATTTGGGAATTTCATTTAGCTTCATTATGATAAAACTTCACCCAACCTGAGTGCATGATAAGCAACTCCTATTGCATTTTCTAAATTCATATATCTAAGAAAAAGGCAAGTTCTTCTCCAAATTTATGCAAATGCTAGAATTCTAAGATGAAAAAATAGTGGAAAAACAGCTCACAAGTCTCAGATGCTAAATAACAACAGCAAGGATTCAAAAACTGTTTCCAGAATTTCAGAAAATCTTTAACTTCATCAAGGGATAAATCAATTTGCAGGTGTTATTGACAGCTATTTAAGCTGGAGGATGGAACATCTTGATTGGGAATAGAAAATTAAAAGAGGCAACCAATTAACCCTTTATGTATGTATCATTTAATTTATTTTCATAGACATTTTAGGTTTTTGCTTTTCTTTCTAGAAACATAATTATTAGAGGGTGCTGATTTTTTTTTGAATTAAATTCTATCTATTAAAAGCCCTAACTTGGGCTGGGAATATGGCTCAGTGGTACAGCACTTGTCTGGCATTTATTAATTTTAAAATTAAAAAGTTCTAAATTTACAAAAAAGGAAAACTAAAACATAAGTAGAATTCATCATTCTTCTTTATGGGCAGAAATATTCCATGTACATTCAGAAATGCCATGTATTTATTGTACCTTCTATATACCTAGTGCTAATTATTATTAAATAATTATTTATGTGCATGGAAATAAAAGGTTAATTGAGCTCCAAAGGTTAATGGACTTCCATATTAGCAGATTTTTTTTTCTCAAAAGCATTTCCTGTGAATGTGATTTGTATTCATTATTTTTATAGTGTTCAAGTATTCATTCATTTTCACATTCTTTCTTTCCCTCATTACTATTGGGTACCTATTGCATGCCAGGCACTGTTCGGCATTGGTGTCACCCTCAGTAGACTGCTTACTTATGCCAGGGTCCTAATGCCAGAAGAATCTATAAGAAAGAGGATGAACAGGCAGACCTGGCTGGAAGGGAACTTTGAAAGGGTTGTTTGGTCCCCTCCTCCAACTTCATTTGGGATATTTCCTACTTTCCTTTGAAGACTCTTTAAGGATGTCCTTTTCCCCACTTCCTCTATCTCTGTCCTCTGTTCTTGTCTCTATATTTAACAATGTAGATGCTGGCATATTTCTTACTCTTTGGGAGAAAATTTAGTTCCTATCATTATTCTTCAGCATCTAAACAAAGAAAATGAACATCAATATTTACTTTGTACCAAGCGCTGTTCTAAGAATTTTCCACGCACTTAGTCAGCTAGGCCTTTCCACCACCCTCTGAGGAGGTGGAAAAATACCCAGCTCATATCCCTGAGATGCTAAACAACAGCAAGCCAAAACTGTTTCCAGATTTTCAGAAAATGTTTAAGTTCATCAAGGGGATAAATAAATTTGCAAGTGTTATTGACAAATATTATCATAGTGATTATTAATCCCATTTTGCAGACAAGAAAGTGGAAGCACAGAGAGTTTAAGGGGAGAGCTCAAAGCTGCACAGCTAGCCAGTAAAGGAGACATTAATTCCATCCAGGGACATGGTTAAGTGCACAGACAGAGCTTTTCCAGATAAATTTCCACTTCTCAAGTCTGGAGGTCAGAGGGCGCTGCTCAGTGGGGATCCACTGTTTCAACACATGAATGAGCCAGAATGGTGTTCTGAAGTCAGTTGTCCTATGATTTGGTGGGAAAGGGAAGGGAAGAGGGGTAAGGCTGGAATGGGGAATGAACCGACCTATGTAGTGATGAAGGTGCTAAGAAGGGAGTGGTGGTAGCTGTTAGGAAAAGGCTCCTGGGGAAATGTTAGTGTTGATCTGAATAATTTAGCTAATAAATGTGTGGCAGAGAAAGCTGCCCTAGTAGAGAAGTCCTTGCCTTTTTATTTTCACTTGTCTGTTTTAATGGAAAACCGTCACTATCTAGTTTTCCCTCTTACCCCAATGAAGGGGATTTCATGGAGGGCAAGCCTTCACATCAGAATCTTCTCAAGATTAGTTGATTCTGACATAACCTCTAAAAAATACCTAGCAGAATTGGCCATACCTTTTTGTATTGAGGGAGAGTAGTAGCTTAGAGTTCTTTTTAATTTTCTTTTTTCCTTTCTTTTTAAGCAAAAAAAGGTTTCTTATATGTAGAATAGCTCTCATAAACTAACATTTTGATGAAATTAGAGGCATACATATTAATGCCACTTGTTTTTCTAAATTTCCCAGAGAATGGTTTTGAAGTACAATGTTGTAGGTTCTGTCAAACTCATATGTCAGAGAAGAGTTGTTTAAGAGCTGAATTTATTATCCGAATAGCCCCTTACTCCCCGATCCCCACCCGCATGTGCCCTGTAGTGTTGCTTAGAGTCTGCTAAGCCATCGATGGTGCCACTCTGTCAGGAATCCTGCCTGTGCCTTTGGCTCATGATTGCTGATTGAAGTGTGTGGCATATGTCCCCTATATATAGAAATGCACATATCTATACATGGCTATGTAGCTACAGATAGGCACACTGACACCCCCACACATGAATCTGTGCAAATTTTTTTCTGACTCTTTCCTTCAACCCAATGATTTCCTAACGATCTGTTACCCATCTAAGACAGATTGCTTTTCATGGTTCAGCGGTCCCAGCACAGACATTCATTTTAATCAATAGAGCAGTCAAAAGAAAGAATAGATTTACTTGTTTTTTTCTTTTTTTACATTTAATTGAAAATTTTCAAGTGATTACCAACTCGTGTAGATCTTGAAGTTTAGGAAACACTTAGTAGGTAGAATGAAGTCAGGGCAAAATCATCCACAGGCAGGATTTGGGTCTGCTGAGAGCTGGATTGGGTGGAGTGATGCAAGTGTTCTGCAAAATTACCCAGTTGCCTGCCCTCTTCCCTCTCTCTCACCCTCGTCACCAAGTGCCCCAAAAGCTCCCAACACTCAGGCATGTGTCTGGGATCCATCACTCTAGTTACAACAGCCTAGCTCATGCCTGGGCTCATTGGTCCATCATCCTGTCTCATCTGGGTTCTTAACTTCACTCCTGCCTCCAACTGATCTTTGAATTTACTTTTTAAAGAAAAATCTGTTAATGCCACTTTCTTGCTCAAAAAGCCATATCAAACTCTTCCTTTCTATGTGACTTTGAGCTTGGCATCGAGACTCTGGGGTTCAGTTTTTTTCTCTGTAAAATAGGAATAAGAAGTTCAGATGCTCTGAAAAAGCAGGCAGAAGTCTCACCTTTTATGGAATCAACTCGTCTCTGAACTTTCTATGTTTTTCACATAACCTTGTCTCTATGCAGACATGTACCTTTCCTCCAAGACCCAGGTCAAGGCCTCCTCTGCCATGAAACCATTGCTCTGGAGAATTTAACAACTCCAGTTCCAGGTTCTTTTTGTGTGTTTGTTGGCCATCACTTAATGACAACATTTATAACTGGTAGCACCCAGGCGGTAAGCTCCAAGATGGCAGGGGTATGCCTCCTTTCCCCACAAAACCTAGCACAGTGCCTAGCACAGAAGTGAGCCAATAGAGCAAATGAGACACACAGCATACGGTTTGAAGAGTCTGATTCATATAGCAGCATCCGGAAGCTGGTCTTCATGCCAAAGTTTGACTCTGTTAGGAAACTTAGAGGAATAATTTCTGTTCAAAGTACCACATTGGTTAATGTTGGGTTGGCATCCAAAGCTTTCCTAAATCCTTGTAGGCAAGTTATTAAGAGAGAAAATTATTTTGGAGGCCAGTCTTAAAGGGTTTTGAAACACTTCAGAATTTCCTTTGATGCATTTAAAATGTGTAGATCATTTCATTCCGCATTATTTTCTCATACAGCCTATCTTGTATTTTTCCTAATAGGACTATAATTTTATGGGATGCAGATTACCACTGTCCTTTCACAGTGGGAGACACTGAGGCCTTAGATCAGTGGCTTCTCAACCATGTTTGCAAGATGTATCACTAGGGAGAGCCTTAAAAAACTCCAGCTACCAGACCAATTGTATTGAAACGCAGTGGGTGGGCCCATGATCAATTTTTTTTTTCCTCAAAGCTTCTCCTATGAGACTCCAATTTGCAGCCAGGTTGAGAACAGCCCTAGAGAATTTAGATTCATATTTAGAGTGACTGCTAGGAGTGGAATCAGGACTAGAACCTGGCTTGTGCTGGGGTTGTCTGCAAGAATGTGCTCTTCATTAAATTCCATCTCAGAGTGTGCCTGCCTCCACTGGTTGAAATTGGGATAAACGTTCTGTCTCTTCTTCCCCACCTATAAACTAGTGATACTAACAATTCTTATAAAGCTTCAGTATGAATCCAGTGACATAAGACTTTAAAGGTGAGGACAAAAAACTGACTAGGTCAGCTTCTTGCAGAAAATTTGGTATGAGGCTGAGGTTGAGAAGCATTAAGGTTGAAGTTTATGGATGCAGCATTCCCCTCCAAGGCAGTGTCACTGGAGGAGTTTCCTAGAGAGGGGCACCTTGATTCAGGACAACTGAGGTCCTTGGAGTAAATGATGAGAAAGATGTCAACTAGTGCCAGAGACACACAGATATACTTAGGAAAGCAGATACACATTTAAGGGAGGATGCAAGTCATCCTGAGAGTGAGATTTGGGGTAAAGCAAGAAATATATATTCAAGGGAGAATGTGGGGCATCTCCAGAGGGAGCAACAGCCACCTTCAGTATCGATGTTAATATTTATAGAGAGACAGTTGCTAGGGGCTGGACTAGAGGTAGAGCCAGGGCGGAGTTACACAATTAAATGCCAGTTTTCCCTGCAGTTGAGTATTGCCCTCATGTTACTTTTTGCAGGCAAAGACATGGGTCAAGGGCACAGGCAAAGGGCTGAGACTAAGGACATGGTCTGGGTTGCTCACAAATGATTATTTTGCATTTAAAAGGTTCATGGGCATTTCCTTCATTCCATTGTTCTAGGGCGTTTTCCTTTTGAGACTTGGTCTTTCTTTTTCTGTTCCCCCAAATTTCTATCTCAGCAGTATCTGGGAGTGTAATTTTCAGCCCCAAGTATTGGGAGCTACCCTCTAAATCTCACCTTGGGCAGGGCATCTTCTTGGTGTGCAGTTTCAGCCAGTTTTCTGTCTCAATGAATATGGTAATTTGCCTGCCCCCTGAAAAGAGACCAAATGCAAACTGAGTATTCTGCAGGCAAAATCATACTCAAAGTGTCTCAGGTTATCAGAGTAAGTGGTAGTTGTCTGATTATAAAGTGGAAAGATATTATTCAGACATGGATGTATCTGTAATCAGCAATGATGAAAAAGGAGGTGAACAGGAAGTGAATGGTAATTAAAGGGAATCTAGGGGACTTTTTTTTTTTTTTTGCTTGGATTTAGGGAAGTCTCTTTTAAACCTAGAGAGTGACTTATTGCCTGAAATTTTCAGGAGGGTTCCATTAGCATTCCTGTTCTCATATAAGCACCCCTGGGTTCAATTCCCAGTACCAAAAAAAAAAAAAAGATGGAAGTGAGGGTACAAGAACTCTATTTTTTAAAGGATTCAACCAGCAACATTATCAAAATAATCTAGTATGTTTGATTTCTGGTTAAGAAAAATACCCAACAAAAATCTGGTCTCACCAGGGTAGTTGAGGAGGAGAATTAAGGCTGAAGTCTGCTTATTTTTGCTCACTTCAGGAGAGTTACCCTGAGAAGTCAGAGACCTTAAGGAATTTGAGATGAACTATACTTCTAAGAAAAAGAAGACGGGCAGTTTCATGTGATTGTGGGACCACTGAAGCAGGCACATGATTGTATTTCTCATCTTACTCTGGACTGATGTGTAAGGTCATATTATTTTTAGTTTTTTTTTTTTTTTTTGTACTGGGAATTGAACCCAGGGGTGCTTAACCACTTAGCTGCATTTCCAGATCTTTTCATTTTCTCTTTTGAGACATGGTCTCACTAAGTTTCTTAGGGCCTTGCTAAATTGCTGAGGCTGACCTAAAACTTGTGATCCTGCTGCCTCAGCCTTCTGAGTTGCTAGGATTACAAGCCTGCACCACAATGCCCAGTTTATTTTTAGTCATATTTACTTCTTTGTTACTGAACATAGGCTGAGAATCAGGGAAGCAAATGTCATCTGACTCTTTTGAACTCTGATACTTGTAAATTAACACATAAATATGTTCCATAGCTTATTAAAGAACTCAGCTTTCGTACCCTGGAGTCTCCACAAAACAAACATTTGAGATAGGACTTTGAGAGAACAGGGCTGCAACCTAAGCAATTGACATTCACTGTCACAGGAAGCCACCTGAAACATTTAAGGGACTTCTAGATAACTTGCTTTTGTGGTGGCATGTAACCTGACTTAGTGAACTGAGATCTGTAAAGGCCCTCTCCGGTTATGATCACTTCTTTTTTACTAGAAGCAAAGTAGAGACAACCTAGATTCATATGCAAATTGCAAGAAATGTTCCACCTGTCCCTGTGGTTTCCCTTGACTTAGAAAATCATTCATAGCCCTGCTGCTAACTTGGGGAGGGGGGTATCCAGGAGCACCCCGACTCCCCGCTTTAAATGGATGTTTAATAAGCTTAGAAATGGCATTGCCTTCAAGAAAGCCAACATTGGAGAATTACAGCCTGTTTCCTTAGATGAATATGAAACTTTAAAATAGTCCAAGAAGACCCCTGCAATCCCTGCTAAATGAGATTTGATTTCTCTTTAAGCTGTTTTTAATAGCTGGAATTACAGAACATTGCTGTTTACCAGCTAATAGGTTTGTGAGCAGGCAGCTTGCTTTGTGCTCACGGTGATCCCATTTACACCTGTATTCACCAAAAAACCCTTGAGTTCACGGGTCTCTTAACGGATTGATGCTGAGCTTATTGCTCAGTGAAGTTGCCTTGTCTTCTGCTTCTCTTTCCCTCTTCCTACTTCCCTGTCACTGTATCTTTCCCTTATTTCTCAATATGATTATTTTAGAGGGGAGGGGTAATGCAGTTTTACCCAAATTCTGCCTGTAGTTGGTTGTGTTTTGGAACCAGGCAAGAGGAGTAATAAAATAGCCGTAGACTATTTGACTGTGATAATTAATTAAGAGAAATGTTGGCCCCAGGCTGGCTAAGCTTGGATCGCCTCCAGGAGCCCAGGTCTTCCTTTGTATATTTGTAATGTCACTCAGATCACATACCCATGCCTGTGAGGGAGAGGCAGTGATCTGGGAGGTTTGGATACAACAGAAAGTGGCAATCTGCTCTTTAAACCTGTGGCTCACATCCTAAAATATGAATGACAATTAGCTACCGCTATGGTTTGGATATGTGTACTCCAAAGGCCTGTGTGTGAAAGGTGTGGTCCCCAGCCCTGTGGTACTATCAAGAGGTGGAAACTTCAAGAAGTGGAGCCTATTGGGAGGTCTAACAGTTACTCAACAGCAAGGCCTTGAAGGGGATATTGGGATCCCAGCCTCTTCTTCCTTTTCTTGTTTCTTTTTTGCTTCTGGATGACATAAGGTGAGTAGCCTTGCTCCAACACATACTCCCTGTTAGCATGTGCTGCCTCACCATAGGCGCAAAAGCAACGGAGCCACTTGATCTTGGACTGAAATCTCTAAAGCTTTGAGCCCAAATGAACCTTTACTCTATAAACTCATTTACTCAACTGCTTTTTATAGTAACAGAAAGCTAACATAGTTGCCATGATTCACATTAATGATGATTATTAGTATTGATATTATTAGTATTAATTTGTATTAATATTCATTTTAATAACAATTATTTTCTTGCTTCCTGACAGAGATGGTTAAATGGTTGACCAGAATTTGAACCCAGAACACTTTAGCTCCAAATGAGATGCATGTAAGTCTGTTGAGAGCAGATGCTGGCATGTCACTGACTGGCTGCCAGGCAGTCTTCTGAGCATTTGACCTGTACCAACTCTTTCAATCTTTACAACATTTCCTATTTTCCAGTGAAAAAACACAGGCATGAGAGTTTATTTACCATGCCCAAGTCACACAGCCCAGTCAGGAAGGGAGGTGCTGGGCTATGAACCCAGACACTCTGCTCTCAGTCTGTACACTTCAATGACTATGTCTTATTGCCTCCCTATTTCTTAAGCTCTGGAAAGAGACTCTGCTACCAGTTGAATCCACTTAACATATATTAAGCACCTGCAGAATTCCAGTTCTCACCAAACTCATTTCTGGGTAGGAAATACCTAGAAATTCCAGGTCATGGCCACTTTGGGCTTGGGTGGGTGGCTAGTAAAAGAGTGCTAAAGGACAGCTTACTCTCTTTTTTCAAACATCCTTATAATTTGATTTCGAATTCCTCTTAGAAAATAGAGTCCACAAGTAAGTGGAGAGTGGCTAAGTGGGGAAGAGCCCTGGATATCAGAAAGTGTATCCATCCATCCATTCACCCATCCATCCATTCACCCATCCATCCACCCATCCATCTATTCACCCATCCATCCACCCATCCATTTATCCCTCCAACAACCAAAAGTATAGACTCTACTGTACCTGTGTTAGGGGTGCCATAGTAGAGGTAGATATTGTAAAAACACCTTGAGATCAGCAGAATAAGTGGTTTTCCTAGAAGGAGAGGGGGATTAGAAAAGCCTCACATGGAAGGCTGTGTATTCTGTCATTTTCTAGAAGAGAAAGATACCAATAGAGGTACATGACTATTTGGAATTCTCTGGAACCACCTTGATGACCTGAAACAGTGGTTCTTCTCTTTTTCTTCAGCTTGTACAGACTTCATTTATCACATCCCATCTATCAAGTCAGTCTCATCTCTCCCTTTACTCATTTTGTCAATTTTCATTCCTCATTCACAGTGTGTTGTAAGAACGTGAGAAATAACAGACACCACAAATGGTGTGAAACCATGTTAATAAATCATTTTAAAGTATTAAAATTGATATGGGTTTTTCTGCAATATTTTATCATTTATAATTTATTAATCATAATATTTGTCACCTGGTTAAGCAAGAACAACTGATATTCCATTGGGGGATCTGATTTCTCAATGCTCTTAGCAAACATGAATGGAATTGACAGGTTTTTTTTCTTTACAGAATGGCAGGATGCTGGTCTGAAGGTCAGTGAGCAGGTTGACCTTGGGATTTCTTAGTTTGTTTATAGATTACAAAACATTCCAAAGCATTCTGCATACCTAGGACAGGCAGAGGCATGGAAAGTTGCATATACTTTTCCTCCCTCATATGTCTCTCTTCTTGTGGGCAAGACAAGGATGGAGAATCCCATTCCTACTGTCTAGTCTTTCTTGCACTTACCATTATTCACCAAGTATTTATAGAGTATGCATTATGTTCTAAGGCAGTTGGGATATATTAGTAAACAAAAGAAACCACAATCCCTGCATGGTGGAGTTTATCTGCTAGTAGGAGGGATAGATAATAAAAAAATAAACACAATAAGTTCATAAATGTGATAGTAGATTATCAGGCAGTAAGAGTTATGTCTTAGCTTGGGCTTCTATAACAAATTACCATAGACTTGGTAATTCATTACCCAACAGACAATTATTTCTTACAGTTCTGGGAAGAGGAAAATCTAAGATTGAAGCATTGGTGGATCTGGTATCTAGTAGTCTATTGAGGACTTGTTCCTGGTTTGCTGATGACCATCTTCTTGCTATGTCCTTACCTGAGAGTTAAGAGAGAGAGAGAGAGGGAGAGGGAGAGAGAGGAAGCCCTTTTGTGTCATTTTTTATAATGACATTAGTCCCATTAAAAGGGCTACACCTTCATGACCTTATTATTTCCAACTCCTAATATCATCTCATTGGGGATTAGGACTTCAATATATGAATATTGACAGGACAAAAACATTCAGTGTATATTATGTCATATGGTAAGAAGGAGAGAAAGGATAAAATGTGTGAGGTGGAGTAGGTGAGATGATCTGACTGATAGCCCTGGTGGGAAGCTATTAGCTATTTGCTGTAGATCTTGTTCCTGATTTCCTGGGTTTTCTTTGGATGAAATGGCATTGGGAATCCCAAAAGACTTGAGGCGTGTGCACATCGCTACCTTTACCAATTCCATGAGGTGTATCTCAGATAGGAAAACATCCAGGAAAGATTTTTCTGTGTATTGTGTTTACCCAGTTCCAAGCCCAGTCTGCCCCATCCCCACACTGCCCCGTCAACTGCCCACGATGCAAAGAAGGATTGTGCTGGCTCCTGGGGCCCATCCTTGCCTTCCCTCTCCTTCTAGGAGGAAGTGTTTTCCAGAGGGTGTCACAGAGCCATAGTATCAGAACTCAACATCTGTTGTTGGTGGAGTTTGATAAAACGTTTGCTCAGCAGCAGGTACAGAAAAACAACTGCTCTGGACAGCTGTGGCCATTCAGTTATTTCCTCTTTAGTCAGGGCTGACCACTCTCTCACCCATGTCTGGCTTTGGGTTCTTTCTGGATAATGAAAAACTAGGGATTGCATTCTTGGGAGCTGTGGGTGAGATTCTGGAAAGAATGTCTGTGTGATCATTAGTTTCGCAGGGTATGCTGATTTCACATGGCCCAGGGCACTAGTCTGGAGCACTTCATTGATTTCATCTAATAGACAGGCTGAGCTTCTACTTTCTGGTTGCAGGATGTTTGAGAGGTTGGGGATTAAGGAAAGTTGAGCAAAATTTGGGAGTCCTAAGTTCATCAGTTCCCAGTGCCACTTAAGGCAGAACTTAGGGGACATTGGATTGCTTTCATTAGTATTGAAAGAAGGAAGAAATTTATAGTTAATTTGTAGATTCTTATATTTATCACAGTCTTAGGGAGAAAGAAATCTGGCTTCTCAGATGGAAGGATATCAGTCATACAAATGACATCTACCAAGTGTTTTATGTAAGGGGAGTTGACAATTATTGACCAAGGAGGAAGAGACAGAATGAAGACTAGATATTTAAGAGGTATTTCACTAGTTTTTAAATGAACCTTATTCTAGAAATCTTTTGGGGAACTTGATAAACATATCCTAGCTTGGGTTCCATACCTCCAGAGTAACCATTCAGTCCTCTAGGGGAGGAGTCTAGGAATTTGTCTCTATAACCAACACTCCCAGGATCCTTATAGATTGAACATGTGGCTCTCAGTGGGTCTGTATGTTAGAATTAACCCACCAGCTTTTCATAATTGCAGATCTCAGGCCTCTCCCTAGGGTATACTTTCTCATTCATCTAGGTTGGGGCTGAAATGTATACTTTTAAAAGCTCCTTAGGTGATTCTGATGTGCATTTAGTGTAAGGCACTTGTGTAAACTATGCAGTTTAGGCTTTTGTGTACAACAGCAGTGTTGGAAATGCTTCCTCACTCACTGTGTACTGAATGGCGGGTGACTTCTGCTTATGGGACCTTATTGCATGGTGGGGTAGTGTCCCTGCCTGGTTCCACTCAGGGCTCCTCTGGAAGATTTAATGAGATGGTGGATGTGATTTTCCTCTTCCATAGACTTAGACTTTGTGGAGTACACGGTCAGTCCTGCAGCCTCCTTTGTGCAGGACATTTCTGCCTCTCTCCAGCCGGCGTTTCTTGAGAGGTCTAAGCCTATCTGGATGAGAGATGCAAAGGGCACTCAGAGTTTACATTACACCGCAGTCCAGCCAGGTTCCGTCTGCTGCTGTGTGCCCCGGGTGCCTCAGGTAATGAGGAGGGCGGGCTTGGGCCAGCAGCCCGCTTTAGTGCCGCCCTGTCCACCCCCACATTATCCTGACTTATTACATTGTAATAAATTGAACCATTCCACTTCATTATTTCATATTTGAGGAGATTTATAGATTGTCCTGGTGGCTGAAGAGGCAGTGATTAAAGAAGCAGTGTACTAATGAATAAGGTTCTGCACAAAGCTGTTTTAATTAATGCACAGCCCAGGGGCTGTAAACCGCTTGCTGATAACAAACCTGCCCATTGAAGAGTTGAACTGACAACTTCCCACAGAATACAGGCTGACAGGGCAACACCGGACGTTATTCAAGTGCCAGTTAGGGCTACTAAACTGAGTCTCACACCCCACCACGGGGCTCACTATAGTAAAGCAGCATAAAATGTATTTGATTTTCTTTTTCTTTTCTTTTCTCCCCTGCAAAAGGAGTTTGTAGACTGTGCCCTCTGGAACCTGGATGTGTTTGGTCCTCCCTCATGTAGCATCTCCATGGCTCTG
Source organism: Marmota marmota marmota (assembly GCF_001458135.2). Classification (NCBI taxonomy): domain Eukaryota; kingdom Metazoa; phylum Chordata; class Mammalia; order Rodentia; family Sciuridae; genus Marmota; species Marmota marmota. The sequence goes on along the minus strand of NW_026000243.1, from coordinate 10,480,863 downwards.
AACATCAGGATCCTAGTTGAACTTTCTGAAGATTTTGTTTGGCTCAGATTTCTAGAGTAGAAGATGCCTTTCATCCTTCATAAAGCTTCTGGAATATCATGTTTTTATCCTAAAGTTTTTCTAGATCTCTGGAGATGTAGTCAAGTGTCCTCCCTCTCTCCTTCTCTCCCTCCCTCCCTCCCTTCCTTCCTTCCTTCTTCTTTTCTTTCTTTTTGAATTTTGGTGGAGCAATACCTGTTGACAGTTTGGCATTGGAGGGTTTCATCTTACCATCTCAACAGTCAAGCAGCCTGCCTTCCCATTTTGGAGGCACTTGGGGTCTCCACAGCAAGCCCCACACAGTCTCCCTCCTCGTCACACAGTTCTGTACCCTGGGGGTACTCATTAAATGTTGTTTCCTAACAAATGAAGTCCAAAGACTGATGGGCAATACAATAATCTTTCTCTGTTCTTTTAATGGTTTCCTGCCAGGATTCGATGTTTGGAAATGCAGGAACATTGTAATAAGATGACTTTTCAGTGAGTTGATAACTGTGATGCTTTCTGCCTTGAGACAGAGCATTATTAGTAGTATGACTAACACGAATAATGGTGATTCTCATAACAAAAGGAATGTAGCCGCAATAAAAGATGAAAATCCCAGCCAACAGAATGATTTGAGGAAAAAAAATATTGATAATGAAGTGGGGTTTATTGAATTAACTGTTCCATTTAGCAGACACATCAGCAGAATCACGACTAAATATAATGAAGAGTGTGACTCCAGGGATGAAGCTGAACTAGACCAACAAAGTGGGGAAGAGCAGAGCCAATTCAGTGATATTCTCAGTGGCTGGGCTGCCTCACAGCTCAGAGAAGCCTCACAATGTAAACGAGATCTCCAGTTGCCTGCCATGTAATCTAGACAGTTTTATTTTAGCAATAATTCATTATTGCTTCTAGCCTCCTACCTGTAAGTACTTGCCCTGTAGAAAGGTCATCCTTCCTGGCAAGTGAATTGGTCCTCCTAGGACTTAACTCTTTAGAGTTTTTTCAGAACAGACTTCTTAGTCAGGAGGAGCAAAGCCATAGTCCAGGTGGACAGATTTGAGATGAAGCCACAAGTGACCTTACTTTTCTTTTTCTCTTGAATATACTTATAATTGCTACCTACTGGCTCCTCAACTCTTTGCTGCCCCCCCCCCCCTTAGTGGGCAACTTGGGTCCTGGTGGTTTCTGTGTTGCTTCAAATCAACCAGGGTCTGGGATGTCACTGTGCTGGCTGGCTGTCTAGTTCTCTCTTCTTCCTGTGATGCAACTGCTTGGCTGTGCTACATCCCTGTTACTAAGGTTGTCTCCATGCTTCTCTCAGGAATGTATTCTTTTCTCCCCCATAGAAAGCAGATGCAATATTTACAGTAGAAACAGTTTTAACAAATTCTAAGAAAAGTTTGGATGTATGTTGAGTGTGGTGGCTCATGTTTATAATACCAGAAGCTCCCGAGGCTGAGGCCGGAGGACCACAAGTTTAAAGTCAGCCTCAGCAACTTAGTGAGGCCCTCTGAAGCTTAGCAATACCTTGTCTCATAATTTTAAAAAATGAAAAAAAAGGTTGGGGATGTATCTCAGTGGCTAAACACCCCTACATTTGATCTCCAGTAATAAAAAAAAAATCCAGTGTATTAAGAACATATTATACCTCAGAAGTAATAATTATATTGATACTAGTACTTCATACTTTTAAAAAGAGTTTTACAATTTCTCCTTAGTATTCAGGGACTATTGCCACATTATGTAGTTTACCTGCTTTTGACATTTGGAGGAACTGAGGTTCCTAGGAGGTAGGTGATTGAACCAAGTACAGCAGTACAAGAAGGGCACAAAGGTGAGACTCCAAATAAGAACTCTCCTCCTGGGGAGATCTTTCAACTTGGTGAATTCTACATTGTTATCTCCAGTTTTTGGTAAGTAGCTCTTAACTACTGCTAGGTATTTTATGATCAGGGTGAGGAGGAGCCTGCGACTGAGAGATTGGGAAGGAGGATGATGGGCAGCATAATTATACTAGATCCAACTTTCTGCAATATCCTCAGACTTTCAGTCATCTATCAGATATACTTTTGGAATTGAATTGAGAAGGAGAGTGCATTCAGGAAATAGAATTCTCTTTTAAGTGTCATATTAAGCATAATATTTAATAGTGGAGAATACTGTATTTGAAACATCAGTAAATAGTGAGGACTAAGCAGCACAAAAGATAGGAATTTTAGCTAGCAGACCATGTAACATGGGCAGTCCAATTTTATATTAAAACCAAGGAAAAATGATTTCTTAACTTCTTAACTCCAGTTCCACTTCCAGAAACCTACTCTGCCTCAGATATAATGAAGGGCAAGAGTAGGAAGGAAAACACTAAAAGAAATTGCAATCCTGCACAAGGACTGAATAGGGAAGCTACTTTCTCATTTGTCTGAATAGCATTGGCTCTTGGGAACTTATGGAATGCAGAAAGCAAAAGGGTGAGATTATTTTACCGTGTCACAGTTGCTTCATGGACATACCTACTTGGGAAGAGAAAACTCTTGGTCATTGAGATTTTTCTAAGGAGATGTAGAAATGTTTTTCCCTTAACTTCACATATGCCAACTAGAACTTCAGCTATTTTGGCCATCTCCAGCTGCCTTCTATTTCCTTATGTTCTTTTTAGAGCATGGACTTATTTATTTTTCTTCCTTATTCCAGAACAACCCAGTCAAAGTATATAAGGACTGGTCCCAAGATGCCATGAGATCAGAGAAAGAGAGAGAGAGAGATTTCTAGGATTGCACAGAGTACAATTCATTGGGAAACTTACTGACAGAAGCATGGTTCCAGGCAGCAGCAAGACCAGTTGGATCCTTACAATTGGGTCATAAAGATGTGCATATACATGGATTAAGAGAAAGTGACTTCCTCCTGGCTGGAATGTACCTAGTTTATGTTAAGGTAGTATCAAAGAATCAGGCATATCTCTAAGCTCCACATACCTGTCTAATAGTTTTGTCTACTTGTGTTTTGCTGGAAAACCATGCAGGAAAAAGCAGCTAGGGTTACTCTCAGGCAATCATGGCAGTTATGATTCAAGATGGCAGAAGTTAGATTAAGCTGAATTTATATGCTCCTCCATTCTTACCCCTTTGATTATTATCAAAGGCTTTACCCTATCTGGAGGAGGTTACTGTGTTTAACATGTTTTCTAGCACTTTCTTCTATTTCTTGTTCCATTGAGCTAATCAGAAAAACTAAATCAATATGGCATCTGCTTGAAAAGATATGGAATCCAATATTTAGAAAGGACAGTCAAAGGTCAATCAAAGGGTAGCATACTCAAAGACCCAAGGGACAGGCATTCTACATAAATGAGTGAGATAATAGGCATCTAGCAATGCTAAGTGACTCATGCTAGGACCAAGTCTAACACTTGTCCAGTTTTAATTACTTTTTACAGTGCATTTGTGGGCAAAACCAAATGGCTCCAAAACACCCAGGGGGTTTTAACTTATTCCAAGGGCAGTTAATTTGTGAAACTGGTGGCCATGTACTTGCAAACAAATACAACTCCAAATTGCAAAGGCAACTTGGCTTCATCGGCAAGAAAGCAAGAGTGTGTGATTCTTGTCCTAATTTGGATATTAAATGTCCCTCCAAGGCCCATATGTTAAAGATTTTGTTGCTTGCCTGTGGTACTATTGGGAGGTGGTAGAACCTTTAGGAGTTGAGGCCTAGTAGAAGGAAGTGAGGTCACTGGGGGACATGCCCTTTATAGGGCATTTGAAGCCTGGACCCTTCCCCTCTCTCTTTTTGCTTCCCTGCTCTCATGAAGGGAACAGGGTCTCCTCCGCTGCCCACTCCCATCATGATGTAATGTGTCACAAAAGGCCCAATGCAGCAGGATCAAACAACTGTGGACTGCGACTTATGAAACTGTGAGCTGAGATAAGTGTTTCCTCCATTTCAGTTGATTTATCTTAGGTATTTGCTGCAGTGAAAGAAATGTAACATAACCCTCATGTTAGACAGATGTCTTCTATCCTTTTTCTATCACAAACTTTATCTTTACCACCAACCTTCCCCTTCTTTTCTCCTATTCTCTTTATTAAAATGTTCTCTTATTCCTCTTTTATTTTTCATTTTCTACAAGCATGTTTAGACATAGGAATGCCAGAGCCATTTATAATATGCCGTAAACATAAGAGAAAGAGAACCAGTGAGCTTCCTTTGAGACAAACTCAGGTGAACAGACATGACACGTACTGAGGGAAAGTGATCTCATGAACTCTGCCAGTGTTGTAGCAGCTAATGAATCACAGTTGAGAAGTAATTATTCCCTTACCCCAGCCATTCTTATCTCACTTTAAATAATTCTCTTCTTATTTGGATTTAGAAACTATCACATGATAATTATTGTTATTATAGTTGGCCCTTGTATGTTTAATACAGCAGTATTAAACATCCATAGAGCATTTTTCAACTTTCAAGTTTGTAGGATTCATTTCCCAGGGGTCATGAGTCAAATTTCTGGGAAGACAGCCTTTGAGGCAGTGATGGAGCAGGAAGCTTATCAGGAGTGTTCTTGGGCTCAGCCCCTGTAAGGGAGTGAGAAAAGCAGGACTGGGCAGTAGAAGTTGAATGGCTATGTAGTCACAAAGAGTTCAGCTGATCCCAAGGAGAATTATAGAAACTGGAATGGCCCTTCAGAGTTATCCCAAATTGAGGCAAAGGGTCCAAGTCTTTTATAGATGGTCCTTGAGTTACAATGGTTCGAATTATGATTTTTGGATATAATAGTGCAAAAATGATACACATTTGGTAGAAATCTCTGAATACTGATTTTGGATCTTTTTTCTGGGCTGGTAATATATGGTATGATTTTTCTCTCCAGGATGGGATACTGGGCAGCAGCATCAAGGTATAACTCCTAGTCAGCCATGTATTCACAAGGGTAAACAACCAGTATTCTATTGTACACTGTCTTGCTAAGCTATAAGGTTTGGTAGATAAGGCTTATTAAGTGCATTTTTGATTTATAATATTTACAGCTTAAGAGGACATAACCCCTCATAAGTTCAGGAACATCTGTACTACCACATTGATCCCTCAGCAAGACCATTCCCTTTGGCTGGGTACCATTCTTGGAGAGGGACTGAACAACATTTGGGGAGTAGTATCTTCTGCCTGGGTGGCATTAAAGCTGGAGGATCTGATGTGTGCACCAGAAAGTTTATGGAAGCCAAAGATCCCCACATAATTTCTCTCTTGTCCAGATATCATTTTGTGACATGAGATTAGCTCTGGCTTTGAGAGTGGGGAACATTGACACACCAGTTGGGATATTATTTATGGATGAAACATGCTCTCTTTCTTTATATACTTCTTTTCACTACTTTTACATGTTTTCTGTACAATTCTGTGACAATATACATGGTTATCTCCTCACAAAACCTCTGTTGGCTTCCTGACAGCATATTTTGTAGCTGTTTCTAAGCGACATATAAAGCCTGTTCCAGGGAAAACAGAAAGTTATGCCACTGTATTTTGGGCATCCATAGAGCATTTTCCAAAAGCCTACTCAGAGGGAGCAGATTGGAAATGCTTCTTTGCCTGTGATGCAGATGTTAGTAGATGCACTACTTCTTTGCCACCCATGTCCTGATTATAAAGGCTCACCTGAGATGACATCACAGATTGGATTCTGAACCCTCCATGTAGATTACCAGTGTCTCACATCACCTGGTTTCTCCCAGGTATGTCTGTGGTAAGTTGGCATGCAAGGAAGTGGTAGAGATAAGCCACAGTGTGAAAAGAAAAGAAAACAAAGCACCAAAGATGGAACCTGTGGTCCACAGTGTAGATGATATTTACTGGGTGATGGATGGTATGGTGAACGAGGCAGCGTGGCCTGATCAGGGTGAAATGGCTGAGCAGGAGATTGGCGAGTGAATCAATCACAGGACCTGCTCCACCCGCCAGCGGGGTTCATCAGTTTCACAGCCTCTCTCAACGGGCTTATAAATTACCCCTGATGGAGGGGTGGCATGTTGGGCCAGGTTGTGGTGACTTTTCCAGCAGAGATCAATAGACTGCAGTAAAGAGAACTCAGCTCCAATGAGGTAGTTGGTGATGTGCTCCTACTTTATTTCGTCAGCCATACTTGCTTTTATAAAATCAAAGATTGTGTGCCTAAGTTTAAAGACTCCATGAGAAAAAAAAAATATTTGGCTCAATTTAACATCTATCTGTAGTTTACTATAGCCTTTAAGAACCTGGTTTCCTGATGTTAGTCCTGCATTCATTTGCTGTTTGTATGACTAGATGATTTACTTAAATAACCTCTTTGTATCTTGGACTTCTCACCTTTAAAAACAGCAATAATAATAATAATAAAAACAATAGTATTAACTTCTCAAGAAGTTCTTAAGTCTTTAGTAAGATTAAATTAGTTAATATTTATAAATATTTATAAACCACTTTAATGGTTATTATAGGCTTAGATCTTATTGCCTGGTCAACCTCAACCCCATTTCATTTCAGAGGATGAGCTTGTCTCTTCCTTCACTGACAAAACAGCATCCTGCACCTCAGCCTAATTTACATGCATCCAGTTCTAACCTTGCTTATGATCTTTCAGTGTGAGAGATGAAGTGTGTCTTCTGCTATTCAAGGTCAGACCTTCTACCTGGACCCTTATTCCACTCCAGTCCCTGTCTTTCTGCATGTGTCTCCACATCTAACTATTCTCTCTCTTTAAGTCGTGTTTAGTTTTTTTTTTTTTTATCTCTAATGGTCCCATATTCTTACTCTATGTATATACCTAAGTCCATACTAAAAAGCAATAAACAAATTAATCAAATTTCTATTCCTGAATCCTAAAGTAGTTATTCTTGCATTTTTCTCTTTTATTCATTCAACATTTGAAAAGAGTATTATAAACTTTATTTTCTAGATCTTCACCTTTTAGTCATTTTTTCTGCCAGTAGTGTCTTGATTATTCTAATGAAATATTAAGACTATATGGTTTGTTGAGATTATTCTGGCAAAGTCACTGACATCCTTTTTATTGACAAATGAACATTTTCAGTTTTCATTTTCTTAACTATTGCTGGTGTTGATCATTCCTTTCTTAATCCTCTAGTCTTTTGAATTCTATAATAGCCTTCTGATTTTGTAAAGATTGCATTGAGTTCACTGCTTTCAGTGCAGTTCCTTCCAAATAGTCTTTAATGTTACTTTTAACTGCATTCTGTATCTAAGTATTCTTTATAATACTGTATTTTTAACTTCAAAAGGGTATTGCTGATATATGTTTATATCCTTTTTTATTGTTGATTATATAGTTTTATTATTTTAAGGTCAGAATGTGGCCTATATATTTAGGACTATATTGAGTTTTTGGGTTTTTTTTGTAGTGAAACTATGATCATGTTTTTAATCAATGTTTGGTGGGTGTTTGAAAACAAATATGTTTACTTCAATATATGTGCTACATTATGTATATCTATAATTTACGCATTAAGTCAGGGTTGTTAATATTGTTACAAATATTTAACATGTTATTATTAATATTATTCAAATGCTTGGTCTGAAGTTATAGCTCAGGGGTAGAGTGCTTGCCTAACATGTATGAGGCACTGGGTTCAATCCTCAGCATCACATAAACAAAATAAACAGATAAAATAAAACAAACCCAAATGCTTTACACCATTACTTTGACTTTTTGATTGACAAATTTATGAAGGTTTCATTAAAGTCTCCTAATCCATTTACTTCAACATTTTTTTTTCTGTTCAGATTTCAATGCTATGTTAGTCACTGTATAATTGTGTTACTGTTATATATTATCTTGGGAGATCATAACTTTTCTTTCTTTCTTTTTTTTTGGTATTGGGGATTGAACCTAGGGGTGCTTAACTACTGAACTCCATCCCCAGCCCTTTTTTTTTACATTATTTAGAGACAGGGCCTCCCTGAGTTGCTTAGGCCCTTGCTGAGTTGCTGAGGCTGGCTTTGAACTGTTAATCCTTCTGACTCATCCTTCTGACTCATCCTCCTGAGCCACTGGAATTACAGGCATACACCACTGCGAATGGCTTGTAACTTTTATTTCTATTAGCTATCCCTATTGCAATTTTCCTTCTTCCATTCTAACATTTCCTCCTTTGACTTCATCAGGAGATGTTCCACAGGGTTTTGTTCTTGCTTAAGTAATTCTGTGCTACCTATACTCCCTGAAAAGTCCCCTCTGTTCCTGGGTGTCAGATGTTACATATATATGATTGTAGTCAAATTTAAACCTTGAGTGCAGACATTTATCCAAGGTTCTGACTACCTCAACCAGCTTCCTGATGGACTGCTCTAACTGGATGATCCACAGGGACCTTGAACTCTCAGAGAGGCTTTTATCTCTTTCACCCATAAACCACTTTCTCTAGAGATATTATGTAGCTTACTTCATGTCCTCACCATTATCCAGGCATCCAAATAAAAATTTTCAGAGTTAGCAAACTTGGATCTATTGTTTTAGGGGGTGGAAAAAATAATCTGGAGGCTATTACAATTCATAGTTTAGGGAGAAATTTCCACTTCATTTTTCATGGAATCTAAGTTTAAAAAATGATAATTATTACAGCCCAAGTCATAGTATACCTCTCTTTTTCCAACTGGAATCAACCTAAGCTCTAGGAGAAGAGGGTCTAACTGAGGTAGCAATGGTGGAAATAAAAAACTGAATGATATACAGTGGGAAGTTCTGGATCCAAGTTAATAGCTAGGTGACCTTGGGCTATTAGCTCCTAGGGAATTCAATTTCTTTATCTTGGAATTATCATGAAGATTAAATAACTTGATGCAGATGGAAATAATTTCTTTCTTGAGTACACCAGAAAAAATGATTTGGATAACTCATTATCTGATTTAAATTTTTATTTAAAAATTTAATGAACACATGTACAGAGTGACCCACCTAATACTCAAACATCATCTAAGGCTATCTTTCTTTGATGTATCCTTATATCAAGGAGCAGTGGCCTCTGGTTTCCTTAATATAATGTCTTCCTTATTTCAAGATATTTGGTCTACCCTCATTTTTCTCTGCCTTTGATAAATCACCCACATTCATTTAACCTTTTTTCTGAGTTCTTACTCTCCACCCCTTTAATCATGTTCACTGCTCAGTTTTGGACCCTCTCCAATTTTTCTGTACCTTTAGGAAAATTAGAATCCCCAAACTGAGCATAACACTCTAATAAGGGCCAAGTCAATGCCAAATATAGCTCATGACACTCTTTCTTGTCACATGAGTGACAGACAACACTGTTAAGCCTTCTCAGGATCTTAACAGTTTTAAAAGGCATACATCTACATCATAGACCCCAAGATCAAACTTCAAGGATGTGATCGACATGCACTCATGGAAGTAACTTAATGTTGTTATTGATTCTTTGGAGAATGAGGAGATGTGCCCAGAATTTTTAGATAATAAAGCCTAATATGTTTCATGCACATGAACAAGACAGGTGTTATACACTTGGAATTTGAGAGTAAAATACCGTACTTGGACTTACAGGTTTTTGATAATAATAGAATTCTCCTACCATTTAGACCCCTACCATTTTCAGGTCATCTAATACAGTTACAATGACTCTAGTGTTCAGCTCGCATGAGTACCTTAAGTTCTCTTCTTCCACAGAAAGCATTTAAATTTCTTAGTTGAAGAGAAGAGAGACCCACAAGGACTAGTGAAAAATAGAATCTGGAGCAGGAGGCAAATTAGTGCTGATAAGTGGTCTGATTGGTGTCCTGGAAAGTCTGAAATATTAGAGACTCATTACATAGAGAGGACTGTGATTCAGCAAGCTATGGAATAAATGATGTGGAGAAGGAAATTAATTTGAGAGTAGGAAGGGTAGAAGATCTTGGCTTGGAAAGTTTTTACAGGGATTAGAAATTTAGGGACATTGAAATGAAGACATAAAGTGATGATTTTCAGGAAGAAAGTGGATTGGGCAATCCAGCATACAGGAGCAGTATTCAAGTGTGTCAGTCCTTCAGTCTTCTGTTATGAGAAGCAAATAAGTCAGTGATAGATCTCACCACTTGACACCCATGCAATGTGCAGCTTAGGCACATGGATACTTAGCTGGCATTTGGGAGGCTTACTAGGTTCTTAGGATCATTACTTACTACTGGATCCCAGAGGCAAATGTGGGGGTGAGGAAACATTGCTTCTGACTACTATTCTTCTCAACTGGCTCATGGCAGAAACCAAAGCCTTTTTTTCTTCCCTCTTCCCTCATCTGGATGAAGCTGAGTTTGTGCTGAATTGGTTAAACTTTTTTTCACAGTTTGGAATGATGGAGGGTGCATTGTTTTGGCTAAAATTGGATGAGGACAGGTGGTGCCACCTGCTACAAGTGATTTCCTTCCAGTTGGCTCTAGAGTCACCATCCTTGATCTCTTTGCAGTTGGTGGGATTAGTGGGGCAGGGAGGGCAGAGAGAAGGTAGTAGAAGAGGGAGGGAATCTGCAGGCACTTCAATTTTTCAGTAAATCATAATGGGCTTTCACAGGTTGGCAACCCTTTCATATATTGCAACAGATGCACTGGCATTGAGAGATGGTTGTATAAGGACATGTTTGAATTATTGATGTTCCAGGATCCCTGTGGTGGCCTCTTTCTATTGCAGATGTCTGAGATCTTTCTGTACTTCATCAAGGTAACAAAAAGTGCTTGTCTCTAAAAAGATATCAGAAGTTCCTTGGAGCCAAGGGTCCTGATGAGGGACCTTCTAAGAGTCCTGCCTTCCCTCAGCTAAATTTCTTGGTTGACAGCCTCTTATACCCTTAATTCATGCCCAGACCCTGGATAGCAGAAACTTCTGGGTGTTTGTGAAGTTCAACCACAGCAAGCCATTTGGGCAAGCTTTCTCTGGAGCAGCAAGATTGAAACAGAGTGTCTAAAACTGTTTTCATTAGTTATAGAAGGTGACAATATAATCTCTTGCAAGCTCTGCTGGTGTCTGAAAGCCCATATTTCCTAACAACAGCCCAGTGTTTGAATATAGACGTGCTCAGTATTGGAAGCGATCTCTTGTGGAGCTGCTATGCCCAAAAGCAGCTTGCTTTAGACAAGCTCTGGGACCCCTTTCTCTATCTCTGCTGGTGAAAGGGATGTCTTGTTTACTAAAAAACAAAACAAAACAAAATAAAAAACAGGAAAAGCAGGTGCATGTGCCTTGGACACGCTTGGAGCCAGACAGAAGTTGGAATGTTCACTGACCATGTACACTGGGGGATCAATGACTAAGCTCCAAGATTTCCTCAGCTTCCAAGACTTGTGCCAGGCTCTGTGGGACTGCTGAGTGCTGCTCCTGCTGAAGATGCTAAGGACAGCTTGTCTTCCACTCTTCTTGACTGTCTTTAAGCACCCAAACCCATACATGATTTCACAGTGCAAAAGGAATGAGAAATGATGTGCCCATTTCTGTGGGATGTTATTACATTTATTGAGTATCTACCATGACCAGATGCTACGCCAAATTCTTTGCATATATTATCTTTGATCCTAACTATGTCCCTATGGGGTGGCTTTTGTTTCTCTAATAGTTTGGAGAGAGAAGGACACTGATGGATGTAATTGGTAAAAAAAAAAGAAAAGAAAAAGAAATAGTACCTTTAGTGGTAGGGTTGGTCACTACAGGGGTTAGGAAGGCAGGGGATAGCAAGAATGCCCCCTAGAGGGGCAAATTGGATAGGAATAGCTAAGGTGTGTGGTGCATGGTCTCTGAGCTTTAGAGGGAGATGCTGCTGTTCTGGAGCAGGAATCCAGGCAGATTTTGTTTTCCTGGCTAATTGGGCACTTGTTCACAGTGTATCCCCACTCACAAAAGCACACAACAAAGAAATCTGTGGTGTCCACAGGAGGGAAACAAAGCAAAACGAATCCCAGACCAGTGCAGTGCTATTAATTCAAATTAATGACTCTCCCCTACAAATAAAGCTGGTGCCTGACAGATTGCTGGCTCTTGGAGGGTGGCAGATGAGAACAAACGAGGGGCTCTGCCGTCTGGCAAGGTGATCAATGCCTCCTCTGTTTCTGGCTGCCCACATCCACCTCCTACAGGTGTTCCCATCTTTTGCAAATTCTTCAGTCGTACTCTCCTGCTCCCCTACTCCCGCAAGAGGTCTGCAGGTGCAAGGGTGGGCCCAGGAAGGCTTGCATCCCCAAAAAAGGCCAATTGAGAACCCTCAGATGTAAATTATACTGCCTGGCAGGGTTAGGAGGTCATTCAGCTGAGATGTGGGTGGCTGGTAATCTCTGGTCATCCCTCATGGGGAAGCATTATTATCATTGAGGCACATTTTTATCTCAATCTGCAGGCTTGTATTTATCTATGAAAAAATAAAGACATGTCTGAGTATGAGGGCCTCTTTTATTCACTCATTTGGTTACTCAGGCAATGCAGATGCAAAGATGAATAAGACATTGCCCCTGAGCTGTTATAACTTGATCGTCACAAATGCCTTTTTGAAGTAGGTAAGTTTAGCTTGTCTTTAAGGCGGAGGAGTCGGGGAGGTTAAGAAATTTGCCTCAGATCACTCATCAAGTACATGGTAAAGATAGGATTCAAATCCAACTCCTCTGATTCCAAAGATTTATTTTAATATTACTGAAATATCTATTCTATTTTTTTCCTTTGTACTCTTTAGCATAAAGCAGAACATTAAAATAAATGATTTTCAGAGGATCACACAAAATTAGAATGGGAATCATCCTGAAAAATCATCTTATCTACCTCCCTGATTTGCAGAGAGAAGGTGAGGCCCAGGGCAGGAAAGGAATATAAAGTTTAAGGAATATAAAGTTTATATATACATATAAACACACACACACATATAAGTGTGTGTGTGTGTGTGTGTATGTGTGTGTGTATATATATATAATTTAGGCCATAAGACTCATTACTAGTCATCCAGTGCAGACTACTAAATGGGAGGAGGTTGAGGTATGTGAATCTGCACACATGCAGCCACATGCAATGACAGAGGCACTCAGGGCCCCAAAGGCAACCTGTGCTGTTTGCACCACACATTTTCTGCCCTATGCCATGTCAGTGAGAGCTGCATTAGATAGTGAAATAGCTTGCCTGAATCCTGGATCTTTGTTTTTTGTTCTATCTGGACCGGATGGGGGTATTGTGAGAGGGAGCCTTTCTTTTAGAAATGAATGGAAATCCAGAGGATCTTTGCCCTACTCTTGACCTAATTGTCCATCGGTAAGTACTATTTTTGAGAGAAATCCAAACTGACTTTCTAGATTGCAGCCTTGATGATGAGCGGCATTGCTATTTAAATAACTTGTTTTCTTTTTCTGGGAGGAAGGAATCTCTTCCTTCACAAGCTTTTCCATACATCTAATTGCAAACACGAAAGCCCCTAGAAAGTTAGTGGATTTTGGATCTGTCCCATATTTGCTAATTGCCAGAGACCTTTCTATTTAAGCAAGTGCTTCTTTCATTGCAGTCTTTGCACAAACACAGCTTTGGAGAGAGTTTATATTTTTAGGAGAAAGTAAATAGCTCTGCATTGTGTTGTACTAGCAACTGTGGATGATGTAGAAACCTGGTTGCCAGGCACAGTATTTCCTGCCTTAGAAGTTGTACCCTAATGTTTCTCTTTGTTATGTCATTTCTTCATTCATTTATTTATTTATTCATTGAGTCCATATTGAATACCTTCTCTTTGCCAGGCATTATGCTAATTGTTGGAAATATAGAGGAGACGTGATATCTAAACCATTCCCCAAGGACCTCACAGTCTAGAGAGAAAGACAAAGGACAGCATACTGGCTGTTTACAGAAAAGAAACCATGGAATACTATAAAATAAATAAATGGGAATTCTATTCTCTTCCAGGGTATGGAGAAGGAGTTAGAGAAAACTTCCTGGAAGAGAAAGTTAGTTATGACTTAAAATAAGGAAAAGAAATTAGCTATTTGTAGAAGTAAGCATGACCAGTCCATTTTGAGTTCAGAGAGCACTTTTTTTTTTAAAAAAGAGATTTGTGGAAATGAATAGCAAACTGAAAATAGTTTTATTTGATTACCTGAGGTCTGTGCAACAAAAAGGAGTGGTAAAAAATTAGACTGGAGACAGGAGGCTGCAGGTCTAATTATGAACTTCCTAACTTAGGATGCCCTGTGAAGACAGAAGGTTAAAAATGATCCAGATGCAATGAAGTGCCATGGAAAGGTCTGAAGACTCAAATCTACTTACATTTTAGAAAAATCATTCTAACAGAAGCACAGAGACTGCATCGGAAAAGACTGCATCGCCAGACACTTTTAGAAGGTGTGTAGAGACAGTAGATGAGCAGGTGAAGAAGATGAGATTGATTCCAACACATTGAGAAAACAGAATTGACACAATCAGAAGGTAGTTTCCGTGTTTAGGCTGTGTTTGAATATGAGGGAGAAGAGAGAGTAATTTCTGGGTCACTGGTGTGGTAAGCTCATAAGAAGTGAGAGATTGAGGAATGAAGAACATGAGCTGTGCTTTAGATCTATTAAACCTGAGGCACCTGTGTATCTACTAAGCGGACATGTCCAGAGAACACTCATCTGGAGCTCAGAGGACCTTGTAAAGGAGAGGCTTGCACATCAGGTGAGCTATTCTAAGGAAAGCGTATCCGGTGGGGAGATTCTGGAAAACATAGGCAATTAATAATGGGAGTTATTTAGTGGGGAAGATTTAATGAAGAGGATGTCATGAAGCACACTAAAATCTAGCCACTAGACACAACATGGGAAACCAGGCCATACAAAGAAGTCAGAGGAGGGCAGAATTTCAGAGTGAGTTGTTGTTAGTATCTAATGCAGGCCAAAGAGTATGGAAGATAAAAGGTGAAAAGTATGCATTGAATTTTAAAACTGTGAAGCCAGTGGTAATCTTCAGGAGGTGAGGCTATAGGGAAACCTATTTAGAAAGCTAGACTGAGAAGCAGTGAACAGAAATGAGTCCATAGTTAGAAAAGCATTGAGGAAACGGATCACCCCGCATCATGAGGTTTAGATTATGCAGTTTGAGTCTTGGGTAAGGACCTAATGGTAAAAGCTGTAAGTCATAATAAGCTATTCAAGTAGTAGGAAGATTAGTTTGAGAAGGACGGTCCTACAAGCCAGATCAAGAGGAAATGCTAAGGCTGAAACTACTTATTGAAAATAGCTTCCTCATCCTTACATCAGGAAGAGTTTCTGATATGAAATTAATTTCTTATGGGGTTATATTAGGACTGTGGGCTCCAGAATCAAACTGCCTCAGAGCAAATTTCAGATCTGCCCCATAGTAGCTGTGTGAGTTTGGGGAGTTACTTAACCTTCCCGGGCTTCAGGATCCTCAATAAGATGGGGACAGTTATAGAACCTTCCTTGTAGAATTGTTGTAACAATGACAAATAAGTAAATTTTAACACTTTGCATAGTTTCTGATAAGTAATTACCATTTGATAACTATTAGCTAAAACTGTAAAAATACTTTGTATCTCTGTAGTGCCTGTAGTTGTGTATAACGTTTATAGTTTCTATACACATTGACATTATAGAGTACAGAAAAGTGCCACTAATTCATGAAAATAGTGCAGCATTACATATGTATAGTTCTTTCCTAGTTTAAACCAACTCATGGGAAAACTGAGACTCAGGGACTTAAGGGGTTTGATCAAGGCGGTCACCTAGTAGGCAGAACCAGCACTTGTACCTTGGCCTTCTGTTTATGATCTGTGTTTCCCTTGTTACTGATTATTACTGAACTCCATATATTTTTAAAAATTTGTTTATGTAAGGTCAGGCAGCAGTGACCAAAAGGAGGCAGATTAAAAAGGCTGCTGAATGAGGCTTTATTGAGATTTGGTTCCCAGGCGAGACCCTCCAGACCAACAGGGAGGGTCTGGGGAGAAATGCTCTGGGCTCTACTGAACTGGAATTTTTATTGGGTTTAGGGCAGAAAGGGAGGGCTTGGGAAAGGAAAATGGGGTTTTTAGAGTCCCTTTTCTTACTTGGGTTGGTCAGGGGAGCATGCTAAGATCCAGGATTGGTCAGGAGACCGGCTGATTGACAGGCGGTTCTGCCAGTGCCTGATTGGTGATTCTTTCTTGTGCGGGTTGCTTGGTGTTTTGTTCCCTCAGCCACTTCAACCAACCTAACAGTTTATTTGTTTTAATTTGTTATAATGACAGCAGAATGGTTTCAATAATAGTACATATATAGAGCACAATTTGTCATGTCTCTGTACACAACGTAGAATCACACCTTCATATTTTGTGTCTTCATATTTTAAGAGAAACTTTAGTTAGTGATTGGAAAAGCAGAGAGTTTTATAATAGCTACCAAATGCTGGTATGTTCCCAATCAATGTTTTGTTTCAATGTATTTTTCCACACTCTACTTTCAAAGTTTTACTACTGTTTTCCCCCCATATTTAACATATTTTACATTTTCTTATACAGAACCTAGAACATGGCAAGCACTTCTCTTTCTCCTCTCATTGGCTTGTCCTGCTTCTTCTCTCTTCCTTTCTTCTTCTCCTTCTTCTCCTTCTTCTTCTTCTTCTTCTTCTTTTTTTTTTGGTGATACTGGGAATCAAACCCAGGGCCTCACACATGTTAGGCAAGTTCTCTGCCACTGAGCTGTATCTCCAGTCTTCTCCTTTCTTGTTTTCTTGGTCTGATTTGCTTAAGACAATGATTCTCAAACTTTGTATTCATTAGACTCTCTTGAGAAACTTGTTAAAAAGGAGAGTGTAGGGCTTTAGATTATGATTAATTAGGTCTAGTGTAGGAACAAGAAGGAACATTTTTAAAAATAAATATCTCCACTGATTTTCTTACTGGAAGGTCTTCTCTTAAAAAAATAGGTTTTGCCTGGGGTGGTGGCGCATGCCTGTAATCCCAGAGGCTTGGGAGGCTGAGACACTCAGCCTCAGCAAAAAGCAAGGCACTGAGCAACTCCGTGAGACCCTGTCCTAAATAAAAAACAAAATAGTACTGGAGATGTGGCTCAGGGATTGAGCGCTCCTGAGTTCAATCCTGGATATCAAAAACAAAAACAGTTTTTCTTAGGTGTTTAGGTTAAATCCATTGATAGAATTTGCAGTTGCCAAATAAAGACATTTTTATGTGAGGGAAATAGTTTCTGGCGCTTCCAGTCCCAGATGAGCATAGGATTTGTAATCTGGAAAGACTTCACAGTTGAGATTTGCTAGTTTTACTATTAAATGTGGAAAGCATCTGATCCAAGAAAGCGATAGTAAAGAAGAACTGAAAGTAAGGTACGCTATTTTTTTAGCCCTATTCAAATAGACAGCTAAGATAATGTTCCTAAGGACTAATTCAAAGTGTCCTGTCAATGTACTGATTGTTCCATTCAAAACCCGTTTCCAAGGAAATCACAGTTTATAATTCCTTTTCCTTCCTTGCTGCTTTCTTTTTTATGTTGTTCTTGTTTTTATTTTATTATTTATTTATTTTATGGTTTTGAGAAAGGAACCCAGGCCTCACACATGTGAAGGAAGTGCTCTGTCACTGAGCTATAGTCCCAGCCCAGAAATCACAGGTCGGTGGCAGTATGATGGGCATCAGGTAAACATTGTAACGTGGAAGTCACAGGAATAAAGACAAATAAACATGACATTTCTACAGGGAATAAAGTTCTCTGGAAGGCTTCAGAGAGCAGTTGAAATTGGAGCTGGTAGACTAAGTAGGTATTTCCCTGAGGTGCTAGTACACATTACAGAGGTGGAGTAGCTTGCTATTCAGTTCTATTAGCATAAAATAGCATGACCATGACCCATCATGGGGCTTAGTAAGTACTTTAAAGAATCCCAGACTATTACTCCTTAAGTTGACTGTTTGTTCTTTTTGTCTTTCAAGTTCATGTAGCATTTGTGGAGATTTATCTATTTCTCAAAGCAGTATCAATTGTTCATCTTTAGGCAGCAGTAGCTGGTGGTTCTTTCCTTAGGGAATGATCTGTAGTTTGTTATTGTGTTGCATTCCGTTCCCTTTCTTGTTCCTTACAATCCATGATCTTCATCTCATTCATTCTGTGTTTCTCAAGCCCTCTATTTATTATACTTGACTGCTGTGGACAGCATCTACCTCTCTGTTAGTCTCTTTTCAACCTCTTCTAGCTCTGTGAAAACAGATAGGTCATCTCAGATATTGACTTATTCATTTCTCCAAGAGTAAAATTATGGGGGGGTTCCAAGATGATGGAGTAGAGGAGAACTTGTTACCGGTGTGACTCCGAGTGAGTGGTCAGACGCTCTCCCTCATAGGAGCCCCCATACATGAATTTAAGCTTCATGGAGCCTATGATAGGATTTTAAACAGCAGTTGGTTACAAGCGCAGTCCAGAACATGAGAAAATCCGAGTCGTCCCGTGTGCGGAATCTGGCCAGCAGCTCAGCAGATGCAGAGTTAAAGATCCTTTGGGGCTAGAGCACGCCAGACTGCAACGGCGTCTCCACAGGGTACCGGACTGAGGACCAAAGTCTGGACTTAGTGGAGAAACAGCTCAGCTCCCTCCTCCTCACCGGACACCCTGGTACGGAAACGGGTGGTCGCCCTCTTGGAAAATGTACCTCATCAGCCCTTTCTCGCCAGCTCTCGGTGGGTGTGGCAGTCAGAGGGAATAAGACAGAACAGGTTGCCGGTTTCCACTCCCCCTCTCCATAGCTGTGATGACTTGGTAACTATGCAACACAGAGGTAGTGCTCAGCTGATCAGGAGTGCAGGGTGGCCAGGGCGCTGTGCTCCAGAGTGAATACAGGGCTGTGTTCCAGTAATTTGGGCCTGGTGGGCTGGGGAAGTGAGGGGGATAGAGACCTGGAACAACTCAAAGAGATTGGGATTGAAAAGGCACCTGGCAGGGGAGGGAGAGCCACCTCACACGGATTGCTTCCTCCACCCTGAGGGCAGAAACTCAACCTGGAATGCACAATGCCAACTACTGGAAGAGAAGAAAACAGATTTCTAAGAGTGCATTTTTTTCTTTCTTTTTCCTTCTTTCCTTTTTTTCTTTTTTATCTTTTGCTTCTCTCTTCCTCTCCCTTTTTCATTTGTTTTTCTCTCTTTCCCCCTTATTCCTTTTCTTTCTTTCTTTCTTCTTCTTTTCTTTTTACTTTCTTCCTCCTTCTCTTCCTCTCCCAACCTCCCAAGCATTATTACTATTTCTATTATGTGCAATTTACTAAATGCAAATAGGTGAATATTTCTATGCTTCTTAATGTCCTCCCAAGTACTTAGCTACCCTAAAATACATCCTGTCTATTCTCCTGTTAATAACCCCCTTCATTAGAGTTCTCCTCCAAAATAGCTAAGATATTTTAACCCCCATACCCTCACATCTTTCCCCCTAAACATAAAGTCCTATGCCCGACCCTCAGTTCTCTATATGCCACTAGAATCTGAATGCCTTTTATGAAGATAATAAATTTATTTTAAATTACAATTGAATCCAGTATTTCTAGACATTGTCTCTCATCATAAAGGAGAGATCTCAAAACTATACAAAAGCAATACGAATCTATAGGGGAAAAATAACAATACAACAGTCTCACAGAGCTGGAAAGAAATGTGAGCAACATGAAAAGGCAGCAGAATAAAATAGACACTTAGTATTGCTATATGTATAAACATGGCTGTATAACCAATGTGACTCTGCAACCTGTACACTTGGAAAAATGAGAAATTATACCCCATTTGATTCAAATGTATGATATGTCAAGATCATTGTATTGTCATGAGCAACTAATAAAAAAGAAAAGAAAAAACAAGGAAAAAAGGACCACAAACAATGCAAGACAACTCAACAATAGAGGAGTTAATAGTTACAGAATAAAGAATGTCAGATAAAGATTTCAAGATATACATGCCTCAGAAGATCTGGAGTCTCAAGGAAGACCTTATACAGCAAATGCAGACAATGAAAGATCATTTTGACAATGAATTACATAAACAAATCCAAGAAGCAAAAGATCAACTCTACAGGGAGATAGAGGTTATACAAACAAACAAACAAACAAACAAAAAAAACCCCAGAAATCCTGGAAATGAAGGAAATTATAAACCAAATTAAAAACTCAAATGAGAGTATCACCAGCAGAGTGGAACACTTAGAAGTCAGAACATCAGACAATGAAGACAAAGTATATCATCTCAAAAAGACTCTAGACAGCACACAAAGGCTAATAAGAAACCATGAGCAGAACATCCAAGAAATTTTGGACAACATAAAGAGACCAAATTTAAGAGTTATTGGGATAGAGGGAGGTATAGAGGTCCAAACCAAAGGAATGAACAATCTGTTCAATGAAACAATTTTAGAAAACTTTCCAGAAATGAACAATGAAATGGAAATCCAAATCCTAGAAGCCTACCTACAGGATGCTGAGTGTACAAAACCACAAGAGATCCACACCAAGACATATTATAATGAAAATGCCCAACATACAGAAAAAGGAGAGAATTTTAAAAGCCACAATAGAAAGGAAGCAGATTACATTTAGTGGTAAACCACTAAATGGGTTAACGGCTGATTTTTCAACACAGACTCTGAAAGCTAGAAGATCCTGGAACAATGTATTTCAAATGCTGAAAGATAATGATTTCCAACCAAGAATCTTGTATCCAGCAAAATTAACCTTCAGGTTTGATGATGAAATAAAAACCTTCCACAATAAATAAAAGTTAAAAGAATTTTCAGCTAGAAAACCAGCACTTCAAATCATCCTTGGCAAAAAATTACAAAAAGAGGAAATGAAAAATAACAATGAAAATCAACAGTGGGAGGTATTACAGTAAAGGGAAAAACTAATCAAAGAGGAAAAACAAATCAAGTTAAATAACAAAAATAAACAAACATGGCTGGAAGTACAAACCATATCTCAATAGTAACCCTAAATGTTAATGGCTTAAACTCACCAATCAAAAGACATAGGCTAGTAGACTGCATTTAAAAAAAAATCCAACAATATAGTGCCTACAAGAGACTCATCTGATAGTAAAAGAAACTGAAGTCTGAAACACAGACTGAAGGTGAAAGGTTGGGAAAAATCATACCACTCACATGGACCCCAGAAGCAAGCAGGGGTGTCCATACTCATATCAAATAAAATAGACTTAAAGCCAAAGTTAATCAAAAGGGATAAAGTAGGACACTACATACTGCTCAAGGGAACCATACACCAACAAGACATAACAATCATTGATATATATGCCCCAAACAATGGTGCAGCTATGTTCATCAAACAAACTCTTCTCAAGTTCAAGAGACAAATTGACCACAACACAATAATCATGGGTGATTTTAACACACCTCTCTCACCACTGGACAGATCTTCCAAACAAAAGTTGAATAAAGAAACTATAGAACTCAATAACACAATTAAGAACTTAGACTTAATTGACATACATAGAATATATCAACCAACATCAAGCAGATACATATTTTTTTCTCAGCAGCACATGGATCCTTCTCAAAAATAGACCATATATTATGCCATAAAACAACTCTTAGCAAATACAAAGGAGTGGAGATATTGCCATGCATTTTATCCAACCATAATGGAATGAAATTGGAAATCAATGATAAAATAAGAAAGAAAAATTCCTACATCACATGGAGAATGAACAATATGCTACTGGATGAACAATGAGTTAGAGAAGACATCAAAGAGGAAATTAAAAAATTCTTAGAGATAAACGAAAACACAGACACAACATATCAAAATCTCTGGGACACTATGAAAGCAGTACTAAGAGAAAAATTCATTGCATGGATTTTATTTCTGAAAAGAAGAAAAAGCCAACAAATACTACATCTACTACTATCTCATACTACATCTCAAAGCCCCAGAAAAAGAAGAGCAAATCAGCAGCAAATGCAGTAGAAGACAAGAAATAATTAAAATCAGAGCTGAAACCAATGAAATTGAAATAAAAGTATCAATTTAAAAAACTGACAAAACTAAAAGTTGATTCTTTGAAAAAAAATAAATAAGATAGACAGACTCTTAGTCATGCTAACAAAGAGAAGAAGAGAAAGAAAACAAATTACTAGCATATGGGATGAAAAAGGCAGTATCACAACAGACACTACAGAAATACAGAAGATAATTAGAAATTATTTTGAAATCTTAAACTCCAATAAAATAGAAGATAGTGAAGGCATCAATAAATTCCTTAGGTCATATGACCTGCCCAGATTGAGTCAGGAAGATATACACAACTTAAACAGACCAATATCAAGTGAGGAAATAGAAGAAGCCATCAAAAGATTACCAACCAAGAAAAACCCAGGACCGGATGGATATACAGCAGAGTTTACTAGACCTTTAAAGAAGAACTAATACCAATACTCTTCAATCTATTTCAGGAAATAGAAAAAGAGGGAGTACTTCCAAATTCATTCTATGAGGCCAATATCACCCTGATTCCAAAACCAGACAAAGACACTTCAAGGAAAGAAAACTTCAGACCAATATCTCTAATGAACATAGAAGCAAAAATCCTCAATAAAATTCTGGCAAATTGGATACAAAAACATATCAAAAAGATCGTGCACCATGATCATGTGGGATTCATCCCTGGGATGCAAGTTTGGTTCAACATATGGAAATCAATAAATGTAATTCACCACATAAATAGACTTAAAGATAAGAACCATATGATCATCTCGATAGATGCAGGAAAAGCATTTGACAAAATACAGCACCCCTTTCTGTTCAAAACACTAGAAAAACTAGGGATAACAGGAACTTACCTCAACATTGTAAAAGCTATCTACGCTAAGCCTAAGGCCAGCATCATTCTAAACAGAGAAAAATTGAAGGCATTCCTCTCTAAAATCTGGAACAAGACAGGGATGCCCTCTCTCACCACTTCTATTCAACATAGGTCTTGAAGCACTGGCCAGAGCAATTAGACAGACAAAAGAAATTAAAGGTATAACTATAGGACAAGAAGAACTTAAACTAGCATTATTTGCTGATGGTATGATTCTATACCTAGAAGACCCAAAAGGCTCTACCAAGAAACTTCTAGAACTAGTAAATGAATTCAGCAAAGTGGCAGGATATAAAATCAACACCCATAAATCAAAGGCATTCCTGTATATCAGTGACAAATCCTCTGAAATGGAAATTAGGAAAACTACCCCATTCAAAATATCCTCAAAAAAAATACTTGGGAATCAACTTAACAAAAGATGTGAAAGATCTATACAATGAAAACTATAGAACCCTAAAAAGAGAAATAGAATAAGACCTTAGAAGATGGAAAGATATACCTTGCTTATGGATACTCAGAATTAATATTATTAAAATGGCCATATTACCAAAAGCACTTTACAGATTCAATGCGATTCTTATCAAAATCCCAACAGCATTCCTCACAGAAATAGAAAAAGCAATTATGAAATTCATCTGGAAAAATAAGAGACCTAGAATAGCAAAAGCAATTCTAAGCAGGAAGAGTGAAATAGGTGGTATCGCTACACCAGATCTTAAACTATACTAGAGCAATAGTAACAAAAACAGCGTGGTACTGGTACCAAAACAGTCTGGTAGACCAATGGTACAGAATAAAGGACACAGAGACTAACCCACAAAATTATAACTACCTTATATTAGACAAAGGTGATAAAAGCATGCAATGGAGAAAGGATAGCATCTTCAAAATAAAATGGAATCCCTATCTCTCACCATGCACAAAAGTCAACTCAAAATGGATCAAGGATCTTGGAATCAAACCAGAGACTCTTTGTCTAATAGAAGAAAAAGTTGGCCCTAATCTCCATCACGTGGGGTTAGGCCCCAAGTTCCTTAATTAGACACCTATAGCACAAGAATTAAAATATCAAGAATCAACAAATGTGACAAATTCAAACTAAAAAGTTTTTTCTCAACAAGAGAAATAATATGTGAGGTGAATAGGGAGCTTACAACCTGGGAACAAATTTTTACCCCCTCACACATCAGATAGAGCTCTAATCTCTAGGGTATACACAGAACTCAAAAAGTTAAACACCAAAAAAAAAAAACAACAAATAACCCAATCAACAAATGGGCCAAGGACCTGAACAGACACTTCTCAGAAGAGGATATACAATCAATCAACAAATATACAAAAAAAAAAAATGCTCACCATCTCTAGCAATCAGAGAAATGCAAATTAAAACTACTCTAAGATACCATCTCATTCCAGTAAGAATGGCAGCCATTATGAAGTCAAACAATAACAAGTGCTGGCGAGGATGCCGGGGGAAAAAGATACACTCATACACTGCTGTTGGTACTGCAAATTTGTGCAGCCAATTTGGAAAGCAGTATGGAGATTCCTTGGAAAGCTGGGAATGGAACCACCATTTGACCCAGCTATTCCTCTTCTTGGTCTATACCCAAAGGACCTAAAAATAGCATACTACAGGGACACAGCCACATCAATGTTTATAGCAGCACAATTCACAATAGCTAGACTAGATGCCGACCTAGATGCCCTTCAATGGATGAATGGATTAAAAAAATCTGGCATTTATACACAATGGAATATTACTCAACACTAAAAAATAACAAGATCATGGCATTTGTAGGGAAATGGATGGCATTAGAGCAGACCATGCTAAGTGAAGTTAGCCAATCCCAAAAAACAAATGCTGAATGTCTTCTCTGATATAAGGGGGGTGACTCAGAATGGGGTAGGGAGGAAGAGCATGAGAAGAAGATTACCTCTAGATAGGTAAGAGAGGTGGGAGGGAAAGGGAGGGAGAAGGGGAATTGCATGGATGGTGGAAGGAGACCCTCATCGTTATACAAAATACATGTATGAAGATGTGAGGAAAAAAAGAATAGCGACACCTTAGACTGGGTAGAGAGAAGTGATGGGAGGGGAGGGGATGGAGGGAAAGGAAGGACAGTAGAATGAAATAGACATTATTATTGCTGTGTGTATATATGTGACTGCATGACCAATGTGATTCTGTAACCTGTACATTCAGAAAAATGCAAAATCATATCCCATCTGATTCAAATGTATGATATGTCAAGGTCATTGTACTGTCATTTGTAACTAATTAAAACAAATTAAAAAATTTTAAAAAGTAAAATTATTAACTTCTTAAGAGTGTAAGGCTCTGAGGAAAACCAAGAGGAGGTTGTTGAAGGCAAGGACCCAATGGGGAATCTTAACTGACAGTGTAAAGTTCCAGTAATGATACTATCAAGATTTGAGATATGAAGAACCCCTCTAAAGGCATGTGGCATTGTGTTAAGGGGCATCTCTTCTATTATGCTGAGTAGCAGGGTTACAAATAGTGCTTTAGGTGCTTTTCTGGAAGGCTTCTCATTTTCAAAAGAATTGGGGCTTAGGATGCTGGATAAATCTCCTGTCAAGTCAGCAATGATAAAGTCTATCAGACAGTATGGAACTCCTCAAGAATTTACATCTCTAGCCTTGCTTCTTTTTACTTACTTTTTTGTTTCAATTTCTTTCCATTTTCACAAGTCATCTATGCTTTGTTTTTTTACTTTCCCAATGGATACAGGAGACCAATGAACAGCCAGCCTATATTTGGGAACCACCATAAGACAGACAGAAAAAGATGGTCTGGCAAAGCCTCCTTTGTGGTTGGTACCAAATGTTACTGAGCTGTCCAACTTCCCTTCTAAAGAGGATAAGAGATGCTTCAGGCTGTGTGTAGGAGCTGATTGCCTCTGGGTTGGTACAAGAGAGGAGGGAAAGAACAGGTCTGAGTTCTTTTTTTAAATTTTAAATACCATAAAAAGATACAGTTTTTGTGATACACTATGAAAAAAATCATATTATTGCCTAATAACTTTTGCATTAAGAAAATTGTTATTGGGATTGGAATGTAGCTAAGTGGTAGAGTGCATACTTAGAAGGTGTAAAGGCCCTGGGTTCAGTCCCCATCATCCATGGGAGAGAGAGAATAAAAACATTATCAAAATTAACAAATATTTACAAGCTTAATTGCCATGCATTGATTACTCATTATGAACCAGAAACTATTCTCAAAACTTGACATATAGGATCCTTATAACCACCCTCCAAATTGCATTATTACTAGTTTCATTGTACAGAGAAGAAAATGAGGCTTAAATAAATGATTTTGTCAAGGTTACACAGTCAATAAGTAGCAAAGCCCTGTTTTCTTTGATTCTAAATTGTGTACTTCTTGTTGTCCATAAGATATAGTCTCCAGATTCAATGCACACATCCTTATATAGATTCTATGGATTTAGAAATTCTTCACACTTTATATAAACCTGCTGATTCTCTTTTAATAAAAAAAAGGAAAAGAGAAAAGTCTTTATAAAATCTTAATCTTGAAGAAAGTAACTAAGCTACTTATGAGGCATATGACTAAAGTTAGGTTTATCCTATATCCCCTCTTGTGTTTGAATTATAAGCTGACTGAAACAGATTGAAATGGTTATGTTCATCATTTTACTCTGTTTCTGTCACATAACCATACATGCATTCTTGCTTCTTAGATATCTGTAGCTATATTGGTGTTTGCACATATCCTGAGTATTCAACATCCTACCCCCAAATTCATTTTTGCTTGTATATTAGAGGTAGGTTCCCTTGCTTGCAACCAAATAACCTTAACTAACATTTTCTTGGTTGTCTACCTCTGTTAATTTACTCAGTGAATATTTATTAAGAATCTACTGGGTTATAGGTAATTGGTAGGAACCGATAGGAATGGTAACCAAGGCCTTGCTTTCAATAGACTTATCTAGTGTTGGGTAGGAAGGAGAAATAGGCAGTTACATTTCATCATGATAAAGATTCCATTGTATTTTATAAAAGGTCCTCCTAATTAAGATTTTCAGGAAGGTCAATTAGAGACCGCTTCATGGAGTAAATGAAATTTATGTTCAGAGTGAATAAATAAGGATTTGTTTGCCAGTGAAGAGGTGGGGAAAAGAATATTCTCATATAAGAGATCCATGGAGGCTGGAAGGAAGGAAGAACAGATGCTTTGGGGGAACCAAAGGCATAGAACCAGATTATAGAACACAATGAGAGTAGGAATAAAGGGAAAACTAAATTATGAAGCAGATTATGAAGGACCATGTAGGTTCCTATTTAATTGCAACAAATGAATCCATGGGGAATTAGTGAAAAATTTTAAGCAATGAAGTGACATTTTTACTTACTTGTTTTTATTTATTTATTTTTACTGATTTGAAAAAAATGACAGTGGAATGCATTATAATTCTTATTACATGTATATAGCAATTTTTTTTCACATTTCTGGTTGTATATAAAGTATGTTGACACCAATTTGTGTTGATGTTTGTAACTACAGTGTAGAGAACGTCTTGGAAGGGCTGAGATTGACTCCTGCAGAAACTAAGGCCAGCTATGACAGTGGTGGAAGCTAGAGTTGTACCAATAGTGATGGAGAAAAAATGACTACACAGGCAGACTCATCTAGAATACAGAGGGCTTTGCAGTTGTTTGGACAAGGGAGTCCAGCACAGTGGGTGAAGAGGAATGTGTATATTTTGTGAGCAACCAGGAGAAAGGTGGGGATATGCTCTGAGACTGAAAGCATAAAGCAAGAACTAGATTTGGGGTAAAATAATGAGTTTGTTATTTCAAAGTTGCCCAGTGTTCCTTATAAGCTCCTAATCTGAAAGTATTGAAGAGCATCAACAAGACAAGCAAAGTGTGTGTGTGTGTGTGGGGGGGTGCAGTAGAAACTTATTTCTTTGTTCTGCTTGAAGACTTGGTTGGAAATAATGAGGAGGATGAATAAAATGATTGAGAAGAAAGCCAGGGATCTGGAAATTGTTCTTGGCTATGGCAGAGCTGGTTATGCATTCTGTTATCAGCAAGAGCCCTTGGTGTGTGTACCTCAGGGCTGTTTATCTCACTGAGAGCCAGTATGTGGGGGTGTTTACACTGGGGCTATTTCAGCCCTGGCTGGTGGATAATTAATGAGTTTGTTTTTGAGCTGGTGAGTGGGGGCTGACACAATGCCGGCAGGTACCTTTGTCTCAGTCTCTTCCATTCATCTTTATCAGATTTGCCAGACTCTCCTTCACTCTGTTCTTTTTTTACACTGAGAGCAGCTGGGCATGGGTCTGAAGAAGGATCTTCTAGGATAATAGTACGGATGTCTTCTGTGCACCTATGAATTTTCTAATGATTGTTATCTACCCGCTACCCATCCCCTACCTTCATTTCTTACGTTCCTAGTAGACCAAGAATAGCCTTCTACACATTTTCCAGGATGACATTTTCAGTAATGAAAATGTCTTAATTGGTCTTTCACTTTCTCTCACTCTGTTTTTCCTTCAGGTATGTGATTAAGGATAATGTTAGCGATTTGAGCCACAGTTGCAATGAGACTCATATGAAGCATTGTCTCAGCTATTTTCTTGTTTTTCTCCTTTGTCTGAAAAAAACCCTCCATTGAACCTTTAGACTCACTCTTAGGCCATTGTCTGGTAACATCTTCTCACCCTGACACTTTACCCTTTTGGGCTACAAACCTAGGTGTCTGCTTTGACTCCTTCCTATTCTTTACCTCCCACATTTCATTAATTGCCAGAATCTGTTACTGTATGCACTTTATATACCTTGTTAATTTTGCACATATACTCATTCAACATTTATTTAGCTACTAATTTTTTTTAGGACCTTGCTAAGTTACTGAGGCTGGCTTTGAGTTAGAGATCCTCCTGCAAGCCTCCTGCCTCATTCTCCCAAGCTGCCAGAATTACAGGTATGTGCCACCATTCCCGGCACTACTATCATTTCAAGTCAACTTCATAATTGTCAGATTTGAAATTTAAAAATTTGGACAGATTGTTATGGCATTCAAACGCAATATTATTGGTTATCTGAATTATTCCAACAGCGTCTTAATGGGAAGTTCTGACTCTCATTTTGCCCTGTTTACACTTCCCTAATCTATGTTCAAGGGTTTAAATAAAAATCTTATCATTTTATTCCTGTGTTTAAAATTTTTTCAATAGAGTCCTAAGACTGGGCAAATTACTAATCATCTAATGGCTAAAATAAGGTTTATAATTAGAGTTTCTTTTCCCTCAAAAAACCTCTTACTGTAATTACCCTTGGAAAAAGCACTCTATCTTAAATATGTCAACAACCTAACCAGATACTTCTTCCTTCCTATCATCTTTGGACATCCTCCTTCTTCATCTTCACCTTCACTTGGGCAAGTTCTACTCAGTGTTCATTTCAACTTACACTGGACATTCTTTTCCTCATCTCCTCCGTGCCTGGGTTCTATGCCCTTCCCATGTGTTTCCAAAGCTCCACATTACCATTTATGACAATGTAGTGGAATGATCTCTCTGCATACTGGTTTTGCACTAGACAGTATGCATTCTTTAGGGAAGGAACTGCACCTTATTCATTATTATTTTATTCTCAATATTTATTCTACTCTATTCAGCGCTTAATTATTGGAAAACCATGGATAATAATATTTATTATTTCCCTTAGATTATTTGCTAGGCACCTTGTTTATGCATTGATGAAAA
This sequence comes from Marmota marmota marmota, assembly GCF_001458135.2. NCBI lineage: Eukaryota > Metazoa > Chordata > Mammalia > Rodentia > Sciuridae > Marmota > Marmota marmota. Next base: position 10,451,252 of record NW_026000243.1, on the reverse strand, counting down.
CACAAACAGCATTGCTTTGTTCATATGTGTCCCCTACTAGGTGGCTTGTTCCTTATTGTCGAGGATTGCATTAAATCCATCTCTGTATTGTGTATAGGACTTAGTGCAGTTTCTGGATGATATGTGCTGGTTCTTGCTAGACATTGAAGGCACCCTGATGAACAAATACATGTGCTCCCAGTGTTCACATACTATATACCTCTCTGGTTAATTATCTGTCTGGTCTGAAGAAACACCATTCTAATCTGTAAAATGGAATGTTCCTAGATTAACCTTAAAGCTTAAGGTTCCTTTGGCACTAGGGTTGTAAAATTCTATCTCATTGCTTTTTGCTCATGCTGAGATGATTATGAATTGAAAGATGTTGGAATGTCTTGTTACTCTTTCTTTGCTCTGCGTTGCAGCTCCTGCTTAATTTATATAGCTGAGACTGGTTTTCGGGTTTGGGGTAGATGGCTGGGTTCTTCTGTGTGAATACAACAATCCCTTCATCTGCATGCAGTTCCTCTAGAAGCCTAGGTCCAGGCAGCTTCAGATGGTAGACCTAAAGACCCTTGGAAGTTCTCTATACAATGCAAACTCTCAGCACCACCCTTTGCTTAGAGCCAGAAGTGGAATAGAATAAGATCTCTTATTATTGCCAAAGGCCTGGTATCAGTTCCAGTAAGCTTGGAGAAGAAGCTGAGACTCCGTTTCCTTTTTCCTTTCATAGTGTGCATACTGAGTTGGGGAAGACAGACCAATTATATTTGCATAGTCTTTCTCAATCTGCCAAGTGGGGATGATGTAGAGAGAATTTGGAGTCTCTTGGCAGAAGATGGTTATATGTAGTTTCCCAAGATCTTGGTGAACATCTCTGGAAAAGAGGGGCTTCCCTTTTTGAACAGAATCCCAGCATCTCTCCCCTTCCATCTTCTATTATCACTGAGGCCGCCCACAGGAATAACAGCTATATCCTTCATCTCTCCCATTCAAAAAGTTAGCAGGACATCCACACAGTCTATACTTCAGAGTTGTCTTCTATTCCTTATGGCACCTCATGGCTTAGTGTCAACTGTTTAAAGTTATCTCCTCGGCTCCCTGAAACAGATCTCCTCATAGAAGCCTGACTGCGAAGCCAAATTCTGCAAATCCATTTAGGGAAAGAAAAGCCTTTTAACTTAATTTCTTCCTCAGAATTATTTATGTCCCTGGTCAAAAAAGTGCTCTTTTACCCTTGCAGTGTCTTCTAAATGATGTCAGATGTTACAGATGTCACCCAACGGCAGGATTCTCAAGTTGCAGGCTGCTTAATGCTTTGGAAATGATGTAAGGCTGAGATCTGAGTGAGGTGCAGCGGTGGGGAAAGCTTATTTCCAGAGTCCAGCATCCCCAACCCATCTGAATTAGGGAGACCTGTGAGTTATGGCAGCTGAGCAGGCTCCAGAATGGATGGTTCCTTCAATTGCTAAAGACAGACCTAGGAAGCTCCATTAACCAAAGTGCCCTCCAGTGGCTTCTTTCCTCACAGGCACTAAATGTATATAATGAGGAAGTCTTGGACGATTTTCTCTCTCTTTTCTGACTTGGGTTAGTGAGGGGCCTCTGCATGGAGGTGCATAATCCCTAATGATTATGGGTCTGATCTAGTGCCATTTCCCTGTTATCTAATTACCTGTTTTCTTCAGCTTCGTCTGATTTCCAGAGAAGAACTTTGTGCTCCAAAAATTATGATGTTCTTATATATAAAATGGGGTTAATAAAGAGGTTTTCTTCATAGAGCTTTTAAGACACTTTATTTATCTTCAGATGTTAGGTGGAAGGCAGTCGGCTACTTCAACATGTTCACATCATTGTGTATATTTTCTTAATAGCATTTATCATCTTATGAAATCTCTGATTTAGTTTTTATTGGTTGTGTATTGTCTGCCTTTCTTACCTCAACATTCATAAAAATGTGAGCTCTGTAGAAAGATGGGGAATTTTCTATGTCCAGGTTCTGACTATGCTTTATTAAGTTATAGCAGAGAAGTGCTCTCTTGGAGGACTGCTAAACATGTGAAGTGAAAACATTCATTTGAAGAAATCAGTAATATGTACTAAGGCACTGGAAACTGGAGGTCCAAAATATCTTAAAAGGGGAAATCCCAGCGATCCATATCTATGCTTTTTCCTTGGGGTATTTTCTGACTCTTTGCATAAAACAGGGGGCTAAGAATTCAGAGGAGGGCCTCAGGCAGAGGGCCACTGCTAAGATGCACAGAAACAAGCAAGATGATGACAGTCATATGGAACTAGAAAGACAAAAATTAGAGATTTGTGAAGTGAGGATCCTGGCCAGAGGGCAGTCTAGAAATTGTAGCTTGTTTTTTTGCTCAAGATATTTTTCAAAGTCTGAAATCACAGGGACAGGGACCCAAGAAGTTTAGTAGAAAGCCTTTGAAATACAAAATGAAGTCTTTGGTGGTCTTCTAAAAAAAAAGAGACAAGAATTAGGGTTAAGGAACCATCAATGTGAATGATACCTAGTGGAGACCCCATGCTCTCAGTTGACATCTCTCAAGTATAACTAGAGATAGATAGAGCCTTGCCAAAACTCTAACCCTTTCTTAAAGCAATTTTGTTAGGATAGTAGCTCCAGTACCATGCTGTGTTTGTTACGACAGCTCTGTAGTATAATTTAAGGTCTGGTACTGTGATGCCTCCTACTTCACTTTCTCACTAAGGATTGCTTTGTCCTTTCTGGGCCTCTTTTTTTCCCAAATGAATTTCATGACTGCTTTTCCAATTCTATGAAGAACATCATTGGGATTATAATAGGAGTTGCATTAAATCTGTATAGCACTTTTGGTAGTTTGACAATATTAATTCTGCCTATCCAAGAGCAAGGAAGATCTTTCCATGTTCTAAGATCCTCTTCAATTTCTTTCTTTACTGTCCTATAGTTTTTATTGTAAAGGTCTTTCACCTCTTTTGTTACATTCATTCCCTAGTATTTTTTTGAGGCTACTGTGAATGGAATAGTTTTCCTAATTTCCTTTCAGCTGATTCATCATCAGTGTATACCAACACAGTTGATTTATAAGTGTTGATATTATATCCTGTTACTTTGCTCAATTCGTTTATGAGTTCTAGAAGATTTCTGATGGAATTTTGAGTCTTCTAAATATAGAATCAGGTTATCATCAAAAAAAGAATAGCTTGAACTCTTTTTTTTCTATTCATATCCCTTTAATTTCTTTCTTTTGTCTATTTCTCTGGCTAGTGTTTCAAGGACTACATTGAATAGAAGTGGTAAAAGAGGGCATCCTTGTCTTGTTTCCAGTTTTTAGAGGGAATAGTTTTAATTTTTCTCCATTTAGAATGATATTGGCCTTGGGTTTGGCATGTATAGCTTTTACAATGTTAAGGTATGTTCCTACTTTTCCTATTTTTCTAGTATTTTGAGCATGACTGGATGCTGAATTTTGTCAAATGATTTCTCTTCATATTGAGATGATCATGTGATTTTTATCTTTAAGTTTGTTGATGTGGTATTGGCACAAAAACAGACATGAAGATCAATGGACCAGAATAAAAGACATGGAAAAAACCCCACATATATATAGTTATATTATACTAGAGAAAGGCACCATAAACATACATTGGAGAGAGGATAGCCTCTTCAACAAACTGGAAATCCATATATAATAGAATGAAATTCAATCACTATCTCTTACCCTGCAGGAAACTCAACTCAAAGTGGACGAAGAACTTAGGCATTAGACCCGAAATCCTACACGTACTAGAAGAAAAGGTAGGCCCAACTCTTCATCACATTGGCCTAGGAACTGACTTCCTCAACAAGATCTAAAGTGCAAGAAGTAAAACCAAGAACCAACAAATGGGACAATATCAAACTAAAAAGCTTCTTTACAGCAAAGGAAATAATCAAGAATGTGAAGAGAGAGCCTACAGAATAGGAGAAAATGTTTGCCACTTGTACCTCAGATAAAGCATTAATCTCTAGGATATACACAGAATTCAAAAAACCTAACACCAAAAAAGTCTATAAATGGAAAAATGAAATGAATATACACTTCACAGAAGAATAAATATAAATGGTCAACAAATATATGAAAGAAATGTCCAACATAGCTAGCAATTAGAGAAATGCAAAGTAAAATCACACTGAGATTTCATCTCACTCTAGTCAGAATGACAATTATCAAGAATACTAGTAAATAAATGTTGGTGAGGATGTGGGGAAAAATATGCTCATACATTGCTGGTGGGACTGAAAATTGGTGCAACCATCATGGAAAGCAGTATGGAGATTCCTTAGAAAACTTGGAATGGAACTGCCATTTGACCCAGTTATCCCACTCCTCAGTATATACCCAAAGGACTTAAATTCAGCATATTACACTTATGCAGCCACATCAATGTTCAAAGAGATCAGTTCACAATAACAAAGCTGTGGAACTAGACTCCGTGCCCTGCAACAGATGAATGGGTAAAGAAAATGTGATGTATATATTCAATGGAATATTTCTTAGCCATAAAGAAGAATGAAATTGTGGCATTTGCTGCTAGATGGATGGAACTGGAGACGATCATGCTAATTGAAATAAGCCAGTGCCAAAAAACTAAAGGTGGAATTTTCTCTCTGATATGTGGATTCTAACACAAAAAATCTGTGTGTGTGTGGGGGGGGCAGAATAGAAGTTTATAAAGGGAAAGGAGGATGGAAATAAGAAAGGCAGTAGAATGAATCGTACATTACTTTCCTGTGATCATGAATGAATACATAACCAGTGAAACTCCACATCATGTACAATCACAAGAATGGGATCCTAATTAGTATAAGTTATGCTCCATGTATGTATAATATGTCAAAATACACTCCACTGTCATGTATATCTAAAAAGAACAAATAAAAACAATTAAAAAGAAAACAAAATTGGTAACAGCTCCACACTTGGTGCTTAGTACAGGAAAGGGGAAACCCTCTCAGAAAGACGGTAACATCATTTGAAAAAAATATATAATATATTGTTTTTTGTAATTCAATCAGTAAAAAAAATGCCAGACACAACAAGAAACAGGACTGAAAATGAAGAAGTGAGTCAGGTCAGACAGTTGCTATTTATAATATTCAAATCACATCTATATATTTCCTACAAATATCTTTAGACACCTGATTTAAATCTTCAGGAAAATAGAGAAAAGAGGCACAAAAATAGAATTTAAGCAGAAAATTTGAATTTATTTTTAAAAATATCAAAAGGTATGGTAAAAGTTCAATCTACATATGTGATAACATTTCTAAGCAACATGCACACCTAATTCCTTCATTAATAGTTTGTTGTATTGTATCATTGCCTCATTTTAATAATATTCCTTGATAATGTAAGATAATATTATTAGCTACATAAGAATTCCCTACTAATTTGTATCTTCTTATGAGTCTTAAAGGATTTCAAAATATCTATAATATAAAATAACTAAAAAATGTAAATTCAGAACTGAAGAATACAGTAGATAAAATTAAGAACTTACTAGATTTGACATAGGACAAGAAAGGAATAGAGGCCAATGGAAAATATGCATACTAAAACACAGAGAAAACAAGCATATAGAAACATGTAAAACTGATTAAGGAATGTATTAGACATTGTTAAAAATCAAAATAATATAACTGTAGTCCCAGAAGTAGAAAAGAACAAAAATCAATTAGGAAAAACAAACCACAAAGTCAACAGTCTATGACCTTCAAGGAGAAAGATAATTGAACATAAGTACATCAGAGTAAAACTACCAAAAAAAAAATAGGCAAAAATGAACATCTTGAACCAAAGGGGAAAATGCACATTACCTTTAGGGTAGCAATGAGATGAGAGAGCCAACAGCTGACTTTTTAGCAGAAACAATGGAATGCAAAAAACAGTAGGGTGTCATCTTTACAAACAAACCTCCAAGTAAACTGAAAAACTAGGCTCATTTACCTACTTAAATTATCCTTCAAAATTCAAATATACATTACAAAATCTAGATGACCTTGTGTCAGTAAATGTCCATTAAAATAATTAGTAAAAATATTTTTTCATACAGAAGAGAAATAACCCCAGATAAAAGAAAGCAAATATAAAAATAAATAGTATTCACATAGTAATGTGAATACATATAAATATATATTACCTATACAAAATATTAATTTCTTGTTTTGTGGGGTGTAAAATAATGCAGAATTACAATGTAATAGTAAAAAATATAAATTTTGGAGAAGAGATAATAGATTTTAAATATTCTAGGACTCTAGCATTGAAAGTCAATGTGTCAAAGCTAATAATCTTCATTAAAATGTTATTAGATAAAAAATATTTTATAATCTCTAGGATTGCTAAAAAGAAATTATGACATAATATAATAAAGGCAAAAATAAAATAATAAAAATGTATTAATCAAAAATAAAGGAAATGAGAGAAAAGTAACATTAAATAGATCAAACAGAAATAAGCAATAACCTAGTAGATAGTGCACATCTTTCAGTAATTACATTCAATGGAAATGGGCTAAATATTCCAGATAATAAGATTTTCATACTGATTGGATATAATCTATTTATAGGAAATATGCCTCAAATATAAAGTATAGAAAGTTTTAAAATAAAAATGTATAAATATAAAATAAAAAATACAGAAACACAAAAGCTGAAAATTAAAATAATTATTAGCTCATATTATACATTAAAAAGTTGTTAAGTGAATGAATAGTGTTCTTCTTCAAATACTAATGATAGTGAATAATCCCCAATATTTTATATGCTTTCATAAAAAGGCATATTTGACTTCAAAGTTAGTGTTTACTTACTGTATTGTTGGTCAGAGATGAACAACTGTAAGATAAAAATCCTAACATAAATAATTAATGAAGTTTATAATGAAAGCAAGTCTTGATATCATTTATGGGATTGTATTGTTCACACATTTTCTTGTTAAAGCTGTTTATTTACTTGTTTACTATTATTTGTGACTCTTCTTTTATTTTGGCTTGTTTATAAGCTCTGAGAGATAAGACTTAGTTCAAATCCAGTTCTAAGGATCCTTTACTAATAGTCTAGGACCAGTGTCCATAAGTTGAAACAAGGATTGTGGATACCTAAAAAGTAAGAGTGGAAGAGGAATCCTGGAAGGAATGGTTGGTTCAGAAGGTGACCTGAAAGGAAAGTGTTGGCATCTTCATATACAGGAAATTCCATTAAAGCTACTCTACTTTTAGTATCCTAAGAACAAAGGTCTTGATAAAATATACATCCCAGCTTGAATACTTGCTGAATGAATTGAGTTTTTAAATTAATTTCTAAAAAGACATAAATTTATGATTATCCTTGAATCATCATTATATCATTTTATCATTACACAGTAATTTATCCTGTAAAATTCATTAACTTACCCAGAGGAATTTCTCTGATAATTTATTCCTCTTTACATGAATCCTTATTCCTGCTCCTTATTCCTAAACCAGTTTCTTCCTTATACATTAAAAAATAACCATTGGAATGATGGAGATGTGTTCAAGGAGACCAAAGATTATGAATAAAAGTTTTATGTATTAAGAATGACAGTCTTATGTCCAGTGATTACCTTCCACCTTCTCATTTTTTCATCTTCCCCTACACTTCTCTTATGACCTTTCTCTCTCTTTATATTTTTAGTATTAACACTACTCAGCAACAGTCTGCTTTGCTAAGAGATACCTCCATCTTTTAAAGATGAATGTTGGGTAGAACAATTGAGGTTGATCATAGAGTAATTAATTATCCATAATGGTTATAGCAGAGATGAGTAATAGATAATCTCTGGACTGAGCCAGGACATAATTCATTGTGCTATTACTTTGTGAATTTAGTTGTCTGTAATTGGCTCTTATCTTTATACATGACCTTACAAACCCATTATAAACAAAAGGACCAAGACTGGTATAAAACCTGTAATAACATCAAATATTCACAGATTTTCTCAGTGGTTTTGAAAAACTTTTGTGATTGCAGTTCCCTTTCATGATTTGAGGAAAACTATTAGACAAGTGTTTCTCAAACTTAAATGGGCATAAAAGTTACCTGTAGATTTTTTTTTTAAAATGAAGATTCTGTGGGTTCTTAAGGTCCGAGTGAGCATGGAGGTTCACTTCTAGTAAGTTTGCAGGGGATGGAAATGTCTAACTACAATTTAGATAGAAATTCTTTAGACCAGTGATTTTTTAATCCTGGCTGCACATTAAAGTCAAGTAGAGAATGTTACAAAAAATTATCCATGCCTGTTTCCCATTCAACATGGATTAAATCATTACCTCAAAGAATGAAACTTCACATCTTTTAAAAATCTTTTCTGGGTGCGTAGTTTGGAACAGCAAATGTGAATTCTTTCTGTAGAAATAAACGTAATATTTTCACATGCAATTTCTGGAGCTCAAAGAACCCCAAATTCAATTCATAAGGAATTGAGAACTTATGCTGAAAAGAAAGATCCCTTTAAGAAATGGCACAGGGCATTCTTTCTTTTGTAGACTAAATAGTGTGTCTCCCCACCCCCACAAAAAAATAGATATTGAAACCCTAACACCCAATGTGACTGTAATTGGATACAGGGTTTTGAATAAGTAATTAAGGATGAATAAGGGTTTTGAATAAGTAATTAATGAACTTTTAAAATGGGTTTCTAATCCAATACAACTGATGTTTTTAAAAGAAGAGGAATATGGAGATCCAAGATGGTGGGCAAGAGGGAGACAGCATTCTGTGTCACTCTGTGAGCTGGGACTCAAGATGTGAGAATATTGCTTCCCTGCAAGTGATATCCCTTCTTCTGCACAGAAATCATGGCCACCGTGTCTGTGCAGGGCTCCAGGCCTCAGCATCAGAACAGGTCTCCCAACTGCTTGCCCATTCTACTGGGTGCCAGAGCAGGACCATCTGCATCAGCACCTGCGCAAAACTTTCAGTCACCCACTTGAGCAGAAATCCTGAATGCAGCTCCCACACAGGACATCTGAAAGCTATCTATGCACAGGATCTCCAGCCACCACTCTTGTGTGGACAACTATCAACCAATATGGGGCTCCCCTGGTCACCTCCATCTTGGGACTCTGCAGCAACAGATCTAGTCCTCTACATTGTAGCCTGCCTGCACTGGGGAACTACACATAGGCTCTGAAGATAGCCACAGCCATGTGCTGCATGCCACAGAACCAGTCTCTGAACTCATCGTCCAATGCCATTGTGCAGCTCCTCCCACCTGACCAGACACCCCATCTCTGAAAGCAAATGCCTCCACAAACCTACTGATTATATTGTAGATAATAATTAAGTTCACCATTTCTGTACATTGTGACCAAACTGTAAATGTCTATTAGAAACTATTTGTTTTTAGCTGGTATATTGTTTATATTAGGATCTGTTAACATTGTCCTAATCCTCAAAGGAGAGGTATCGGAACCCTACAGGGGCATTATAAGCCTATAGGGTAAAAACAGTAATGCCTCAGATCCACAGTGCTAGAAAGGGAAGACACACAAGCAATATGAAAAGACATGGGAAAAAAGTGCCTCAAACAAATCAAGATACCACATTATTAGAATTCATGGCCAGCACAGCAGATAAAATGACAGAGATGGAGTTCAGGATGTACAAAATTAAGATGTTCTGTGAATTAAAGGATGATATAAGAGAGCAAATACGGGCAGCAGAAGATCATTTTGACAAAGAGCTACATAAACAAGTACAGGAAACCAAAGATTACTTCAATAGGGAGATAGAGGTTCTTAAAAAAAAAAAAGAAAAGAAAACAGAAATACTTGAAATGAAAGAAACAATAAACCAAATTAAGAGTTCAATTGAAAGCATCACAAACAGATTAGACCACTTGGAACAGGACATCAGACAATGAGGACAAAATATATAAACTTGTAAAGAATGTAGACCACACAGTGAAAATGGTAAGAAACCAAAAGCAGAACATTCAAGAAATATGGAATAGCATAAAAGACCAAATTTAAGAGTTATTGGGATAGAGGAAGGCATAGATTTTCAAACTAAAGAAATGAACAATCTATTCAATGAAATAATATCAGAAAATTTTCAAAATATGAAGAATGAATTAAAAAAAATTCAAGAAGCCTATAGGATGCTGAGTGTACAAAATCACAACAGATCCACACCAAGCCACAAATTATAATGAAAATGTTTAACATACAGAATAAGGAGAGAATATTAAAAGCCATGAGAGAAAGGAATCAGATTACACACAGAGGGAAACCAATTATGTTTTATGGAGATTTTTCACCCCATATCCTGAAAGCTAGATGATCCTGGAACAACATATATCAATCTTTGAAAGAAAATGGATGCCAACCAACAATCTTGTATCCAGCAAAATTAAACTTTAGATTTGATGATGAAATAAAAACCTTTATGACAAACAAAAGTTAAAAAGAATTTACAGCCAGAAAACCTGCACTACATAACATCCTTGGCAAAATATTCTATGAAGAAAAAATGAAAACAATAATGAAAATCAGAAAGGGAGGTATTACACTAAAGAAAAAACTAAGCAAAGGAGAAATCAAGTCAAATAACAAAAATGGCTGGGAATACAAATCATGTCTCCATAATAACCCTGAATGTTAATGGCCTAAACTCTCCAATCAAAAGACATAGGCTAGCTGACTGGATTAGGGAAAAAAAGAACCTACAATATGCTGCCTCCAGGAGACTCATCTCAGGAAAAGACATATGCAGATTGAAGGTGAAAGGTTGGGAAAAATCATACCACTCACATGGACTATGGAAGCAAGCAGAAGTTTCCATCCTCGTATCAAATAAAGTAGACATCAGCCAAAGTTAATCAAAAGGGATAAAGAAGGACATTCTATACTGCTCAAGGGAATGATACATTAACAAGACATAACAATTATAAATATATATGCCCCAAACATGGAGCATCAATGTTCGTCAAACAAAACTCTTTTCAAGTTCAAGAGTCAAACAGACCACAACACAATAATTTTGGGTGACTTTAACATACCTCTTTCACCACTGGATAGATCTTCTAAATAAAAGCTTAACAAAGAAACTATAGAACTCAATAATATAATCAATAACTTAGACTTAACTGGCAAATATAGGATATTTCATCCTTCAATGAGTGAATACACTTTATTCTCAGCAGCACATGAATCCTTCTCTAAAATAGACAATATATTATGCCACAAAGCAACTCTTGACAAATAAAAAAAGTAGAGATACTACCATGCATTCTATCAGAGCACAGTAGAGTAAAATTAGAAATTAATGATAAAACAAAAAATAAAAATTACTCCAATACCTGGAGACTAAACAATATGCTACAGAATGAACAATGGATTGCAAAAGACATCAAGGAGGAGATTAAAAAATTCTTAGAGGTAAATGAGAATACTAATACAACATATCAAAATATCTGGGACACTATGAAGGCATTACTAAGAGGAAAGTTTATTGCATGGAGTTCATTCCTTAAAAAAAGAGAAAGTCAACAAATAAATCATCTAACATTACATCTCAAAGCCCTAGAAAAAGAAGAACAAATCAGCACCAAAAGCAGTAGAAGACAGGAAATAATTAAAATCAGAGCTTAAATCAATGAAATTGAAACAAAAGAAACAATTGAAAAAATTGACAAAACAAAAAGTTGGTTCTTTGAAAAAAATAAATAAAATTGACAAAACCTTAGCCATGCTAACAAAGAGAAGGAGAGAGAGAACTCAAATTACTAACATAAATGATGAAAAAGGAAATATCACAACAGATACTACAGAAATACAGAAGATAATTAGAAATTATTTTGAAAACTTGTACTCCAATAAAATAGAAAATATTGAAGGCATTGACAAATATCTGGAGTCACATGATTTGCCCAAATTGAATCAGGATGATATACACAATTTAAACAGATCAATTTCAAGCAATGAAATAGAAGATGACATCAGAAGCTTACCAAACCAAGAAAAGCCCAGGACCAGATGGATACACAGCCAAGTTCTACAAGACCTTTAAAGGAGAACAGATACCTATACTCTTCAAATTATTTTATGAAATAGTAAAAGAGGGAGCACTTCCAAACTCATTCTATGAAGCCAATATCACCCTGATTCCAAAACCAGGCAAAGATACATCAAAGAAAGAAAACTTCAGACCAGTATCTATAATGAATATAAATGTAAAAATTCTCAATAAAATTCTGGCAAATCAAATACAAAAACATATCAAAAAGATCGTGTACCACGATCAAGTGGGATTCATCCCAGGGATGCAAGGTTGGTTCAACATATGGAAATTACTAAATGTAATTCATTACATCCATAGACTTAAAGATAAGAAGAACATGATTATCTCAATAGATGCAGAAAAAACATTCAACACAATACAGCATCCATTCATGTATAAAACACTAGGAAAACTAGGTATAACAGGAACATATCTCATCATCATAAAAGCTATCTATGCTAAGCTCCAACATCATTCTAAATGGAGAAAAACATACATTGGAGAAAAGATAGCCTCTTCAACAAATTGAAAGCATTTCCTCTAAAAACTGGAACAAAACAGGGATGCCCTCTTTCACCATTTCTCTTTACTATAGTTCTTGAAACACTGGCCAGAGCAACTAGACAGACAAAAAAAGGAATACAGATAGGAAAAGAAGAACTCAAATCAGCACTATTTGCCAACGATATGATTCTATACCTAAAAGACCCAAAAAATTTTACCAGAAAACTTCTAGAACTAGCAAATTAATTCAGCAAAGTAGCAGGATACAAAATCAACACTCACTAATCAAAGGCATTTCTGTATATTAGTGACAAATCCTCTAAAAGGGGACAAGGAAAACCACCCTATTTACAATAGTCTCAAAAAAAAATGCTTGGGACCCAACCTAATGAAAGTGGTGAAAGACCTTTACAACAAAAACTACAGAATGCTAAATAAAAAAATTAAAGGAGGACTTATAAGATGGAAAGGTCTTCCTTCTTCTTGGATAGGCAGAACTAATATTGTCAAAACAACATACTACCAAAAGCACTATTCAGATTTAATGAAATTCCAATCAAAATCCCAATGACATTCCTCATAGAAATAGAAAAAATAGTCCATGAAATTCATCTGGAAAAATAAGAGACCCAGAATAGCTAAAGCAATCCTTAGCAAGAAGAGTGAAACAGATGGCATCACTATACCTGATCATAAACTATACTACACAGAGCAATAGTAACAAAAACAGCATGGTATTGGCACCAAAATGGACTGGTAAACCAATGGTACAGAATGGAAGACACAGAAATTAAGCCACATAATTACAATTATATTAGACAAAGGTGCCAAAAACATACATTGGAGAAAAGATAGCCTCTTCAACAAATGGTGCTGGGAAAACTGGAAATCCATAAGCAACAAAATGAAATTAAACCCCTATCTCTCACCATGCATAAAACTCAACTCAAAGTGGATCAAGGATGTAGGAATTAAATGAGACACTGCACCTATTAGGAAAAAAAGTAGGTCCAAATCTCCATGATGTTGGGTTAGGCCCCAATTTCATTAATAAGATTCCTATAGTGCAAGAATTAAAATCGAGAATTAATAAATGGGATGTCTTCAAACTATAAAGCTTCATCTCAGTGAAAGAAACAATCAGTGAGGTGAAAAGAGAGCCTACATTTTAGGAGCAAATTTTTACCACTCGCACATAAGATAGAGTACTAACTTCTAAGGTATATAAAGAATGCAAAAAGCTAAACACAAAAAAAACAAGTAACCGAATCAATAAATGGGCCAAGTAACTGAACAGACACCTCTCAGAAGATGATATATAATCAATCAACAAATATATGAAAAAAATGTTCAACATCTCTAGCAATTAGAGACATGCAAATCAAAACTACTCTAATATTTCATCTCATCCCAATCAGAATGGCAGTTATCAAGAATACAAGCAATGATAAGTGTTGGCGAGGATGTAGGGGAAAATGCACACTCTTACATTGACAGAGCGACTACAAATTGATTCATCCAGTCTGGGAAACAATACAGAGATTCTTTAGAAAAATTGGAATGTAGCCACCATTTGACCCAGCTATCCCACTCCTTGGTCTATACCCAAAGGTCTTAAATACAGCATACTACAGGGACATAGCCACATCAATGTTTATAGCAGCACAATTCACAATAGCTAAACTGTGGAACCAACCTAGATGCCCTTCAGTAGATGAGTGGATAAAGAAACTGTGGCATATATACACAATAGAATATTACTCAGCAATTAAAGAGAATAAAATCATGGCATTTACAGGTAAATGGATGGAGTTGGAGAATATCATGCTAAGTAAAGTAAGCCAATCCCAAAAAACCAAATGCTGAATTTTTTCTCTGATATAAAGAGGATTCATAATGGGATTAAGAGGGGGAACTATCTAGATGAGCTCTAGATAGGGCAAAGGGGTGGAAGGGTTAGGGAGGGAGCTTGAGGGTAAAAAAGATGATGGAATGAGATGGACATCATTCCCCTAAGTACATGTATGAATACACAAATGGTGTGAATATATTTGTATACAACCAGAGATATGAAAAATGGGCTTTATATGTGTAATATGATTTGTAATGCATTCTGCAATCATATATAACAGATTAGAATTTAAAAATTAAATAAAGAAAAAGAAAAGGAATAAACACAAGGCTGTGCATACACAGAAAAGGTCATGTAAGGACACAGAAAGAAGGTAGCCATTGCAAGCCAAGGAGAGATGCCTTAGGAAAACCCAATCCTGCTGGCACTTTCACCTCATAGTTCCTACTTCAAGCACTGAGAGAAAACAAATTTCTTTGATAACTTGTTATGGCAGCTCTGGAGAATATACAACTCCCATGAAAACTTCCCCTCCATTTTGTCAGAGTTATTCATTAATTCAACAACTATGTATTGAATATCTACTTTTTGTTAGGTATCCTGTGAGGAAACTGGGCATAAAATTATAAAATACAAGAAATTCTATTTCTCACTTGTATGCAAATAAATAGTGACTTCCTAATAGTCTATAGGATTACTGCTAGGGAAAGGAGAAAGACTCAAACTTTTTCTCATTTTGCTTGCAAGTCTTACTGATGTTGGCAAATGTGAAGTCATATCTATGTATCTGTTTGGCCATCATGGAGCAGATAAGAATAAAAAATTAAAGAGATGCAGTAATAACTATTTCCCCAAATTCCTCATCTAGTTTCAGTATCTGGTTGGGGTAGTAGAGTGTTTCCCAAGCTCTCTGCTATGGCTCTTTGGGGTAAGTACCACACACAACAAACTCACAGGGACACTAGAATTATTTTAAGAAAACATGTGGACACTGTAAAACCCACAAGTTCAAGATAATGCTATTTTAATAGCATGTGACATTTGTTTTGATGATTTCATGTATTTACATAGCTTAGGTTTTGTTGGTTTATGTGAAATAAAACATGTATGACACAGAAATTGTGGAACAGGAAATGCATATGGTGGCATACAATTTAATTCTGAGGTTTTGGAAGTTGTGTGGTGCCCATGGGCATGTATACCATTTGCAAGTAATTATAGTTTTATGAATAAAATTAAAATATAAAATATATTTGTTTTGAACTCATGCTATTTTTTCCAAACGGCTATTAAGTTATTAGGAACTAAAAACTTAATTTGTTTGACCTAACCATTTAATAAATGAGTGTTAGTTTTTTGCTTTTTTTTTTTTGTTGTTGTTGTTGGTTTTGGCCTAGGAAGAATGTGAAAAAGATACTGAGACACTAAGCATGCTGCGAACTGAGATTTGGGAATCTCTGGTGTGATGATTTGTCTGGGTTTCTTCGAATGATCACTTTGGAAGAAGCCAGCTGCCAACTAAGATGTCCAACTACCCTTGGCCAGATGTGAGGAAGCCCAATAGCCATTTGAAAAGCTACATGGAGAAAAATGCCCAACCAACTTCCAGCTATTCTAGTCATAAATACTACAGATAAGAGTGGAGAAAATTTCAGCTTACTCCAGCTTCAGCTGCCAACTGACCAGAATCATATAAGCAGTCTCCACCATGTGAGAATTCCCCTGATTAATCCATCAGCTCTCAGAACTGTAAGAAATAATATATTGCTGGTTTATAATTACAATCATATACAGCTGATTTATAATTTTGTAGTACAACTGCATTACCAAAGCAGTTCAATTGCTGTATTACTGAGTTTTAATATAGTTTTGCAAGAAGAAATTCATAACTAGAACAGAATTTTGGTGCTTCAAAAGAGGTGCTACTATAACATAAACTTAAAGCCTGTGTATTTGTTTTTGGACTGAGCAATGAGTGAAAGTTGGAATATCCAAAGGGGTTTTGTTAGCAAAATCTGAAAAGACTTTTGAAGAGGGCTTGAAAGAGAAGAAAATGTTGCTGGAGTTTAGAGAAAAGGGAACCCTTGTGATATGTGTGTGTATGTGTGTGAAGGATATCATAATGGCACTATGACCTGTGGTCATGCAGAAACAAAAAATGGTAGCAAATGAATCTATGTTCTAGAGAGAGATTTTCAGGAAGAACGTAAAAGGTGCCAGTTGGCTTTTTCTAGCTGCCTGTTATAAAATAGGTAGAGATAAATTAAAGAATGAACAATTTGTTTTCCAAATATTATTGAGAGGAAATATAAGTGAATCCTGGTTTATTGGGCTCAGAATTAAAATTATTATTTTTTTATCCTAAGACTGCACCAGCAAGATTCTCAAACTAGAAAAAAGCCCTCAGGAAAAAGATAACATTCAGGGCACTATGACTGAAGTGTGGTTTCAGAGTTAAAGTACCAAAGATATAAATCCTTTTGTTTATACTTCAAAATAGGTAAAGGCATGCCTGCTAGGACTTCTAAAATATGTAGTCTGTTCCTTTTAGACTTTCATTTCTATAAAAGGTTATTAAGAGTATATCTTGTAGCCCCTTGAAACTAGAGAAAACACTTGAGAATCTTAAGATCACTATTTCATAGTACTCTGACTTTGAGTTGAAAGGAGAAAAGGAAAAGGGGCTGTCTCAAGGGAAAAAAAAATAGAAACTACAGCTTTTGTCTCAGGGAGTGGATAATAATTTGATACACAGGAAACCTACACAATTTTTGAAGAAATTATATCATAATGGACCAAAAAGAAAACGGACAGTATACAATGTAGACTTCTGATAGCCAATCTTTATGAGCAGAAAAAAACTGAGGAGGCTTATTTAGCTTAAAACAAGGGTCATTTTTTATGCAAAAGAAAAGAAAATTTCAGAGGATGGAAGCAAGACTTCACAGGGAAGAATGAAGAATTATTTTCTGAAAGTAGGACTGGGATGTAACCAAAACTAGAAATGAAAGCCTGACAGAATTTCAGAATTGCACATATTACTTATTTTATCCCCTTTTGGAATAATAAGGTGATTATTCTGTGCATGTCTCACCATTGAATCTGGGTAGGGGCTGAGTGGGCAGATGATTGTCTTTGTTTCATTGGTCTTAAAACCAAAAGAAAGTGTACTTGAGAAGTTTTACCCAAGCATTCATACCAAAATATGACCTAACTTAGATGATACCTTGGTTAGGAAACTGGTCCCAACTTAGTTCTGGGGTTTTGAAAATAACCCAATCAATAAATGGGATAAGGAACTAAATAGACACCTCTCAGAAGATGATATACAATCAACAAATATATGAAAAATGTTCCACATTTCTAGCAATTAGAAAACTGCAAATCAAAACTACTCTAAGATTTCATCTCACTCCAGTCATAATGGAAGCTATTAAGAATACAAGCAACAATAAGTGTTGACGAGGATGTGGGGGAAAAGGCACATTCATACATTGCTGGTGGGACTGCAAATTGGTGCAGCCAATATGGAAAGCAGTATGGAGATTCCTTGGAAACTGGGAATGGAACCACCAATTTATCCAGCTATCCCACTCCTTGATCTATAGCCAAAGGACCTAAATACAGCAAACTACAGTAACACAGCCACATCAATGTTATAGAAGCTCAATTCGCAATAGCTAAACTGTGGAACCAACCTAGATGCCCTTCAATAGATGACTGGATAAAGAAACTCTGGTATATATACACAATAGAATATTACTTAGCATTAAAAGAGAATAAAATCATGGCATTTGCAGGTAAATAGATGGAGTTGGAGAATATTATGCTAAGTGAAGTTAGCCAATCCCCAAATCAAATAGTGAATGTTTTCTCTGATATGGGGATGCTGATCCATAATGGGGATGGGGTGGAGGAGCATGGGAGGAATGGAGGACCTTTATATAGGGAAAAAGGAGAGGGAGGAAAAGGAAGGAGACAGGGAGTAGAAAAGAAGGTGGAATAAATGAACATCATTACACATGTAGACACAAGTGGTGTGACTCTACTTTGTGTACAACCAAAGACATGAAAATTTTGCTCTATATGTACTAAGAATTAAAATGCATTCTCCTGTCATATATAACAAATTAAAATAAATAAATAAATTTTAAAAAATAATCTGGGGGTTTTGAGATATTATTGTAATGTGATGAAACTTTATTGGACTTGGGAGAGGGTGAATATATTTTTCATGAGGGAGAGTTCTAGGAGCCAAGGGTTGACTATGATAGATTATCTCTATAATGGCTACCATCTTTTCCTTATTTTACTATCTATATTACCGTCATTGAGATAGATTCTGTTACTAAGCTTCCCTTGAGTTTTTACCGGTCTTTGTAACTTGCTCAACCAACCAATAGAATGTGGGGACATAACATTCTAGGGCTTTTGAGGTTAGATCATAAGAAGATATGTAGCTCTATCAGAGTCTTTTAGTAGACTTGGAATGTGTGAAAGAAAGCAGTTATAGCATCAGAAATCCAATTACACTAAGGCTGCCAGTCTGTAAAGAAGCAAAAGCCAACCACATGGATAGGCTGCATGAAGAAAGAAAAACATGCTCAATCAACTCCCAGCACTTTCAACCATTCCTTTCCGAGCAACAGACAGGTGAGTGAAGACATCCTCAAACAACTTCAGTTTCCATGACCTTACGACTGCAACATTATGAGGGACCCCAAGTGAGAACTATGAAGCTTAGCCCATCAATTCTCAGAGACACTGATATATAATTGTTTGAAGAACTAGATGTTGGGGTGTTTTCTGTACAGCAGCAGATAATTGGAGAAATTAATAACATTTTGTTTTTCATATGACCATGTTTATAAATGCTTCACCTTTGCAAAAATCTATGACAATTAAACCCATGTTGATTACTGTAGAAATAATGAATATTTGATCTGCCTACTTGTAGAGGCCGAGAGAACAGTGAAAAAAGACCAAATTTCCAACATAACTCTTGCCACTAAGTAACTATCCTTGTGCAAAATCAATTAAATGCATTGAAATTCAATGTCCTCATTTGTAAAGTGGGATAAATATTTTGCCTTTCCTTGTCTACAAAGTTATGATAAAAGTCAAAGTAGACAATGAATATGAGAACTCCTAAGAAACTATAGAACTTAGCATTAATGTAATGTAAGGAACTTTCAAAGTGATCCTATTTGTGAGAAAAAAATTTGGTTTTGACAGTATATTCAATTTTAAT
The DNA here is from genome assembly GCF_001458135.2 of Marmota marmota marmota. Taxonomy (NCBI): domain Eukaryota; kingdom Metazoa; phylum Chordata; class Mammalia; order Rodentia; family Sciuridae; genus Marmota; species Marmota marmota. The sequence goes on along the minus strand of NW_026000243.1, from coordinate 10,431,602 downwards.
AGGAAAAAAGTACTTCATCAATGGAAATCACAGTGCAAATTCTTAAGACTGTCCCAGAGAGTAAGGTACAAGCTTTGGTGTCCTAGTATGGTATAGCCAGAAAATCGACAAAGTGGTAAGAAGTAGAACCATGTGACAAAGGATTGTTCATTCCTTACTTCTATGTAACAAATTACCCTAAACTTAATGGTTTAAAACAATATGGCTTTATTATCTCACACAGTTTCTTGAGTCAGGAATTTAGGAGTGCCTTGGCTGGATTGTTCCAACTGGAGTTCTTCCAGGAATTGGCAGTCAAGCTGTAGGCTGGAGCCGCTGTCATCATCTGAAGGTTGGATGGAGGATAGGGATCAATTTCCAGCACAGCTTTCTCATAGAAGCTGTGCATAGAGGGCTTGAGCTTCTTGTCACCTGGACACCTTCATAGTACTGCATCTTCAGTGTCCTCAAACTGTATCAGTTCAACCCCCCACCCCCTTACCCCCAGAGAAAGGGATCTAAGGGAGAGCAAGACAGAAACCTCATGGATTTATGACCTAGCCTGAGAATGACATACCATAATTTCTGCAGTATTTTATTGATTTGTATTGGTCAGCCCTATTCCTTGTTGAAGGAGAGAGGATTCACAAAGTTGTGAATACTAGGTAGGAGTCTCTGTGAAGGCCACCTCAAAAATACAGTGTGTACCAAATAAAAGAAAATGAAGATCGTTAAGAAATGAGAAAGAGGGGGAAGAATTGTGGTACCATTGTGATGAGTCAAAGGGAGAAGTGATTAGGCAAAGTGGAATCAAGAGAAAGAAGGGGAAGTTGGGAAATTTATCATTTCCCCTGCTTCTTCTATCTTTTTAGCACTACTTTTTCCTTTAGAAACACACTCAGCAGAAAGACATAAATCTGGGCACTGGCCTCACCTGCTGTGAACCAATTTCCTCTCCAGCATCCTGACAACACCACAGGGGCTCTAGAAGCACAGAACAGCAGTGGCAGAGGGATTCATACACACAGCTGGCGAGTGACAGGACTTGGATCCAAACTTGGACTTGTCAGATGCCAAAGCTGTTGTTCTTTCCACCATATTATCAACTTGTTTTCCAGGGCTAAGAGAAGTAGTATTCTAACTTTTGGTGCCTCCACCCATCTGAGCTTACAGGATCACTCTCAGAGGTTAGAATCCTCGTAATTCAATGTTAAGATCAGAAAGTCTTGGTTGTGTTTATTGCCCCCAACAACCTTTTTGTATATTTCTACGTCATTGGTTCCCCATCTTCTCTCATATCTCAGTTCCATTCTTCACCATTTATCTCTCCCCCTATTATTATTTGTCTCTGTTAACATGGTTATTTATCCCCATAAAGCATCCTGAGAGACAAGGAATGAAGAATGTTGCTGCTAAGTCATGGGATGCTAAAGACCCTCTGTGGAGACTGTGGATGTAGAAATATCTGTTCATCTGACTAAGTAAAAACTGCATGACATAATAGGAAAAGTGAATTTAAAACTTCCTTTTCTGTGGGGGAAAATAGCTTAGACAGGAAGATATTCAGAGGGGTTGACAGGTAATACACATTTCTTCAGTTTTACTTCTAAGTTGAGAATGTTACACTTGTGAATAGCCTTGCTCTGTCTTGCATCTTATCACAGAGTTATCTCTCTTTTACAGAAAAGGGAGGGAGAAATAGAGAAATGCTATGCTTTGGCTGTGAGATATCCCCCTAAAATCTCACATGTGAGACAATGCAGAAGGTTTAGAGGAGAAATGATTGGGTTGTGAGAATCTTAACCCAATCAGTGAATTAATCTCCCTAATAGGGATTAACTGATTGGTAACTGAAGTGGAAGGGTATGGCTGGAGGAGGTGGGAATTGAAGGTGTGGCTTTTGGGTATATATATTTGTATCTGGCAAGTGGAGACTTTTCTCTCTCTGCTTTCTGATCATCATGTGAGCTGGTTTCCTCTGCCACATTCTTCTGCCATGATGTTCTGCCTCACCTTGAGCCACGAGGAATGGAGCTGGCCTTCTATGGACAAAGACCACTGAAACCATGAGCCCTCATAAACTTTCCTCTTCTACAGTTGTTCTGATTGGGTCCTTTTAGTCACAACAACCAAAAGCTGACTAAAACAAGCAGGGACATTTTTGGATAGTCAGGGAGATCCAGAACCCCAGAGGAATCATGTCACTGCACACAGGGATTTTTTATTCAACTTGGCCTCTTTCTAACTACCAAAATATTCTGGTTCAACACGTACACACACAGACACACAGACACACACACACACATACAATATGCACATACATACTTATGCAGACTCACATATAACTTATTCCTGGTCATTTTGTTTTGATTTCTTGGCCTCCTTCATCCTGCAATTCTCTGTACTTCCACTGTGTAGCAGACTCTGACCTCCTACTATGGAAAGGTAGCTTGAGGCCTGCTTTTCTGAGAGGCTGACTGATTTCACATTTGATGTGGCATCTAAAAGAAGTAAAAAAGCTTTAGCCATGAGCTGTTGTAAGGGCTTTATTGGAGTGTCAGTGTTTCATTGTTTTTTTTGTTTGTTTGTTTGTTTTTTTATGGCAGCGTTAAGTGAGTTGACATGTCATAAACTTTCCCACAGGATGTCTTAGGGGCAGGTAACAGTGGAAAGGTAAAGAAAACCTATCTTGTACACAATCCAGCTATTGTGTCCACAAATTGCTGACCCTTTGGAATGCTCAGGTCAGTTTGCTTCTCTTTCATGCTATATCCCAGAGTTGAGGTGGGCTACAAAAGCAGTGAGGTATATAAATGTTAGAAAGCAGAACACCCTGGGGGACTATGACTCCTACTGAAATGGAAATGGCTGAAGAATACTCTATGAATACACACATACAGATTTGTACAGGGATAAAATGGGTTTTCTCTTCCTAGAGATTTTTAAGAAGCAGATTCCTTAAATGTTATCTAACTTTTGTGTTTTTAACTTTCTATGACTTTAATGAAATGCCTGAAATAATTAACTTATAAAGAAGAAAAAGTTTATTTTGATCCATAGTTTTGGAAATTTTAGTCCATAATCCAGTGATTCTAATGCCTTGTCTGGTAAGGCAGAAATTGGGGTGGGAGCACATAGCAGAACAAACCACTCCACTTCATGAGCCAGGAAGCAGAGAGAGGAAGAGAAAGAGATTGAAGTCCCCAAATTCCAACTACGGCATACCTCAAATGACCTCAGGACCTCCTACCAGGCTCTACCTCTCAAAGGTTCTACCACCTTACGGTAATGCCACCCTGGGACCAGTCCTTTAACACATGGACATTAGGGGGGACATTGAGAATCCAAACTATAGAATTTTGTGATATAAGCTTCTTTCTGGAGGCAGAAGACTGGATTGGTCAATTTGGGTAGCACCACAGTGGTGCTCAAGCTCTTTTATTTATCCCAGATGCTTCATTAAACATGAAATTAGCCAAGTACTCAGTAAAGCAAGCCCCACCAGCTGCCCCCCCCCCCGAAAGCCTGTCTGAGCCTCCATCCTCCTTTTTCCTATCCCAACTCTCTCTGTGTTTGTGAGTCATTATAGTGCAGCGGCTGTGTTAGAATCAGACAGCCCAGGCTCTGACCCACTTGTCTGGCATTTTGACAGAAATGAGAATTACACCCTTTGCCACTTGAAGGCTGTTGAGTTTTTTTGAGTGTGTCCTAACAGCAGGCTGACTTTCATAGAGCTTTAATTGGTTGTAGGAAGTCTGCTAGGAAGGACCCTTGGGGAAAGGGTTAATTTCTAATGCTACACCCTGAAAAGCGAATGTTCACCAGACAGACTCCACAATTTCATCCCTTCCAGCCTTTAGGCCATACAGTTTCTCTTACTGAGAAGCTGCTCTACACAACCCGGCATTGCTGACTGCAGTATAGCCCAGGAGAAAGAAAGTGGCAGAATCTCCTGGCCTCAGATGAGAATCTCATCTGATCCAAAGGTGAGACTCAGGGTGACTTTTGAGACTAGATCTGCTTTCTCATCCCAGTGTAAACAACTGTATTTGGCCCCTGAAACGAGCATAAAGTCTTTTTCCAAGTTCTGCAGCTATTGGACTTCATGTCTTGTGTCGGAGGCAATTTCTATCTTTTTTTCAGGAGGGTCTGTGTGAGAGAGGAGGCAGTGAGTTGGGCTGGATCATCCGTTGAGACTGAGGGGTTAAAGGAAAGGATGGTGGATCATATATACCCATCTACAGTCTCCATGTTTATCAAAGGAAGGACCTCTTACTGATGAGATTATATTTTTCTGTATTTCAGGAAAGATCCTTTTTCTATGTTGTATTAAAAAGGCTCAGATATTCCTTCTTGAATTACAGAGTTTGCAGTAGTCAGGTGTCCTGATGAAAGAAAGGGAGGGAAGTCTGCACAAAAGGGCTGGTCCTTGACTCCAGCACTTGTTCAAGGAGGGTGTCAAAGGCAATGCTCAAGCATGATGCCTCTTCCTACCACAATGACCCTGGTCAAGGAGCTGCAGGCTGGCAGTGGGTGAGTTAATTTTCTCTTTGTTGCAGAGACCATTGGAATTTGCCCTTGTATCTATTCTGTCTGAATGGATGATGGTCCTCATGCTATTCCTTGAAGTGCTCTATCTTGCATAAGGGCCAACTTTGATATTCAACATCACAAGCTTCTCTTCCATGAGGCAGATGAAATGGAGACCCCCTCCCACTTTCTTCAAGGCACAGTAAGGGAGCATAATTTGTTCTTCATAGATCTTTTCAGCTTCCTCCCGTATGATTTTATATAAACTCACCAAAGTGTACATGAGCAAATGTACATATGGGGATACAAATAAGTCCTCTTGAAAGACAGGTTGAGAAAGTGATTGCATAGACTGGTTTAAACATGGATTTTTCCATGTACTAACTTTCCGTGGCGTTTCTCCCTTTTGTATCTCTGTTAACTTTTTTGTGAAGTAGGGTTGCTAATGGAATAAACCGCATAGTGTTGTTAAGATGAAGAGAGTTAATGTATGTAAAGTTTTTAGGGTAGCACAGGGAACAAATATATCATAGATTATGATTACTAATTCCTTTATTTCACACACATGAGCTTGAATATAGAAACTGTTGGCCTCTTGAAAATCAGGACAGGTTTTCTGAATTTCTCAGTAATTGGAAGATTGTACTTTTGATCCATTGCTCTCTTGGGTCGACAGTTGCTGGCAGTTAAGACCTGCCACTGGGGCAGATCTCTGGTCTCCTCTTCAGTCACACTCCATGATCTCTCCCTCACATTAGGGAAGAAAGCAACCAATATCGAGCTGGGATGCTCCATATTAACCGTTTCTTCCTCTTATATGAAAGAGTGAGAAGGTAAATTGAGTAGGGAATGAAAGACTGATAAAATCTCTTTCCCTATTATAAAGCTTGAGTTCTATAGTAGTCTGTCTTTATCCACAGGAGTATACATTCCAAGGACCCCAGGGGATACCTGAGATTGTAGAAAGTACTGAACTCTCTCTATAATATATTATTTCCTATATACATGTACCTATGATTAAGTTTAATTATAAATTAAGCCTACTAAGAGATTAATCATAACTTGTAATTAAATAGAACAATTATAACAATACTGTAATAAATGCTAAGTGAATGTGGTCTCACTCTCAAAAATATCTTATTGTACTATAGATCTTTGCAACTTCAGCATGCAATTTTTTTTCCTTATTAAGTTGAGAACTTTTACCTTTTCACTTAAAGGAAGTATTTTATGGCTTTTCGTTGGCATATTCAAATTGCCAGCATCACTACTTTTGTATTTGGGGGCCATTATTAAGTAAAATAAGGGTTATTAGAATGCAAATCCTGCTATACCATGATACTCAATCTGATTACTGAGGATGGGTACTAAGTGACTGATAGGAGGGTAGCACAGATAGCATGGATGCTCTGGATAGAGAAATGATTCATACTCCAAGTGGGATAAAGTAGGATAGCATGAGATTTTATCATGCTACTTAGAATGGCATATAGTTTAAAATTCATGAATTGTTTATTTCTAGAATTGCCCATTTAATATTTTGGGACCATTGAGGTAACTGAAACCATTGGTAGGAAGGTATAGATAAGGGGGAAATAGTCTAGATTGGCTAGAGATAAAATATAATCATATGAATTTATATATGCTTGTGCAAAAACTCCTCTCTCTCTGGACAATGTAGCATGTAAATCCAATATGATATTTATAGGCAATGAGTACCTATACATCAGTGTAAATTTAAATTTCATTTTATTGTATCCACTTGCCTCCTTTTAGTACCATATTCAACATGCTTATTATTTTTGCACTTGAAAGGCATTATGAAATTGATAGTGATCATAAAACACCTTAAAAGTGGGACAAACATAACTTAGAGTTGATATATTTATATCCAGTGGTGTTTATAAGTTGAAGTTTCTTTCTGTGTGAGTTCACAGACTGTATTAATGTGTAAGTAAGGCTTAACTCTAAATAACACAGTTCATTTTTGCTGACCAGTGGAATTAGAAGTATCATTTAGTAGTTAAAGAGGCATAGGAGGTAGTATTAGAGGTAAGTTTCCACATGTCTGTGCCCTGCACAAAGGTACTTTTCTGAGGAGATAAGGAGGAGTTGAAATCCACCCTGTGTTCTATTGGCAAACCACATGATCCATCTCGGCACCACATGGGCCACAGGAAATAATGTGTTAGTCAACCTTTCCTTGCTGTGACCAAAATACCCAACAAGAACAAGTTGGAGGAGGAAAATTTTATTTTGGCTCATACTTTCAGGGTTTAGTCCATGGTCCTCTGAGCCCATTGCAATGTGCTCAAGGTGAGGCAGAACATCACAGGATAAGGGTGTGGGAGATGAGCGCTGCTAACATCATGGTGACCTGGAAGCAGAAAGAGGGGAGGGAAAGTGGCCACAAAGAAAATGAAACCTTCCAAGGCATGCCCCCAGTGACTCACCTCTTCCAGCCACATCTCATCTGCCTACAGTTATCACCCAATCAGTGCATTCAAATTAGGATGGACTGATTAAGTTTTAGCTCTTGTGATTTAATCATGTTACCCCTAAATATTCCTGCCCTGATTTGGAAGATTTTAAGAACAACTCATATCCAAACTATAGCAAATGGCATTTTCCAGAAGAGATGAGTGTTTCTAAAAGGTATATATATTTTTATTTCCCAGTAGGCATTAAACCTGGTGCTTAGAAAGTAAGAGTTCAACTCTTGGCAAATTACTAATTAACATTGTATAACTGGGGAAAACAAATGTTCTGAAAGTTAATTCCTTATCTATATTTTATTTTTTATAGGCATGTTGTGAGAAATAAAAAAGATATAAACTAAACAAGATATGCTGTGGATCCCCAAATCTGTAAGTGCTGAAAGCACAATAGCGAATAAGACAAAGTCTCGTGACCTGCAGGACTCTTCCACTTGATTGTACCATGGTATCTAAGGCTCATCCTGTCCAAAACTGGAATTAGCATCTTCCTTCCACCCTCCTCTATTCTGTGTGTTACTGGCTTGCATCATCTTCACCAGATCACCCAATTCAGAAGCCAGAGTCTCTTTTATCCCAACATTAATAAGACCCATCAATTCTTCTTTTTAATATTTCTTTTACATAATTGCCACTATTTGGTCAATTTCTCATTTCTTCTTGCAGAATTTGTAATGATAAAGAGGAAAATAATGATGACATCATTTTATTTATGCAACAAATATTTTTGAGCCCCCATAATGTACAACTTCTTTTTTTTTTAAAGAGAGAGAGAGAGAGAGAGAGAGAGAGAGAGAGAGAGAGAGAGAAGAGGAGAGGAGAGGNGTTCTATCTGAAAGAGAGAGAGAGAGAGAGAGAGAGAAGAGGAGAGGAGAGGAGAGAGAGAGAGAGAGAGAGAGAGAGAGAGAAATTTTAAAAAATATTTATTTTTCAATTTTCAGTGGACACAACATCTTTATTTTATTTTATGTGGTGCTGAGGATTGAACCCAGTGCCCTGCACATGCCAAGCAAGCGTGTTACCACTTGAGCCACATCCCCAGACCCAAACAAACAATGTTTTCAATGAGAAAATATCTGTAACATTACCAGTCATTAGTCTAAAGCAAGTCAAAGCTACAATGAGATACAACCGTATACTCATTACTTTGCCTAGAACCATCATTACCAATAACCTGATAATTCTAAGTGCTGACAAGGATGTAGAACAACTGAATATAATGATAATATGATATAATGAGGTGGAGCAAATATAATTCTCATATTTTTCTGCTGGGAAGGCAAAGCACTGTAGTCACTATAGAAAAGAGTTTGGCAGATTTTATAAAATTAAATATACATTTATCACATAACCCAGAAATCCAACTTATAGGTATTTCCTGAGTTAAAAGAAAGTTATGCTCTCATAAAAGTTGCAAGTGAATATTTATAGCAGATTTTTCATTATACCCCCCAAATTGGGAACAACTCAAATGTCCTTCAGTCAGGGAATAAGTGAATGAATGAATGACTAAAAGAAGGAGCAACATAAATGGATTTTAAATGCATTATGCCAAGTGAAAAAGTCAGACTCAAAAAGCCTATGACTGCATGCATCCATTTATAGACCATTCTAAACAACAATAATAACAACAACAAAACAAAAACAAAAATAAAACAAGACTACCTGGTCAGGAAGTAGATAAGCAGTCTCCAGGGGTCAGGGGTCAGGAGTTGATACAAAGGGGTGTGGACCAATAAATTAGAGTTGTCTAATGTTACCACTAACTTCTTTTTGGAACCTCATCACAGGTCCTACAGTTTCTGCTCCACTCCCACCTGGAATTTTGCCATCTCCAGGCTGCTAGAGAGACCTTTCTAGATAAAAACCTGAGCTTAGAACTCTGGAGTTAAAAAATCTCTTGGTGTTTGCCATTATTTTCAGTACACAGTAACCTGAGTAGATACTATCCCATGTCATAGCTTAGAGTACACAAGGCCCTTCCCAAACTTGTTCTATTGGCCTCCCTGACTTCCTTTTCCACCTCTCTTTCTCATGTACTCTTTTCTTTACCTCCTCCTACATACTTGAAGTTTACACTACTTAGCACCTCTTAGACAACCCACATAGTCTTCCCTCTGCTTGCGTCTCTTTTCCTGTGTTTCCTAGTCTAAGTGACTCCTACTCCTCCTTCAAAAGCCAGCTGGGACCTCACCTACTCCATGGCTGCACATGTTTCCTTCTCAGAAAGTACCCACAACACTGATGGGTTTGTGATCATGGAGTCTCCCTGCCCAGGAGGCAGATTGCTGAAGACAAGGACCCTGTCTCAGTATCTCTACCCCTGGCACAGTCCTGGGCAGAGTGCAGACACCCAATAAGTATATTTTGAAAAAAAATGCTTCTTAATTATAATCTGGAATTTTTCTTTTAGAGTTAAGCTTCTACCATCTCGGCATGGAAACACATAGATGTGATAGGTGTGTTCTAGTGTATTTTGATTGACTGGTTTTTCTTTCTTCTTTTTTTGGTACTGGGGATTGAACTCAGGGGCACTTGACTACTGAGCCACATTGCCAGCCCTATTTTATATTTTATTTAGAGACAGAGTGTCACTGAGTTGCTTAGCACCTTGCTTTTGCATTCCTCCTCTCTTTGCTTCTGAGCTGCTGGGATTATAGGTGTGTACCATGGTTCCAGGAGACTATGATTTTTCTTATATTCTAGTGACCAATGCCTTAGGAATAAGAATTGAGGGGGAAGAGATATTGAGCTCCCATACTTTTCTGAGGGATCATCAATTTCTTGTCCCCATTGTATTAATTTTGGTAGGAAAGTTGAATGCTACTGATAAAGATCAACATAAAGAGAGTCCTTGTTTTTTGAGAAATGGGACTGGTAAAAGAATGCTTCACTTGCTGTGAAGTGTGTGGAGTAAACCTAAATGAGGACAAGGTGGGGAAGTTTGCCTGGGGAGTAATTAAGAAAGGTGGTCAGTCATCTGTGTCTTGACATGGGCTGCTGGCATCCATGAGGAAGGTTTGTGGTTAACAAGGAGGAGGTCTGTAGCACAGGGATGCCTAATTTCAGCAGCAGTAACAACTATTAGGGTTGGACTTTGGCTCTGCTAGTGTTTAGCAGATCTGGAGGGACATGCCAGTGATTCTAAGCTGTTCTTTGTAATTCCCTTAACTGCCCTTGGCTGACCTAGTTATTAAGAAATCTTAATTCCCTGGTCTTGTTAGTGAAACAATCACTCTTGCTTCACATGTAAACATATATATGTGCTTTCATCGTTGTCTCTCGTGGTCTTAAGTTTTATTTAACAAGACTGGATCTTTAAACTTGGAGGGCATTTTGATATTCTCAGAGTCAACATCCATTACTAATATTACAAGATACAATTTCTGAGAGCATGCATCTTTGTGAGGCAGGAAGAGCTGGGGAAAAAGCCCAAGGGAAGCTGGAGGGCCAAGGGCTCAGTTCCAAGCTTGACTGTATTATAGGAGGCTCTATCTGCCCCTGCCTGGGCTGGGGGATCCTGCAGAAACTTAATCCTTTTGAATAACCATTCAGCTCCTGAGATGAGCTCTCCTGACTGCCATGTTGAAAATGTCAGCCCCAGATGGTCTGGTGGTTACATTTTCTCAAAACAGTTGGGAGCCTCTGCCAACTTCTCTAAGGAATGGAAAAGATAATTTTTAAAATGCTGATTAACAGAGCAAAATGTACTTGAGCTGGTAACAGATTTTTTCCCTCCTCCTTTCCACCCATTTGCTGCAAACAATCTATGGTGATTCAAAACTTGAAAAAGAAGCTGATGGTTTCTCTGAGAGATGATGCCTTGGAGAAAAGTGAAAAAATGGTGACCAGAGAAGAAGAAACATCCCTAAGAGATGTAGTGAATCAGAGACTTCTTCCCTTGATTTTCTCATGTACTGGGAGGCACTCATGGGGTTGACATCCATGATTCTGATGCCCTTCCTGTGGACCAACACTCTGCAACTCTTCCAGGATCCTGTTTATGCATCAAGGATGTGATAAGGTGTGAGCTGGGAAACTTCAAAGTAACTTTGGTCCTTTGGTTCTTGTAATTCAGCATCCGTTTTTTTATTTTTTTTTCCTGAAGAAGCCTGAGGAGGTCTAAGCCAACTTTCTGGTTCATCCTGACCCAGGCAGTTAGTCTGTTTATGTTTACTTGAAGTGATCTAGAACTTGAACACTAAGTAGGCAATCGTGTTAGCTTTCTTCCATTATGACAAAGTATCTGAAATAATCAAATTATAAGGAGGAAAAGTTTATTTTGGCTCATAGCTTCAGAGGTTTCAGTTCATGGTCATTTGGCTCATTGATTTGGGCCTGTGATAAGGTAGAATATCATGGTTGGCAAAACATGGTGGAAAAAAATTGTTCATCCTGTTGCAAACAGGAAACAGAGAGAGGGATAGGAAATGTTCAGGGTTCCAGTATTCCCTTGAAGGGCACATCCTCAGTGACTTCACTTCCTTCAATGAAGCTCCACCTCCTGAAGGTTTCACCACCTCCTAATAGCACCTTAGGCTGGCAACCAAGACTTTGATACATGAGTTTGGGGGAACATTCAAGATCCAAACTGTAGCAATAACTGACTACAAGCTATTTTCTTTGATCATATGTGAATACTTGTATTTCTGATAATGCTTAGTATCTGGATTCTAGTCCCTGTTTGCCTACTCTTTCAGACTCTCTATAGTCTGTATGTTTATTATAGTCCTAGAAAAGGTAACCTATGAGTCTTCAGCCCTGAATTCACTGTACAATTTTAATTTTCATGAGGCCCATCATAAATGAGGCAAAAGTGAGAGAATTGGCAAGAAATAGGGCAGAAACTAAAGAGAGACCAACTGCTCCTGGGTCTTTCTTTTCATGGAAAAACAATATGGATATGGAATCTTGCAAGATGATTAATGGAAACCAACAGGTTAGTGTTTTATCCCCTTGAAATCTTCTGAATTTATACATCAGGGACAGATGTGCCTACCATAAATAAGAAGCAGAAGTAATGGGACTCTGAAAATCTCTTGTCCTCACCCTGATGACAGCGTGCTATGTGCCAAGCTTCTACCTGATCGGGTGATTACAGACACTTCTTCCTTTCTCAATGACCCTTAAAGATCTCTTGTTTTGAGGGGTCACTTTTCTTGTCTCCTTGTCCTGCCTGATGTTGCTGGGTAAGAGGAAGTCATTTTATGACATTTTCTGCTAGGCTGTCTCTATCACTGAAGAACCAGGGGACTTCTCTGTATTTATTCTGAAGTCCCAGTCCTTGGATAAGAGTAAGCAGTTTTATTTATGAATAGTTTTAATGTCTCTATTTTTGATCTTTAGGTGTTGCTTTCCTCTCAGCCAGGTCTTCTCCTTTCTGGGGAGCTCAAGTGGCCTCTCTGTAGTGTTCTTGGTGCACACAGAGACAGAGCGATTGTAGGCCTGTTTGTATGTGATCTTCTCACAGTTGTTGGAAGAATGTATATGTTGATTTTAGGAACTCCATGATGTTTTAATAGCTGGGCTAGGTTTTCCCAAATCCCCACTTTGACCTGCAAGTATTAGGGATGGTTGAAGTTGCATGAGCTTCTTTAAGGAATTGAGTTATAGTAATGATATATAGCAGTGAATTCAATGGAACCTTCAAGATCCTAATTTATCTTAATCTGAAGAAATTCTTAGCAATTTTTTTAGCTTTTTACCTTTATTCTCAGGTCACACTGTAAAACTAGCATTTTCACATGTTGCTTCCTTAAGTCTTCCTTCTATATTATCACTATGACTAACATATGTGTTTACAAGAAAGCGTATTTACAGATACATTCCTTCAGACTTTAAATTGTAGACTCTCAGACAGTACTTTTTATCTTCTGACTGAAGATATGTCTAGCACATTTTGTTCAAGGCACATGAATCAAAAACTAGGCATGATCTTTGCCTTGAAGAAACTTTCAAGCAGCCAGCAGTTCTACTCCCAGGTATATCCCCAAGGGAAATGAAAACATATGTTCTAACAAATACTTTTGCAAAAATGTTCATAGGAACATTATTCATAATAACTCCAAAGTGGAAACACCCCAAACACCCTCAACTGATGAATGGATAAATAAAGATAGCCTATCTATACAATGAAGTACTACTGAGCCATAAAACAAGTAATTTACTGATGCATGCTGTAAGATAGATGAACTTTGAAAACATTAGTCTAAGAGAAAGACACCAAAGACCACATACTAAATGGTTTCATTTATATAATATGTTTAAAATATGGAAATGTATAAAGGCAGAAGCAAATTAATTGTTGCCTAGGCCAGGGGAAGGGAGAAATTGGGGATAAATCAGAAGTGACTTAATAATTATGAACCATCTTTCTAGGGTGGTGAAAATTATCTCAAAATTGACTGCAGTGATAGCTGAACTACTCTCTGAACCCAAAACTGTTGAATTGTCTACTTTAAATGGGGGAATTTATGATATGTGGGTTGTATCTCAATTTAGAAAGAGACGGAGAGAAAAATGTTCAAACAGAAGTCAACACAAACTTTTTCTATCTAAAATCCAAGATAAAATCTTCAGAGTTATTTCTCTCTGCAGCCCCCATGGAAGGATTCTTGCCTCACCAGAGGACATAGTCCAGTGAGTTGACCAAAGGGAAGGTCTTCCCACCCCGGTAGTACTTTAGAGTATGTACAAGTGTCAGGGCCTAGCCAGGAACAAATTGGAAGCCCTGGGGTTGGAGTAAACCTATCTCATGACATTTATCACTTCTTATATAACAAGCCGAGAGATTTTTATCTTCAGGTTTCACTGTGCAAAAAATAGCATTAATGCTGCAATATTCTATCTGCTGGGTTGCTTGCACTCTATTTCTTTGATGAGCTGAAAAGAGAGATGGAGATAGCATATTGGGAGATGTGGAGGAGGCAGAATAGCTTTTGCCAGAAACCTGGGAATTATCTCTGATACCTCCCTCTCTGTTGCCCTCCCAAGTCAAATCAGTTGCCAACTTCTGTGATATAAAAACTGAATATCTCTACTTCTGTCCAGCTGTTACACTGCCACTGGACTATAAGCTGTTGTATTCATCCTTCATCATCAGGATCTTCTCCATCATAATCTCTTTCCTGAATTACCATAGTAACCTCCTGAACTGATCCTCCTGTATCAACCAGTTCCATTCTCTACCTCACTGCCACCTCCTCCAAGTCTTTTACAGATTGTTATCAGAGAGGACATTTAAAATTGCAACTCTGACCTTGAAATGCTTATTTTAAAAACCTATTCCTTATACCCACATTATTCTAGATAAAGCCTGAAATCTCACAGTTTAGATCCTGTCCACATTCGCTACTCACTCCTCTGTAGACACAATGGTCTGTTCCAGATCCTTGAACTTATCCACAGAGCACATTGTAAGCTCAAGACTTCCACACAGAAAAAGTCCTGCCACGTTCTTCTCCCTACCTCTCCTGCTAATGAATTTCAACTTGTTCTTCAGATTTCAACTTGAATTTCATATTTCTCAGCAAAGCCTCTACATTCCTCCTGTTTCCCCATCCCCAGAATCTCATCATATGTTCTCCTACCCCAGGATTTCCCTTTCACAGCTTTGGAGCACTCATTCCAGTTATAATTAATTATTCATATACTTATTCATTTAGCATCTGTCTCCCTAACTGGACTGCAAACTTCTAGGGAAGTGTGATTGTGTCAGACTTATTCTCCAATGTATCCCCAGTACCTGACCCAGCCTGAGATGAACAGTTCACGCTCAATCACTATTAGAGACAGAAGGCAAGACAGAAATTGCAGCAAAAGGAAGGAAGGTCTGGAAGGAGGGTGAAGGGGAAACAGGGCAGGATGCTTGATCAGCTCAATGGCTCCTCTGCTGAGTGAGGGCCCGTTTGTCATGGAGGCTTGCTGAGGTAGACCTGACCATGCTGAGAGAGTTCAGCCAGGTGGGAGTCAGAGGAGCTGGTGAATGGAGATCCTGCAAGCAGGACTGGGGAAGCTGAGGACTTGAGAATGTGTCTGTCATATCAAGTACAATCTGGCAGTGTTGGAAAATGCAGAGAGGGGAAACCGTGAGGGAGGCAGGCAGGGGCATGGAGAAAGAGGTTTCAGATGGCACTGTTGCTGGTAAGATGTCCTCTGTACTAATGGGATTGGGAAGATGTCATTATTACCTCCAAGAGGAAGCTGCCTTGGCTTCTGTTCTCTCCTGTGGAAATTGCCATCTGTCTCTCTTTTAGATGTCTGTGCTGGGGCCGTTTTGACAGTCTGGCCTTCTTGTGATTGTAGATTTGTTTTAGAGCTACCTCTGCTGTGGCAGGGGAATTAGTGTTTTCACCCCAAGAATGGTAGTCTCTGTCTCTGTCTCTGTCTCTGTCTCTCTCTCTTTCTCTCTCTCTCCCTGGAGGGATCAGGGTTTTGCTATGTTGCCCAGGTTGGTTTCCAGTTTGAAATTCCCCTGCTTTGTACTCCCTAGTAGTGAAGTTTGTAGGTGTGCTCCACCACTTCTTATTAGAAAAGTTATTTTCTAGACTTTGTTCTCTACAGACCACATGGACATGCAATGGCTCTGCCTTAGACATCCAGTAGAATAAAAACCAGGGGAGTCTGTCTGGAGGCAATGAGTGGTATACAGCTGGAGCCAAAGGAACATATATGAATATTCTTTTGTCACTTACTAATTGTGTGACCTTGGTCAAGTTCTATTACTTGTTAGAACCTGAAATCCCCATTTGCAAATTTAGCACAAGAATAATACCTACTCCATAAGACTATTGTAAAATAGTCAAATATTCTATGTACTTGGAAGTAAAATTCAATAAATACTAGATATTTTATTAGAAATTTGTACTAGTTCTTCACAACCCTTCCTGCAAATGTTGTTTTATTAATAATTTATGAACTGACATTCTTATACCTCTACTTTAAGCCAATTTTCTACTATTGTGCTTCAGGTGAGTGTAGGGAACAGATGGTCACTGTCCCCTTGATGATGCCTTTGGGGACAGATGTTAACTTGGTCAAGGACTTGTAGTTTGTCACTGTGTAGATCAGTCAACCTTTCCTGTGAGCCTCATGTTGCCTCACCCACTCTAGTCAATTTCTGGCAGAAAAGGGAGATTGCAATAAAGAAGTGTGAACTTGGATGAAGATTTTCAATATTACTACTTAGTAGTGCTGAAACCTTCGGCAAGCCACTTAATTTCTCTGAATCTAACTTTTCTTATTCGTAAAATCAACATCCTAGTACCAATTGTTTACTTTCTGGATTGTCCTGAAGATTAAACAAAATAACATGTTTATAAAGACTTAGAGCTGAGCCACATGTGCATCACTTATGTTAAGCAATGAATTGGTTAATTTTATGTGTCATTTTTACTTGGTTAAAGGATACCCAAATGGTTGTTAAAACGTTATTTCTGGGTATCTGAGAGGGTTTTTTCCAGAAGAGATTAACATTTGGATCAGCTGACCAAGTAAAGAGGATCAAGCCTCACCAGTGTGAGTAGACCTCCTCTGTCCACTGAGGACCCAAATAGAATACAAAGGAGGAAGGGTAAATTCCATATTCCTTCTGCAGCTGGGACATCCATAGTCTCCTGCTCTGGGATGTGGAAACTCCATGTTTTTCAGTTTTCAGGCCTAATGGCAGCATCCCTCCCCGAGATGCCCCACTAACCTGATGCCCATGATGCCCTACTCATCTGATTCTTGGGTTTTTAACTCAGATTAAATTATACCACCAGATTTTCTGGCTCACCAGCGCACAGACAGAATGCTGTCGGACTTCTAGACCCATATAAGTGTGTAAGGCAATTTTCATCACTGCTCTCCTCTTATCTATCTACCCGTGTATCTATTTATCTCCCATGGGTCCTGTTCCTCTGGAGAACCCTGACTCATGCAAACAGTTTCTTAACTTTGAATACAACTCTGATTGGTCAACACAAATCCATTTCCCAATTAGGAAAACACATTTCAAGCCTTGTATTCTATGGCCTCAGTTAAAGCAAATTTGCTCTATAAGTGGACAAGACTCCTTTTAGTTCTCTTATGCCCTAATCCTCCCTCAATTCTTTTAGGGAGGTCCTCCTTTCTTATCAAGAGATAATCATGTCAACCTATTTCAGGTCTATATTATCTCTCTAAAGTTGTCCCCCCAATTCTTAGCTACCCATTCTATGTTACTATGTTAATGATCTTTCTGAAGTGTACATCTGAGTATATACCTCTTCAGTTAAAATTCTTCATTGGTTTCCCTGTCACTTTTAGGATACTGACTCTTGCAACCCAATTTCCAGATGTGTATCTATAATATATATAAAGAACTCTCAAAACTCAGCATGAATACAACAAGAGAAAAAATAGGCACAAGATTTGAATTGATTCTTCTCCAAAGAAGATATATGGATAAATTAACACATAAAAAGGTGTTTAACATCAGAGAAAATAATGCTATGTGAAGTCAGCCAATCTCAAAAAACCAAATGCCGAATGTTTTCTTGGATTCATAATGGGATATGGAGAGGGAGAATGGGAGGAATAGAGGAACTCTAGACAGGGCAGAGGGGTTGGAGGGGAAGGGAGGGGGCATGGCATTATAAATGATGGTGCAATGTGATGATCATTATTATCCAAAATACAGGCATGAAGACACAAATTGGTGTGAATATACTTTGTATACAATCAGAGATATGAAAATTGTGTTCTATGTATGTAATAAGAATTATAATGCATTCCACTGTCATATATAAGTAAAAAAAATAAATAAACAAAAAAGAAAAGAAAATGCTCCCAAAAGATGTTTAACATTATTAGTCAATAGGAAAATGGAAAATAATACCTCAATGAGCTACCAATACTCATTAATTAGAATGACTAAAAATATTTATTATATCAAGTGTTGGCAAGGATGTAGAACAACTAAAACTCTGACACATTGCTCCTGAGAATATAAAGGGTTACAATCACTTTGGAAAATAGCTTGCTATTTTCTTAAGAAAACAAAATTAAACATGGTCACCATATGATCTATCCATTCCATCCTTAGGCATTTATTTAAAAGAAGTGAAAGCATATATTTATACAAAGAGTTATGAATGAAAAGTCATATAAACTTTGTGGTAGTCAAAAAATGGAAAGAACAATAAAAGTGAATCATACAATAAGTGAATAAACAAACTCTTAGATTAAGAAGAGAATATGATTACTGGTGGAAAAACTAGTTATGAAATTCATTTGGAAGAATAAGAGACCCAGAATAGGCAAAGCAATACCTAGCAATAAAAGCGAAGTATGAGGCATTAAATTACTGGACCTCAAATTATACTACAGAGCTGTAGTAACAAAAACAGCATGGTATTAACACCAAAACAGGTAGGAAGACCATGGAACAGAATACAAAACACAGAGATAAAGTCACATCATACAGTTATGTGAAACTAGGCAAAGATGCCAAGAACATATGTTGGAGAAAAGATAGTCTTTTAAACAAATAATGATGGAAAAGTGAAAATCTATATACAGAAAAAAAAAAGAAATTTAACCCCTATCTGTCAATCTGCACAAAAGTCAACTCAAAGTGGATCAAAGACCTAGGAATTAGACCAGAAACCCTGCAACTGCTAGAAGTAAATGTAAGCCAAATACTCCAACATGTTGGCACAGAAAACTATTTCCTCAACAAGATTCCTGGAATGCAAGAAATAAAAAAAAATAATCAATAAATAGAATGTCATCAAATTAAAAAGCTTCTGCACAGCAAAGGAAACAAGACCATAAAGAGAAAACCTACAGAATGGGAGAATATATTTTTTGTCTGCTTCGTAGGGCATTAATGTATAGAATATACAAATAACTCTAAGAACTTAATACCTCCTCCCTCAGAAAAAATAAACCAATCAGTAAATGGGCAAAAGAACTAAACAGAAAATTCTCAAAAGAAGAAATATAACTGGCCAACAAATATATGGAAAAATGTTTGACATCTCTAGCAATTAGAGAAATGCAAATTAAAACTATAATGAGATTTCATCTAACTTCAGTCAGAATGGTACTTATTAAGAATACAAATAATAATAAATGTTGGTGAGGATGTGCAGGAAAAAGTGCACTCATACATTGTTGGTGGAACTTCAAAATTGGTGCAATTCACTGGAAAGCAAAATGGAGATTCCTCAAAAAAACTAGAAATGGAACCAACATTTGACCCAGCTATCACGCATCTCAGTATTTATCCAAAAGATTTAAAGTTAGCCTGTAGCATGCAACAGTGATACAGTGATACAGTGATACAACCACACTAATATTTATAGCAGTACAATTCACAGTAGCCAAGCTATGGAACAAACCTAGGTGCCCTTCAATAGATGAACTGATAAAAAAATGTGGTATATATATACACGATGGAGTATTATTTAGCCATAAAGAAGAATGATATGATGGCATTTGCTGATGGAACTGGAGACTATCATGCTAACTGAAATAAGCCAGTCCCAAAAAGTTAAAGGTTGAAAATTTTCTGATACAAGAAGCTAATCCAAGATAAGAGGTAGAAATAAGAGGTAGGGGTACAAAATAAGAAGAAAATAAGATTTTTCAGGATAGAGGAAGGCACAGAGATATAAACCAAAGTAATGCACAATCTTTTCAATGAAATAATATCAGAAAATTTCTCAAACCTGAAAAATAAAATTAAAAATCAAAATCAAATAAAAGAGGCTTACAGGACCCCAAATGTATAAAATTATAATAGACCTACGTCAAGGCACATTATAATGAAGAATAAACATAAAGAATAAGAATAGAATTTTAAAGGCCACAAGATAAACATGTCAGATTACATAAAGGGAAAAACCAATTTTTATCTCAGCTGATTTTCAACTTAGACCCTCAAAGCTAGGAGGTCCTAGAACAACATTTACCAAGCTCTGAAAGAAAATAGATGCCAACAAAGAATTTTATGTCTAGTAAATCAAGCTTCAGATTTAAATATAAAATAAAAACCTTCTATGAAAAACAAAAGTTAAAAGATTTCACAACTAGAAAGCCTGCAATACAGATCATTCTCAGCAAAATATTCCATGAGGAGAAAATTTTTTTAAAAAAGTTAAAACTAGAAAAAGGGAGGAACTACACTGTAGGAAAAGACAATCAAAGAAGAAATAAGCAGAAACTAAATCAAATTAAAAGCCAGAAATAAAACAAAATGAATGTGAATATAAATCATATCTAAATAATAACCCTGAGTGTTATTAGGCCATTTAATGGTCTTTAGCTCTAAATCAAAAGACATAAACTGAGAGATTGAATTAAAAACCAAGACCTAACAATATGCTGTCTCCAAGAAACTCACCTCATAGGCAAAGACATCCACAGACTAAAGGAGCAAGGTTGGGAAAAAGAACACTCATATGAATGGCATAAACAAGCAGGGATTTACATCCTCATATCAGATAAAGTGGACTTCAAGACAAAGTTAGTCAGAAGGGCCACAATGGAGCATCTACATACATCAAACAAACCTTCTCAATTTCAAGAATCAAATAGGATACAACACAATAATCCTGGTGACTTTAACACACCTCTTTCACTACTGGATAGATCTTCCAAACAAAAACTAAACAAAGAAACTACAGAACTAAATAATACAATCCATAATTTGGACTTATCAGACATACAGAATATTTCTTCCATCAATGAGCAAATACACTTTCTTCTCAGTAGCTCATGGACCGTTTTCTATATAGACCATATAATAGACCATAAAATAGACACAACAACTCTTAGAAAAATATAAAAATATGTAGAGACAATACCCTGCATTCTATAAGATTATAATGAGATAAAATTAGAAATCAATAATTAAATAAAAAAATAGAAGCTATTCCAACACCTGGAGACTAAATAATGTGCTCCTGAATGAACAATGGGTTTCAGAAGACACCAGAGATGAAATAAAAAAAAATACTTAGAAGTAAATGTGAACACTGTTACAACATATATAAATCTCTGGGACACTATGAAGGCAGTGCTAAAAGGAAAGTTTATTGCTTTCAATAGAAAAGTTTATTGAATTCATTAAAAGAATAGAAAGTCAACAAATAAATGACCTATCAATACATCTCAAAGCCCTAGAAAAAGAAGAACAAACCAACACCAAAAGCAGTAAAATACAGGAAATAATTAAAATCAGAACTGAAATAAATGAAATTGAAACAAAAGAAGCAATTCAAAAAATTGACAAAACAAAAAGTTGGTTCTTTGAAAAAACAAAAAAATTGATAAATGCTAATGAAGAGAATGAGAGAGAAAACCCAAATTAATAAAATTTATGATAAAAACTACAACAATGGAGACTACTGAAATATAGAAGATAATTAGAAACAATTTTGAAAGTTTATATTCTAATAAAATAGAAAATCTTGAAGGCATTGACAAATTTCTAGAGACATATGACCTACCCAAACTGAATCAGGAGAATATATACAATTTAAACAGACCAATTTTAAGTAATGAAAGAGAAGATGCCATTATAGCCTACCAACTAAGACAAGCTCAGGATCAGGTGGATTCCAAGAAAAGTTCTATAAGACCTTCAAAGAAGAATTAATACCAATACACCTTAAATTATTCCATGAAATAGAAAAGGAGGGAACCTTCCACACTCATTCTATGAAACTAGTATCACCCTGATACCAAAGCCAGAAGACACATCAAGGAAAGAAAACTTCAGACCAATATCTCTGATAAGCATAGATGCTAAAAATTCTTAATAAAATTCTGGAAAATTGTATACATAAACATATTAAAAAGGTAGTACACCATGATCAAGTGGGGTTCATCCCAGGGACGCAAGGTTGGTTCAACATATGGAAATCAATAAATGTAATTCATCACATCAATAGACTTAAAGACAAGAATCATAATCATTTCAATAGATACAGAGAAAGCATTTGACAAAATATAGCACCACTTTATGTTCGAAACACTAGAAAAACTAAGGATAACAGGAACATACCTCAACATTGCAAAAGCTATCTAAGCTAAAGCCAATACCAACATCATTCTAAATGAAGAAAAATTGAAAGCATTTTCTCTAAGAACTGGAACAAGACAAGGATGCCCTCTTTCACCATTTCTATTTAGTATTGTTCTTGATACTCTAGCCAAAGTAATTAGACAGATGAAAGAAGTTAAAGGGATACAAACAGGAAAACAAACAAACAAACAAACAACCCCCCCAAAAAAACCCCAAACTCAAACTATCACTATTTGCCAACTACACAATTCTATATTTAGAACATCCAGAAAATTCCACCAGAAAACTTCTAGAAATAATAAATGAATTCAGCAAAGTAGCAGGATATAAAATAAACAAGAATAAATCAAACATGTTCCTATACATAAGTGATAAATCCCTCTGAAAGAGAAATTAGGAAAACTACCCCATTCACAAAAGCCTCAAAAGTAAAATAAAATACTTGGAAATCAATCTAACAAAAGAGGTGAAAGACCTCTACAATGAAAACTATAAGACACTAAAGAAAGAAATGGAAGACATTAGAAGTCGGAAAGATCTACCATGCTCTTGGATAGGTAGAATTAACATTGTTAAAATGGCCATACTACCAAAAGCATTATACAGATTTAATGCAATTCCTATTAGAATCCCAGTGACGTTCTTCATAGAAATAAAAAAGCAATCATGAAACTCATTTGGAAAAATAAGAGACCCAGAATAGCTAAAGCATTCTTTAGGAAGAAAAATGAAGTAGGAGGCATCACAATACCAGACCTTCAACTGTATTACAGAGCCATAGTAACAAAAACAGCATGTTATTGGCACCAAAACATTCATGTAGAACAATGGTACAGAACAGAAGACACAGAGACAAACCCACATAAATATAATTATCTCATACTAGACAAAGGTGTCAAAAACATTCATCGGAAAAACGATAGCCTCTTCAACAAACGGTGCTTGGAAAACTTGAAATTCGTATATAACACGATGAAACTAAACCCCTCTCTCACACCCTGTACAAAACTCAACTCAAAGTGGATCGACTCAAAGGCACTAGAACAGAGACCCCCTGCCTAATAGAAGAAAGAGTAGGCCCAATTTTCACCATGTAGGCTTAGGAACTGACTTCCTTAACAAGACTCCTACAGCACAAAAAGTAAAATCAAGAATCAATAAATGGTATGGATTCAAACTATAAAGCTTCTCAGTAAAGAAAACAATCAATAATGTGAAGAGAGAGACTACAGAATGGGAGAAAATGTTTATCACAGGCAACTCAGATATAGCATTAACATCCAGGGTCTATAAAGAACTCAAAAAAAAAAAAAAAGACAAACAAAAAAAACAAAACTGAACACCAAAAAAAATAAACAACCTAATTAACAAATGGGCTAAGGAACCCAACAGACATTTCGCAGAAAAAGAAATACAATCAATCACCAAGTATATAAAAAATATTCAACAGCTCTAGCAATTAGAGAAATGCAAATCAAAACTACTCTAAGAATTCATCTCACTTCAGTCAGAATGGCAATTATCAAGAATGCAAGCAACAGTAAATGTTGGTGAGGATGTAGGGGAAAAGTTACACTCATACATTGCTGGTGGGACTGCAAATTGGAGCAACTCTTATGGATAGCAGTATAGAGATTCTTTAGAAAACTTGGAATGGAACCACTGTTTGGCCTAGCTATCACACTCCTTGGTTTATATCCAAAGAACTTAATATCAGCATATTACAGTGAGGCAGCCACATCAATGTTTATAGCACCTCAATTCACAATAGATAAACTATGGGACCAAACTAAATGCCCTTCAATAGATCAAGTGTATAAAGAAAATGTGGTACATATACACAATGAAACATTACTCAGCCTTAAAGAAAAAGAAATGATGGCATTTGCCTATAAATGAATGGAGCTGGAGAACATCATACTAAATAAAATAACCCAATCCCCAAAAAAACAAAAGCCAAAGTTTTCTCTGATATGCAGATACTAATTCACAATAACGAGGACGGCTAGGGAAAAATAGAGGTACTTTAGATTAGGCAAATGGGAGTGAAGGGAGGGGAGAGGTACAGTGGTAGGAAGGATAGTAGAATGAATCAGACATGATCACACTATGCACAAATATGATTGCATGACCAGTGTGATTCTACAATATGTACAACCAGAAGAATTAGAGGTTATACTCCATTTATATATGATGTGTCAAAATGCACTTACTCTCATGTGTAACTAATTAGATCAAATAAAAAACAAATTAAAAATATTTAGACTTCAAAAAAATTATCCTGATGAATGAAGGCAGACAAAAAAAGAATATGAACTATATTATTTCATATACATAAAATAGTAGAAAAGTAATGGAGAAGGAGAAATTACAAAGAAGCACAAGGAAATCTTGAGTTAATGAGTATATTTATTATTCTGATGGTGGTGATGATTTCGTGGACATGTACAAATGGCAAAACATATCAAATTATACATATTGTGTTTATTTTATGTCAAAAAGTACCACAATAAAACTCTTTTTTATTATTAACATGATTATATTTTTCTTTAGAGAATATGAAATACTTCATGAATCATATGGGATGCTAAAAATAAGAGAGGAAGAAACTGATTATTAAAACAACCAAGCAAGAAATATCAAGAAATAGTGCAAAATACTGGAACAATAGTAAAATTGTTATTTTTTTAATGGTTTGATTTTAAGAGAGTTTATTTTATTTTATTTTATTAATTTTTTATCTGTTTTAATTAGTTACATGTCAGTAGAATGCACTTATATACTTATATAGATAAACATAGATGGGATATAATTTCTCATTTTTCTGAATGTACATGTTGTAGAATCACATTGGTCATACAGTCACATACATACATAAAGCAATAATGTCTTGTTTCATTCTATGATCTTTCTTATCCCCGCATCCCCTGCTTTCCTCTCCTTTCACTTCCCTCTAAGGTAGCGCTATTCTTTTTTTTTGCATTACAATTCTTAATACACATACATACCACATACTTTATATACAAACAGAGATATAAAATTGTGGTATATATGTGTATTAAGAATTGTAACACACACAAAAAAATAAATAAAACTTTTAAATTAAAAAAAAAAAAACTGAGGGCAAAACAAAGACAGAAGCTTAGCTTTGGTATTGCCCCTTTGAATATCTCTTTCCTGGCCACTCCTGTGAGCACTATCTCCTTTGCTAGATTGTATGGGACTCAGAGAGGGGCCGTGATGTTTATTTCCATACAATGTGCAATGTGATTTGGTTCTTCCCTCACTACCTGAAAGTTGAATACAAATAATTGTCGGTCTTCCTTAAAGCCATATTGTAAGATTTTTTTTTTTAAAATCTGGAGTTCACATTCTTTAAGCAAAATCTATTTTGTCAGTGAAATTATTTCTAACTGAAAAAGAAAAAAAAATACTTATATACATTTAAGAAATAGAGAAAATAACTCCCAAAAGGCTCTTGACTACTAAAGGAATATAAATCAAGTTAAAAAAAATGATAGTTTTTGCAGGTGGGTCTGCCTCAGGAGAGGATGTGGAGGGCTGGAGGCCATTTGAGATACTTTATTCATGAACACCGCATCCCTTGGCCAAGTAGCACCTACACAATGATCCATGGAGGGATTTTTCATTTTGGAAAGCAGGTTTATTAGTGAAATTATTACAAGCATTAATATCTGGAATGTTATTTTCTTGCTAATGATGCCATAATGGGTTGCACTGGGATACTCTAACTGCTCCAAGTGCATAACTTCCCAAAGCTGCATACCTCCCGGATGATATATGGGGGTTAGCCACCATTAGTTCAGTGGTTGCATTGGCTGCTATTTGGAGCCAGAGTAAGAATCTTTTGCAGGTTTGGGAAAGACCTAGGTTTAATGTTACAAATGACTATGGTAAAACATTCACTGCTTTTTTGCAGAATCCCAATATACCTGTTTTTTTTTTTTTTTATAGAATGGTAAAGTGACAGTACACCTTAACAAGGGGACAGAAGCTTGATACCTGCCAATGTTGAAACCGTCATCAGCTTGTAGCTTCACACATTCAAGGAGTCCTTTCCTCATAGGCCATTCGTTCCAACTGACAGGTTGAGAATGAGAACAATCCTAGTAAAAGTTGTAACATGCGGTGCCTACGTGCCCAGACTGGTCGCATCACCACCGGCAAACTGCTTTATTTCGGGATACTGTATGCAAGAGAGTCAGTACTATATCCATTGCACATTACAGAATGAGGATGTACACACCTTACTGTGTGCCCTGAAATAATATCACTCATAAAATCACTCCACAGAATGTTTTGTGCAGAGGCTAAAACCTGGTACACTGAGATAGTCCTGAGGAAGGCAACACCGTATACATGTTTTTCCCTGAAAAAGTCATTTTGACGTTTTTACCCTGATCATTGTCCAGGTCATGTGGTCTTTCATGGGAAATATGTGTTCACCGAGTGCTATACTTTGAATATAGTTTGTCCACCTGACCTCATGTAGGTCTTTTATCCCCGAAGGTCATGTGTCAATGGTATTAAGAGGATGGTGTTTAGGGCTGGGGATGTGGCTCAAGCGGTAGCGTGCTGGCCTGGCATGCGTGTGGCCTGGGTTCGATCCTCAGCACCACATACAAACAAAGATGTTGTGTCCGCCGAAAACTAAAAAATAAATATTAAAAAAAGTTCTCTCTCTCTTTTTTAAAAAAGAGGATGGTGTTTAAAGGTATGGCCTTTGAAAATTAATTAGGATTATATAAGGTCATCAAGATGGAGCTCTGTGACTGTATCTAGGTGGCTTTATGAAGGAGAGAGGAAGACCTGAATAGACACAGAGAAAGACACATGTTTTCCCTGTCTTTTTCCATTTGATGCTCTATGCCACTTTGGGACTCAGCCAGAAAGATAGCACCACATGTGGCCCTACAACTTTGTACCTTCAGGACCATGAGCCAAATAAACCTTTTTTTCTTTATAAAGTGAGCATGCCACAGGTATTTCACTATAGTAATGAAAAAGAGACAATGCATATAGTATTTTGTGGCTTGTGGTCAATGTCTGTATCTTCTTCCTCTGTATTTGCTCATCCTGATAAAAACTTTTTTTTTTTTTATAATTTCTGGGTACTACTGGTCCTAACAAACATGCCAGAGAGTCAAGTGTACAATTTATCAGCCTCCTGTGTAGAAGACAGCTCTTTGGAGACAGTAAAAAGAGGAATAGGAGTAAGGCTGGTGGGGGCAGAGAGTGCCTGATTGGAAGGCATGAAAATATTAATTGACTAGGAGCATGGATGATGGATCTTAAATTTCCAGCACAGAATGGTGGAAAATGCAGGGACAGTGCATTGGTATTAAAATGCAGGGATTGAGGCTTAATCACACAGTAACTGTGTGCCCATTTGCAAGCTACTAACCTCAGTTTCTGTTTCCATGTAATGGAGACAATACCTACCCTAAAACCTTGTTGCCAATATTTAATCAGATAATATATGAAAACATATAGATGGGAATCAGCACATAACAGGTACCAAATGGTTATCAGCATCCCTCCCATCTTGCTATCATTTTTCTGCTTAGCCACCCTGAAATTGACTATCGACTTCCCCATCGTTCTTCATGGCTGCAGCAAAACCTCCGGTTTCCTGATGTAATACGTCCACTTTCTACTTTGGAAGAGTAACAGCAATTTCTACATATTTTGGTGTGGAATGAGGACATAACCAGATGTCCGGATCTTTCATTCTCCTGGTTCCATCATAGGGACATCATCACTTCTCCACCTGACACCCCCTGGGATACCAGAGGAGTGAGGACAGCAGATTCACCAACAAGAAAGTCCATAGTAATCATTTAAAACACTGAAAGTGGAGATGTGGAGGTTTGAATTTCTCCCCTTCCCTCCAGCTTTTAGAAGCTCTTTTGTTCATTGTTACCCAGTGAATATTGCACAACACCCTGGACCACATATTTCTTCTGTTGGGATATATAGCTTAATGATACAGAAGCCACTCAGTATAATGGGGAGAGAAATGAAGGAGTGTGTGTGTCTAGCTGAAGCTTTAAGGATGTCATTTGTATCAAACTCTCACCTCGTGTCTGGTCTGGGCTAGATGGAGGAGAAAACAGAGAAATGATATTTGGTTCCTGATCTGAGGGAGTTTGGATTCATGTGGTGAGTACACCGTGGTTATGGTGTGGTGTGATAAGATGGTGAAGGCAGGCTGCAACTTAGCTAGCTGTTGGAAGAGGTGATCTTTGAACCTAGTCTCAAGGATAAATAGGAGGTGGGAAGGAGGTGCTTAGATAAAACTCATAATACCTATATGACCTTGGGAAAGTCTTTTGCTCACTGTGATCCACATCACTTCATGTGACATATTAGAAGGCTGTGTTATCCTTTGTAGGGTTTCTCAAAGGTATTGCCTTTTGGTGCCATATTTGGTTTGGAAAGTAGGTTGTTCTTTCCTCCAACTTAAGCCTACTACTATGATTCCACTCTGGTCTTGCACCTCAACTCTCAGAGCTCAGGATCAAATCTCATCATTTCCCGGCAGCTCATATTCACCACTGTGTATCAGACGCTTGGATCTACTGACCTCCAAGGCTGAACTCTTGTAGAGGGAGGTTTATCAACAAGGGCTGTCCAAATATTTCCTAGCTAAATCGCAAGTCAACAGACAGGAAAAGGAAGGCCCCCGAGGAGAATTTGGAAAGATGGCAGATTAGAGGTTTGGGAAAACATAAGGAGAAGAGAGGATCTAAATAAGATTGATCCAGTGGGACTATCTCCCAGAATCCCTGCTCCAGGTCTTTCAGATAAAATATCTAACTGCTTTTTAGCAGCAGCTTTTTCTCTAGAAACAAAACCCCTATGTTTTACATTTCATTGCAAGCACCCAGCTGCTGATAAACCTGTCAGGAACAATTGTGTCCTACTAGAGATAGGCTGTCAACCTCCTGTCTGCTGGGGTTTCAACTTTCAGGATTGCTCCCTTTTCTGAGCAACTGGGATTTGAGGAAAGAGGGACTTTATTTCCTTCTCTCTTCTTCTTTGGTGGTTCTAGTGTTAGAATCTGCCACCAAAGTAACACATGATTGGATGTCAGGGCTCCGGGGCCTGAGCAAGGGAGGCCAGGAGGTTAGAATTAACCACCCAGATACTGCTCTCACAGTGGTAAAGAACTGGGCTTGGAGCCAGAAAGACTAGAATATTACAACCCAGACTCTCTCATTCACTAAATGTGCCTTGGACCCATTAATTATATCACTGAGCCTTGATTATTTTTTCTCTACTTATAAAGGTGGAGACCATAATCTGTCACTGGGCTCTTTGGAGGATGAAATGAAATAAATGAAAAATGCGTAGTACAGTGTCTGCCAGAATACTGATAATCCATAAATGTTACACCATCATTATTGTCATCATCATCATAGTTATCTTCATCACCATCAACATCTACAACCAGTCAGGAAGTTAGACCATTAATTGAGGAAATAATAAAAAGACATATCAAAGAAGAAGACTTCAGGAACCTTACCTTTAGTAATCCCCCCTCTC
Source organism: Marmota marmota marmota (assembly GCF_001458135.2). Lineage (NCBI taxonomy): Eukaryota > Metazoa > Chordata > Mammalia > Rodentia > Sciuridae > Marmota > Marmota marmota. The sequence goes on along the minus strand of NW_026000243.1, from coordinate 10,401,974 downwards.
TGCTCCTCAAGGCAGGTAAAATGGAAATGCTTGAGAAATCCTTCTCCTGCTGCTAAAATTTAGCAGCAGCATATTGTGTCCAACTTCAGCATTTGGAATCATCTTTGGAGTGGTAACAAGAAACAAGGAAGTGATGGAGTTCCTCCAAAACTGTTGGAGGCCAAATCTGATGTCTCCATTCAGAATAGGAACCACCCCCAGCACCCATCATTATTTGTGTCTTACAGAATTAACTAACTTCCTCTCGATCCAATTTCTTTTCAGAGTTGGGGCAACCTGTGGAGTGCATTTTTTTTAATCCCTTAATTTTTTTTTTTTTTTTTTTGTGATTCCTTCCTCTGCAATTCTTTATCCTTACCTTGAATGGCACTTCATGTGATCAATAGAGATGTGGATATTCCTGGTTATTGTCTCTGGAATTTCAGGTTATCACCAAAGACATGCTTTATTCCTAGAGGATTACACTTGATGCTTAAAATAAGAATGGTCATATTTCTACAGTTATCCACAAACAGCTTAGATTATAACGGCTCAGTTTTAGAAGGATGGTTTTGGTTTTTGAGGTCTCTATGAGTTACTAGGACCTGACCATTCTTTATCCTAGGGAGGAAAATTATTTCTCTGTGCTACAGAGAACTGCTTATCAATGGATTGTTCCTCAATCAAAATAAGAAGGAAATCATAGTTTGGTGGGATTAAGGTAGTTGGAAATAGTTCTTTTTCTTTCTTTCTTTCTTCAAGCCTCCACGTCAGTCTTGCTTATTCATATTCACTCACGTGAAGCATCTTGGTATTTCTCCCTTATCTCTTTTAATTTTACCTTTAACTTTTTGTAGCAGAAACTGTTTGTGCTTGCCAATATGCATGGGATTCTCTTGATTTTTCAACCTCCCTTTTAATTTTGTTCAGTTCTTGCTAGTGGGATGTTGAAGAAAGTGAGCACACTAATTTTTCATGACTGCTCCTTAAAACAAGGCAAAGAGTCCTTGTATTAGTCTGTTTCGTGTTGCTATAACAGAACTCCTGATGCTGGATATAGAAATGAGGTTTATTTAACTCAATGTTTTAGAGGCTGAAAGTCCAAGATTGGATGGCCTCATCTTTTCAGTCCCTAGTGTGAGACCACTGGCTATGTCACAGCATACGGGAGAAATGGAAGTGGAAATGCATTTGTGCAGAGAGGACAGAGTATGTTGGGTAGCTTGGGTTCATAAAATCCTGCTCTTGCAAGGTGGGCATTAATGCCTTCTAGAAGTGGTGCCCCTAATGACCTAACCTGTTTCTATTTTGCTCTACTTTTCATTTCTTCCACCACTTCAATATTGCAACATTGGGGAACAAGCTTCCATTATATAAACTTTGTGGGGACAAACCATACCCAAATCATAGCAGTCTTTTAATCTCTTTGTCTCTGTCTCTTCCACCCACCTCTCTTTCTCTCTCTCCCCACCCTCCTTTCCGTGTCTAGGAAATAACTAAGCCATAGATCCTGGAATTACTGCATAGAAAACTATATATTGAACATCCAACCAGACTATCACATGACCAAACCACTGAGGTTTGGGAGTGTTAGTTATAACAGCTAGCATTACTTGTACAGACATATAATCCATTGCTTTTCTTCTGAATGAAGAACTTAACTGCCATTAAACCAATGTTAATGTGCGGCATTTTCGTCCTTTTCTCTACCACAAAACATTCATGAGGATAGAAACCTTTTATTGTTTATATTTTTGTTCCCAACTCTTAGAATAATCATTGGTGCATAGTTTATGTTCTACAAATATTGATCAAATAAATGAATGAGTCCAGCATCTTCCCTTTCCCTGCTAGAGACCTGGTTCTTTCTGAAAAGTGCTTAGGGCTGTGGCTACTATACAGACTGCTATCCTAGGATCATCCTTTATTTCAATTTGTCACTAGCAGCAAGCCAGCCCACATTCTTTTGGGCTAAAAGGTGGTGTGACAGCCCTTGTGAAATCCTGTTCAGCAGGGTCTTCACTCTTCTTTTGTTCAATCTCACTGTAGATACAAGAGCTCAAAGCTGAGAGAGGCCTCTGCCCTGGCATAGCAGGCTTTTATCTCTGGCACTCTTAGCTGAGTGAGCTTTTCACAGAACTGCTGCCCAAACTTAATGTTCAGAACTGAGCAGTGGTAGGGATGGATAAGAAAGGGAAGAGGGTGGACAACACAGTCAGCTCACTCCCACCTCATGGACTCCTTCTTTCTATCCCTTAAATTCATTGACCCTTAAGGAAAAAGTATTAGGATCTGAGATGAGCCCACCTGATATAAGCCCTGATGGAATTAATTCCTGTATCTCCAGGTAGACATTACTCTGAACTCAGTCTCTTATATCTGTTTTAAAAAAGCAATATTTCTCCAACTAAGATATGTACTTCAGTCCTTGGGAGTGTGCTTTAAAAAATACAGATTCCCAAACCTCATCCAAGTGTCTAGGGATAGGGCCTAGGAAATCTGTGTTTTTGAGGGAATCATTGAGTCTGATCACACCCCTGGTAATAAAGGCTTTATTTAAATAAATGCTTTCTAAGTGACAGGTTCTTCTATTAACATTTGAAATATATAACAATCACCTTACAATCTTGGTACTATTATAACTATTGAGTTTATTGATGAGGGGATAAACTTGAAAAGATATTTTACCTAAGACTTACATGCTATCTGGCCCAAGAGGCTTCCCTCTTAACTATTTCCCCTAATCTAGTTTAAAAAAAAACAAAAAACAGACATTGGATTTGAAACCTGAAAACTCAAATTCTACTTCTGGTTAGGATCTTTCCCACATCATCTTAAGCCTCATTTTTCTCCTGAAATAAAAATGTCTGTGAATAGTGCTTGGGAATTGAAGGATGCTATACAAATGGCATGTTTTCTGTTGTTATCATTACTTTTTGGTTTGAATGAATTTTCTATTCCCCTAGGCAGATTCCTGTTCATGGTTTGTGGTTGTGCTGGGCAGAGTGCATTTGCTTTTTATTTGCCAGAATGCTTTTTTCATTCCTAGTGCATGAGTTTGTTGGGGTTGCAACTCTGCAGAGCTCAGAGTTCCACTTGAGGTTCACATAACTTGGAATCTCAGTAAGAGCAGCCCATGAGCATGATGAGTTGATAACAGGAAGAGAAGATTTTAAAGAGGCTCCTGGGGGAGGTGGGGGAGATGCACCAGTAGAATGTTTCTAACTCTCTCTGCTTCCCCCACCAGATTTCCAACACCTTCCAAATGATGACATATGAGAAGTATCCTCCAAATATCCATAGGTGCTCTCTCAATTCTTTTGAACATTGATATTCCCTCATTCTGGAATACTCTTTTCCTTATCCATTTCTTTCCCAACCCTCTTTCACTTGGCTAGCTCCAGACACCATTTAGGTCTCAGATAAAACACAGGGTTCATCTGGAAGGTTTCCTGATCCCAGGACTTCTTCTCTCACTTGAGAATGCTTATTATATAGTTACTAAGTTACTAGAATATCCCATTCACTTCTCCCACCCCCACCTCCTTAATACTTAGAACAGTGCTTGGCGCATACAAGACTCTCAAGTATTTGGCAAACAATTGAAAAGCATCCCCATTTTCATTTGTAGTCCTCAAACTTTCCCTCATCTTTTGTACTCAGTTGGTTAAGTGACTATGAAATAGATATTCCAAGCTGATGACCCACATGCCCTTGAAACTTGGCACATTGCAAACTGATCTTATCATTTCGCAATCCCTACTTCTGTCTCTGTGTTATCATCTACCTAGGTATCAAAGCTAAAATGTATTCAAGTGTGACCAAACTTCAATAGATTTTATCAACCCAACATCTTTAATCTATCTTTGCATTATCTGCACTGCTGCATAGCCTATGGTAGGTGGACCTCATCCTTTTTGTCTCCTCAAGTTATAAGAATAATGTTACAACCTATCTTCTCACTGGTCATCCATGTAGGATGGATGACTCAAATATCAGAGATAAGTGGATGGCCCAAATATCAGAATGTTTTGTGAAAAGAATGTAAATCTGGTCATGGAGTTAACTTTGTAGTGTCAGCTATTTCTTATACTCTACAGAAAATCCCTGTCCTTTAGTGAGGTCCCAATAATCTGCCTCATGATCTGGATTTGAGGTCATGTTGACTTGTACGGCTTCCTTCCCAGCACCCAGAGCTCCAGACACATGCAATTACTTCAAGTTTTCATGCCTCTAATACTGTGCCCTGGTCCTCTGGACCATGCACCCCCACTGACCTGCTCATTGGCAAACTCTGCTCATATAAAATTTCACCCATCCAAATTTTGCTCCAGTACCTTATTATCACAGGAAAACCTATCCTTGGCATTTCCCTGAAAATCATATATGATAGACTCCTCTCCTACTGAATGTACTCTGTGTTCTGAAGTCTTTGCCACAGACATTTAATACCCCGGTGCCCCCATTCGTTTATATCTTTGTTTCTTTTGACTACATTGCAAACTCCATATGATTATGAATATACTTAAACTCTTTTTTTCCCACTTTTGAGTCATTAACACACTACCTGGCACTTGTAAGTGCTCAATAAATGTTGGCAGAACCAATGAGTTTCAAAGTGTGCCAAGGAAAGCATTAAAAAATAAACCTAAATTAGCCAAAGGCCGAGGATGACAATGCAACCTCTGGGGGAAAGTGAAAAGAAGGGCTCTTGCACGTGTAGACAACGTGGTGTGCGTGGGTCTTTAGTGGCTGATAGTGCCCATTTCAGGTATCTGGGCAGGGAGGGTAAAGAACTGGCAACCCCATTTGCTGAACTCAAAGGCCCATCACTATTGTGCCAAGACCACATTTTTTATAGCTGCCCCTGGCCCATGAGTGAATGTAGCAGGGAACCCAAGGCAGGCCTGTCCCTGGAGAGGGCAAAACTCCTCAGACATGAGATTATGGCTTACTACAGAATAGTCTATGAGCTTCCTTTTCTCTCTCTTCTCCCATTTCTTCTTCACAAGGATCAGATCTGTAGGAATCAGGAGTTCTGACCACTCTTATTCCTTTTCTCCCTCATTTTCCTTCACAATATTTCCACTGTAAAACTTTTGCAGGTCTAATCCCATCTCTATGGCTACTTCATGGGGAACCCAAGTTAATATCATCAACCACCAGCTTATCAATTAAAGATATACATTCAGGAACTGGGGAGAAGGACTTTGGCTGGATCAGTGCCCCCTCACCCTGTCCCATAAGACAGATTTTAGCCTTGGCGTAAGTAGTTACCTATTCCCCTAACAGTCATTATGGTACTTTGAGTCTCTGACTATGGATGTCAACTTAGAACCTACGTCCATTAGTCTTCAAAATGTGTATTTCTCTTTCCTTAGTTCACTGTCACCTTATTAGAGACGGTCATGGGTTCATTTGAGAAAAGACTTGGGAATAATCACTGTTATATACATGCCACAGCATTTCAGGGCTCTTCCTGCTATGAACCCTGCCAACTCTGAATTCAGTCAATGGGTTTCTGATCTGAAATTGACTCAGGTATGGAAACTGAGCAAGGCCTTGTGACTGTTTTGGTGTTCCTACACTCAGATTCTGCCTTCTTGCCCTGTTGCTATTGCTACAAAGGTTAAGTAGCATAATGTTGATGGTCCATCTATTTTTCTCCTGGGTACACTATAATCTATCGATCATCTCTAAGATTTTCTGCAAATCAAGACCCTCTAGCCAACCCCCTGACTTTTGTAGTCTTAATGAATTGTGGCATTTAAGCACCACCATCTGGCCTCTATTGCCTTGACCCTGTCTTCTTCCTGGAAATTAACTAGCGCAGGTCTGTGACTGTCTCTCCTACCACTCACTGGCCTTGACCTACAAAGGTGTGGCATTCTTGAACTTCTTGGTAATGTTAATTCAGGGCATTCCTTAGTGTGTTCCTTAGTGGATAGCGTGTTCTTAGGGCTTCCTGTGGAGCATAAATCTCTGAGGGTCTCTGGGACTCATTTCATTCATGTGCTCCAGCATGTCACATCCTTGTCTTCTTTACTCCTCCTTCTGTTGGCTTCTGGGACTACTGTGTTAATCAGATTTCCATCACTGTCAGAATACCTGATAAGAACAACTTAGAGGGGAAAATTTGGGGGGATGCCTCAGAGTTTCGAAGGTCTTAGTCTATAGTTGGTTGACTTTATTGTTCTGGGCCTGAGATAAGGCAGAACATCATGGCATGGTAAAGGAGAGCTGTTCAACTTATGGCATGGTAAAGGAAAGCCAGGAAACAGAGAGACCCAGGAGCCAGGAACCAAATATAATCCCCAAGGCCATTCCCCAGTGAACCTCCAGCCATACCCCACTGCCCACAGTTACCACCCAGTAGTCTATTCAAATTATTAATCCATGAAATGAATTAATCCACTGATTAATTGCATCTCTCATAATCTAATTATTTCATCTCTTAATATTTCTACAATTGCCTAACACATGAGCCTTTGGAGGATACTTCATATCCAAACTGCAATAACCATTCAGACATTTCTCATGTATTGACAGCAGGCCATCACTTCCTTTTGCTTCAGAGAAACACCACAGCTGTACATCTGCCCCATGCTTAGTCGCTTGCCTGGGGTTTAGCTCCTTTGTCCAAGGAAGGGGCCCAAGTCAACAAATTCTCATATATGCAGCTTATTTATCAGGCTCTCTTGCAGGTAAGTAACCAGAAGACTCCACTTGAGCCTCCTGACTTCTTGACTCTTCACTGCTGTCTCTGTCTCTGTTCCCTCCCTATTTCCAAGGGGTTGAGGGTTCTCTCAGTTTACTTTGGTTCTTTGTTTTCAATCTTGTGTATTTCCCCCCAATAAATCTCTTCCACATTTAATTCCACTTTAATGTCAGTGTTTTTTGGAGGACCTACATTAAGCAGGGCTGACTAAATATTACATTATTAAACTTGCTCAATAGTTTTCTGTTTTGAGCTATTTCTAACCCCATCCTTAAGGACTTTCAGAGATTTGCTCAAAGTCACATATATAGGAGGTGGAAACTGGGATTCAGATCTTGACATCAAATCAGAGGATGTTTGTTACCATGGAATTTATCAGAGAATAGTTTCTGGAGGAGGACATTTGGAAGATAACTCTGGGAAGCGGGGAGCAGGGTTTTATCCTGAATCATGGGAAAGAAGAAACAATGAACAGAGACAGGAACGAGAAAAGTTTACATCTCAGTATACATGTGTTTGGTTCTCATACATACTGAAAACTGTGTGCATCTGTGTGTGTGTTCATGCACAGGTATCTGTGTCAGGTTTACTTATTTAATGCAGACCCAGAATGTGAGTAGGCCATATGCAAAGCAGGGACACAAAAACAGGAAACATTCAGCTTTGATAACCTTCTACAAAGTCTTGCAATTTACCAAATGTGGAAAGAGAGCTATTTTAATTTTAATACACATTCAATTTTTCTTTTATGGCTAAGTATTATATTTATGATCCATTTTAGACAAGGGGCCACCTTAATCTTTTCAGTACTTGGAGCTTTTACAGGTCTCAATGCTTAGGTCCTGAGTGGAGGTGAGGGAAAGGTGTGGGTAGCTTTTTTTTTCCCTTGGGAGCAGAGGGCTCTTCCACACAGCAAATCAGTCCAACAGAAGGGAGGAAACACAACTAGCTATAGGGCTCGGGAAGTAGCCTTGTACTTGAGCAGGGTGATAATCTTCTTTCCCCTGCTCTCCTCCTCCAATCTCCTGCTGGCTGGGGCTCCCTCCCTGGAGGATTCTAGGTAGAAGCAGAGATCACTGAGCAGTGAAAGTGAAAATAATGAGTCCCCTTGTCTGTGACTGTTCCTGTCACATCCGAGAGAGACACTGCAAGCTCTAATGCTGAGAGAGCATCAGAGCCTACCCTTGCCTGCCTCTGCTCAGCTCCTGCTCTGGGCATGCACCCGTGGCCTCTGCGGCAAGCCACAGCCGCCTTGGCTATGAAGGCGGCAGTGTGTGCAGGGAGCTGGGAAGCTGGCAGCTCCAAGAGCACGTGAGAGGTGGGAGCTGGGTGGGCGAGGGGGAGAGGTGTCTTCATTCCATATGCAAGTCACTTAATGAGAAAGCTGCATCTGCTGTGCAGCCCCCAACCTGGGGAAGGCTGCCAACTTTCCTTGTGGGTGGCTGCAGCAAGCCTGGCCTGCTCACAGACTTGTTCTCCAGCCATAACTGGGTGCAGCTGAGGCAGGGGAACAGTTCTTGCAGGCAGGAAAAAAGGGTGATCAGGGGATTGAGGTCCCCTGGTGTGCTTGCTCTGCAGGCCTGGGCATGGCAAGAATTCCGGCCCGTGTGCTCTGGAGGGATAATTTCCACTGCTTTTCATTGTTTCAGCTACTGTTAACTCTGCCATATTCAGTCTCTTTCCCTGAGTTGATTCAACGCGATCTTGAACCAATGCACAGCCTCACTCAGACTCTCTCCTCCTATGAACTTCACCCTTAAATGTTGTTTTGTCTCTATTTCCCTTCCCAAACTTTCAGAATCATTATCACTATCTTATACCTGATTCTATTATTTCCACCCTCATACTAATTCCATTCTTATGGCCCCTTTGATCAGGTTTCTCTTTTGCCAGATCTGGATGCTCATAGCTTTATAGGACTTTCTGGTTCTTTTCGGGTCCCGTTCAGAGGGACTTTTCATGGTATTTGACAAGGTTCAATCACTTCTTTCTTGCAGGTGTCTCTGCCATGGATTTTGTGGCCCCCACAACTTCACCACTCACTGATGGCTTTCCCAGTGCCTTGGCAGGGTCCCTCACTACTTCTTTCTGAGCATGCTATTCTAAAGGCTGATTCCCTGCCATCTTTTTACTCCTTTTCTTCTTCTCTTTCTTCTTCTTCCTCTTCTTCTTTTCTTCTTTTTCCTCCTCCTCCTTCAATTTCTCCTCCTCCTCTTCCTCCTTCTCTTCTTTCTTTTTCTTTTCTCTCTCTTTTACATGGAGCATTTATTTTAGATGATAACTAGAATATCTGTTCAAAGAACATTTTATTTTTTTCACAATTTAAAAATAAAGAAAATTGCAAAGTATAATATAATTTACATGCATATCTTCACCATGCAAAATCAATGACTGTTAGTATTTCATCTCCTTTGTATCTAATATATTCATTTTTATTTTTGAGGAAACACAAAGTTACAGAAAAAAATTAGTTTCCTTCAACCAAATCTGTATTCTGTTCACTCCATGTCTATATTTGTAAGTACATAGGTATCCATAAATGATACAGAGAACTTGTTCTGTCTCTGGTGTTTGTCACTGGCCTTTTGATATGCTTAAAGAAATACAATTTATCCTTTTTAATAACTATATAGTATTGTATCATTAATATATTGTGTATATTGAGTTATTTGTGATACATCCTTCTATTAATAGGCATTTCCTTCCTTTTTAATATTTTCTTATTAACACCAAAATTATGCTTCAATCAATATCCTTGAACACATTTTTTTAATATACATATATGTAAGTTTTTTCTAAGGCATATACTTAGAGGTAGAATTGCTAGATCGTAAAGTAGACTACTTTCAATTTTATAAAATATGCCATTTTCTCCCAAAGTGAATGTACTAATTTATATTCTTAGTAGCAGTTTATAAGGATATCATTTCACCCAAATCTGTGTCAACACTTGATAATGTCATACTTTAAAATTCTTGACAATCTGTGAGTGAAAAATTATATCTCATTGTTGCTTTAATTTGTATTTGTCTATTAATAATCACTTACAATTATATAGCACTCATTTTGTGCCAACCACTGTTCTAAGCTGTTTACATATATTAACTTAATTCATCTTTGCCACAACGTTTTTAGGCAGTTTCTATTGCTATCATCCCATTTGACAGATCACGAAAATAAGGAGTAATAACTCATGCCAGATTTTATGGCTGGTAAGGTAGTAGTGGCTTTAGCATTTGGACTTGGCCTCTGAGCTGCACCATGACATCATCCAGATTCCAAATTCAGGACAGAGCAAGTGTTCATTCATGAATTTTAAATCAGACATTTTCTCTTCTATGAAGTTTCCTTCTTACATACTTAGATTTTTTTATTTGATAATTTGTCATTTATTTCCTTATTCTTTAAAAAAAACTATATAACTTGGGCATCACTTCTTTTTCTTTTATATATGATGCAATCATTTTCCCCAGATATGACTGTCTTTTTGTCCTCATTTATAGCTTTTGTTTACATTTTACTTATTTATTTTTTTAAAGGAGGTCTCTGTGTGTGCCCAAATAGCTTTGAACTTTTGGGCTCAAGCAATTCTTCTGCTTCTTAGACTCCTAAGTAGCTAGAAGGTATATGTCACTGTGTCTGGTATGCTTTTATATTTGCCATATCCTTCTTTTAACATTTTTTTTCCTCTTTCTTGAACAGTTCTGCCTATTTTGCTAACTTTACTCAGTTAATAACTACATCTCAACTTCTGATAAAAGTCGAAGACCTGGTTCACAGATTTCTCCAAGAGTGTCTTCATACCTTTATGACCTGGCTGGGACTTTCAACATCAGATATCTTACATGCATCTTTCTTCTCAAATAAATTTTTCCTTCAGTATTCTCTATTTTCATAAATAGCACCACATTTTAAATCACATAGTCTGTAGCTCTACATTGCTGGAATTTTTTAGAGTTTTTTTTTAATCTGTTCTTTTTAGGTATAGATGACAGTAGAATATATTTTGGCATATATGCATGAATTATAACTTCCCATTATTGTGGTTATGTATTCATATATGAACATTGGAAAGGTATGTCTGATTCATTCCACTGTCTTTCATATTCCCTTCCCACTTCTGCTTTTTGCTTTTCCTTGTCTTTCTTATACTGAATCAGGAAACAAATTGTACAATGCCTTTCAACATACAGTCCCTGCTTCAGCAGCCACCACCTAACCTAAGCATTTGATTACTCAGACCTGATAGTCGTAACAGATTCCAAATTGTCTTCCTAAAAAGTTGTCTGTTTGGTGGGTTCCCATTTTTTTTTTTCTGGAAATCCTTTTTGCTCCCCCTCCCACTCTGACTTGGCCTGGGTCCATCACAACTTTCCTTTAATTGCCTTTTTAAAAAGGCATCTGGGGGCTGGTGCTGTGGCTCAGTGGTAGAGCGCTCGTGTAGCATACAGGAGGCACTGGGTTCAATCCTCAGCACCACATAAATGTAAAATAAAGATATTGTGTCCATCTAAAACTAAAAAATAAATATATTAAAAAAATAAAAGGCATCTGTTCCAGTCAGCCAAGATAGCCTCTCCCTGACTCAGGCACCTGCTCATTCCTCCTCTGACAACCACACCCTACTCCTCTTCCTGGAACTCTTTCTCTCTTACATCTGATACTTCTATGTCCAGCTGTCTCCCCATATTCCCTCTGAAGTCTTTTTCTGCATTTTCTCCATCTCTGACATTTTCCAGCACATATTGTCTGGACCACTCATAGGGCACTTAATCAGAGGTTGCCTTGCATTGTTATTCAGTGGTTTCATTAGGCTCTATTGTCAGATTCTGTAGGGAAGGGACCATGTCTTACATTTCCTTTGTGTGATCCAGAGCACCTCACACAGTATGCTACACACACAAGGTGTTAGTGGCTTTTTGTGTGAAAGATGGATCACAAGCAGGCACCTTTTACTCAGAATGAAATTGGCACACCTCTTCTCAAACAAATGCGTTTTCTAATGTCAGTGCTGTACTTTGGTGGGAACACTGAGTTTCAAAGGCTGTGTGTGGGTGAATGCATCTAGCTCCTCCTTCCGAAAGTTTGTCATTGAGTTTTCATACAACCCAAAGCAGAGAAACAAAAAGCTGTTATTTCCTGGTGCCTTTATCTGACCACTGCTCTGATCCTCACAGGTGCTGGTCTTTCCCCGGTGCTAGATAACAGCAGAGATGGCAACAGGGAAGAATGAGCAGGTGCCTGGGTCAGGGAGGGGCTATCTTGGCTGACTGGAACAGATGCCTTTTATTTTTTTAAAATATTTATTTTTTAGTTTTAGATGGACACACTATCTTTATTTTACATTTATGTGGTGCTGAGGATTGAAACCAGTAGGGATAGATGAGAGGGGAGTCATCCTAGAATGATAAATGTCTATAAGCAATTATTTAAATAGCAAAAACAAAGAGTACTGGTAGGCCTTCAGTTAATCCTTGTTGAGTGAAAGTGCCTCCTATGAGGAACTACGGAATCACTCATTTCAATTTCTCTGTGTGGAAAGAAAAAGATTATAATCTCTGGTCTTTTCTTGACTCCAACAGTAGATTTTGTAGATAGTTTTTATGTTATTGTTTTTCTGCTTTCGTTTTTTGCAGTGTTAGGAGTGGAACTTAGGGCCTTGCACATGCTAGGCAAGTGCTCTACCACTGAACTGCATCCCCAGCCCTTCCAGATGGTTTTTAAAGAGCAAACTTTCTGAATCAGTTTGTGTCTATACTTAGCCTTCCCTCCCACCTGTGAACAAGCTCAGGTGTCCCCTAAATCTATCCAGAACTGACAGGAACCTCTGCATCTCTCCACTTCACAAAGGCTTCATGCCAACCACTGGTGGACCAATTCTCTGTCTTGCTGTTTCCATCTTGGTGTTTCCCTCTCTGCCCAGCATACTTGGTTGGTAACATACATTTTGGAGTCTCTTTTGAATACAGTCACATGTTACTTAATGATGGAGACATGTTCTGGGAATGGTGTTGTCATCAGATGATGTTCCTCAGTGTGCGAACATCATGGGGTGTACTTAAACAAACCCAGGTGGTCTTGGTCCATCACTTGATGTGGCCTCTTGCTGCTATAAAGAGACACAGTAAACATGAGATATATGATGCTGTGGTTGACATAACAAGGCAGAAGTACAGTCTAAAATGAGGATAAAAATATTGTACATACAAAAGCCAGTGACAGTTTTTTATTATCTTAGTCAAGTATCTTGCACTGTGTATAATTGTATATGCCATGCTTTTATACTACTGCAGTGCAGTTATTTGTTAACAACAGCATCACCATAACATGGGGGTAAAGTGTCATGTTCAGACATTAGCAAAGCTACAATGTCACTAGGCAATGGGAATTTGTTACTCCATATTTTTGCAGCCCTTCAAAGCCAGGACTTGGGCTGATTACTTATCTAAATAAGTAAGGTGCTGAAGAAACTATCCTCATCAGGGCCCATGTCTGTGCCTTTTCTTCCCTGTGGAACTCTGCTCATTCATCCTCCTGTGAAATCAGTGAGCAGTGACTGCAAGGGCACAGATTCGTTCCCTCTAAGGTCTGCTTTCTTTTGGCCCACCTTTTCTCTGTATATGGTCAGCGAGTCCTTCTGAGTCCTGAGAGCCTATTCAACAGCAGAGCCAGCAATTATTGAGGGGTAGTGAGGAGGGATCAGTGACATGAAGGAGTAGTTGGTGGAAAAGCTATTGATCTGGAAGTTTTGTGCATGTGATGCAGAACTGTGATGTTGATCACTCCACCTAAGCTGCAGAGCACAGGACGGCACCCGGCCAGGAGTGGAGGAGTCTCCTTGCTTTGTCCTTTTACTATCAACACCTTTTCTAGGACATGATTTTCAGCATCTTTTTGTGCCTATTTGACACAGAGGGTTTTGTATGTCAGTTATCCAGAGAGAATGGTAACTTCATTCCCATAAGATAAAATGATGTGATCAAATAACTGAGGTGAATGGGCAGAAAAGCTTAGACAGGAAATATACTGGGGTGGAGCAAGGGCAATACCCAGGGGAAGCAGAATAGTAGGGATCCAGAGACAAAACGGGTTTTCATACACATATGGGTACTACTACTTAGGGGAAGAATGCCCCTTGGTTGGGTCCCAACTCCCTGAATCTAAGGTGAGCCAGAACTCAGTGTGACTGCTATGACTAGATTGTAAGACTTGAATAGAACCCAGTTCACCTGATAATACTTGAAAGAGATTTTGTTTGTCTCCTCCTATCCAGCCAGCACAGTACTTTCTGTAGAGTAGCTGCTAAATAAATATTTAATTTGATGAATGAGCAAATGAATAGAACCATGGGGAACATTTTGTTGCTGGCATATCAAAGACTTGTGAAGGGGTTGATTCTAATTCTGGCTACCTAGATTTCTCAACTGGGAAACCGTCAGATCCCTGAGGGTTAGTTAGAAGAATATTCTGGAAGTGGTGAATTAGACTAAAATTTAATAATCTTAGGTTAGAAACATTTCCCCCATATCCTTATCTATCTGAGAATAAATAGGACACAAAAGTGATTGTGACAGAATCCTCCAGCAAATTTTTTCTTCCCAGGTAAGACTGCACTTCCTGGCTTCCCTTTCAGTTCGATCAGCCAACAGAGTATGGGTGGAAGTGATTTCTCACACTTTCAGAGCATTTAGAAAATAAATTCATATTCACTTCTCCATACTTGTTCCCCATAGGCTTGATGTAGATAATGTTGTGGCTTTAGAGATCATGGGTTGGGAAATCAGAGAGCCACAGCTAAAGGAACTGAGTCCCTGACTTGCCACTTGAGGAAGTGCCTCAGATTGGCTGGGAACATGTCCTTGCTATGTTACATGGGTGAGAAATACAGTCCACTGAGATTCAAGTTTTGTCATACCATCTAGTGCTATTAGAAATGATCCAGGGCTATAATTGTGCTATGCTATAGAGAAGAGGTCTCTCCCTACAATTCTGCAGGGTAAATTAAACCAAATTGCTCTCCCAGTGCTTCAGGCCTAATGGCTTAATTATTGAAAGTTTTAAAGTTGATTGCTCTAAAGGTTTTTGTTTGTTTGTTTTTCTCCTCCTCTTAATGTGTAAGGAAAGTGCTGAGAGTTGAAGAAGGAGAATGTAAAGAATGAATAAGACAAGGACCTTATCCTTATGGGACTCCAAGTTGAACTTGGTGCTTCTGATGTTGATTGGTGACCTGACTCTCATATCTTGGGTACCTGACCTTGGCTTATAAATTGGTCTCAAGACCCTTGTGTCTTTAGCCTGCTACTGCTTAAACCATTTACTTCCTTCTAATACCAACCTGTATCATTTTCAATAGATCCTAGTAACCTGCTGTATGTTGATATTTAGCTGATTGTTTTTTTTTTCTCCTGATTCTGGACTCAATCTTCATTCACATTAGGCTAGCAATAGTGATTACTCTGGAGAGGCCAATTCTTTTTGTGGTGAAACTAGGATTAGTGTTGGTTTCCTGATCAATGATGAGAAGCAACTAATGTTGACTGAAAAGAGACCGAATGGTAAAGCAAACATAGCAAAAGTACACTTTGTGTCCTATCCACTGCTCCCAAAGTTTGAGCAATTGTAGGTTACATAGGACAAAAGCCCCTAGTTAGAATATGGTCATTGCAGCTTGTCCGTTGCTAATGGGATCCAGGTGCCCTCTCCATGCCTCATTAATATTATAAGCTTCTGTGTTCTAAAGCCATACTTCCCAGGAGGAACTCCAACCAGAGATACCAGCTGCATTTTGACATCTGGATGGGATTGAAATGTTTACATTTGTATAATGTAGCTTGAAGACATATTCATCATAATTTACAGGCATATCTTCTTAGTGACAAGAAAAAAACACAGAGGAAGGTAGTTGTTATTGTTATTAAGAAGCTACTAAGTACTTGCATAGAGTACCTTCTGTGTCCAAGGCACTGAATTACACATGTTTTGGAGAATACATGGAGAGGGTTAGCAAAGAAGAGCAAGGTGCTTTCTCTACTTTGAAAGACCTTGGTATTTAATGTGAAAAAGATGCACAGACACTTATAAGGAAGTAATCCAACAATGGATCGAGATATAAATAAGGAGGAGATAGGAAAGACTTCCTGTAGCAGGTGGCACATGCTTGGTAGGATGAATAGAAGTTGGTTAGTCTAAGTCCACGATTGATTGGGTTGGGGAAAGTATCATATAGCTTTGGATATAAGGCTTGCCTACAGTAATATCATACAATTTAATGTGTATGTGTGTGCATTTCATATGCTGCATACTTTTAACAGTACTATTTTCAGGATTTTTGAGTAGTGTGAGCTCTTTTTTGAGATTATATTCTCATAAGGTGACTTATTAAGTAATTAAAGTAATTTTATTATGCTTTTCTATGATTTTCCATATTTATAGTCTCAATTAGGAAAGAAAATACAATCTTTTGTTAGTCTACATAGCTCAATTTGAGTCCAAATAATATGTGTCCAATAATAACTTTCACTTATTGAACATCTTTTATGTACAAGACACTTCACATTTAATCATCACAACAATTTAATTAATTATGTATTGTTATTGCCATTTTGTGTATTAGGACTCTGAGGCTCAAAAAGGTTAAGTGGCTTACAAGTGGTCAGGCAGCTGAGAGATCAAGGGAAAGAATGAAGAGTCCCCAAATAGGTCCACACGCATATGGTCAGTTTATTCTAATGAAGTCATCATTGTCATTTGATGGAGAAAGAATAGTCTTTGAAACAAATGGTTTGGTTCAATTGGGGATGCCTTCTGGGGAAATAGTCAGTCCAAATCATGTGATATGTAAACATGAAAATTGGACCTCCTGATGGTTATTGCAAATGTACTAGTTCTCATCTACAGAATGCTTCTAAGAGAATGTACCTCAATTGTCTATGCTTGCTTATGGTAAAGAAACCTGTAGTTTGCTCTTTTGCTAGAGAATGTTTATTTTACCCAGGAAATTACTAGGTTATACCAGAATATAAAATGGAGATGATTCAAGAGAAACTACTCCCTTTGGGTAACTGGTCCCTGTGTGGCATGTATCACCTAGAAATCTACCTCCATTCTGTGATGGTAGTGACATTCTGACATGGAAGAAAGGACATGGAGATACTGCTGGCAGTTTCCAGGACTCTCCATGCTTTGCTCTTGTTTTGTTGCAAATTACATCCTGAAAATGTTTAGTGAGGTTTAATATTGAATCATATCTGATTCCTGTCAATCTGATTATACTATATCAATTTAGCATTATTTCAAATGTATTTACATTTAATGTAATAACTTATATGATTGGGTTTAGGCATAACATTTTCCTATTTGTTTTCTATCTGTTTATTTTATTTTTTTGTATTTTATTTCTAGTACTCTCTTCCTAGATTCTTTTAGGCTACTTAAATTTTTTGTATTAATTTATTTCCTCAACTAGTTCATTAGAAATAATTATTTTTTATTAATTTGTAGTGTTTGTTCAGTGATAACAATATACATTCTTAGTTTCCAAGTTCCAGAGAAATGAAAACTTATATTCCCATAAAAATCTGTACAAAAATGTTCATAGCAGCTTTATTTTAATAGTATCAAACTAAAAACAGCCACATTGTCTTTCAATGAATGAACTGTTAAACTGTGACATATTGATATCATGGAACACAACTAAATAGTAAAAAAGAAAGAAACTATTGATACATGCAGTTGTGTACATCCACAGAGATCCAATCAGAGAAAAAGCAGTAAATCTCAAAAGATTAAATACTGCATAACAATATATATGTATACAGATTATTAAATTACAATATTTTAGAAATGAAGATTAGACAAGTGTTTGCTAACAATTAGAAAATGTGAGGAGGGACCAGGTAAGGTTTTTTTTTTTTTAATTGACTTTATTTTTTTAAATACATGACAGCGGAATGCATTCCAATTCTCATTACACATATAGAGCACAATTTTTCATATCTTTGTATATAAAGTATGTTGTGTCTTCATACATATAGTTTGGATAATGATATCCATCACATTCTGCCATCCTTGCTAATCCCCTGCCCTCTCTCTTTCCCTTCCATCCTTCTTCCCTATCTAGAATTCATCTATTCCTCTCATGCTCCCCATCCCTACCCCTCTATGAATCATACCAATCATGGTACCAATCATGTTGCTTCTTTCAAAATCCTTATATCAGAGAAAACGTTCGACATTTGTTTTTTGTGGGATTGGCTAACTTTACTTAGCATTATCTTTTCCAATGCCATCCATTTACCTACAAATGCCATGATTTTATTCTCTTTTATTGCTGATTAAAATTACACTTCAGTCAGAATGGCAGCTATTATGAAGACAAACAACAATAAGTGTTGGCGAGGATATGGGGGAAAAGGTACACTCATACATTGCTGGTGGGACTATAAATTGGTGCTGCCAATATGCAAAGCAGTATGGAGATTCCTTGGAAATCTGGGAATGAAACCACCATTTGACCTAGCTATCCCTCTCCTCGGACTATATCCAAAGGACTTAAAAACAGCATACTATAGGGACACAGCCACATCCATGTTTATAGCAGCACAACCTGGAGCCAACCTAGATGCCCTTCAGTGGATGAATGAATAGGTGAGGTTTTAAAAGGCAACACAAGAGATCATAAAGATTATAAAAGTGTTCTGTATCTTCATTGTGGTGAAGGAAACAAACAACATATATGAAAAATTGTATAGAACTACACAGACATTTGAGTACAGGGGAAACTACAGACATATGAATAAGGACAAGAGATTACAGCAACATCTGTATCCTGGTTATGATACCATACTAAAATTTTATAATATTTTATCATTAGAACAAATGTATAAACAGTGCACATGGGATCTCACTGTATTATTTCTTGCAAATGCATGATAATCTATAATTATCTCTATTAAAATTTCAATTAAACTTATAATCAGAGTCAATTATTGTACCAAATACCACTTCATATCCTTCTCACTTATCATTTCACAAATTAGCAGTATAATTCCATTGTACTTACCTATCAACTTTTTGTGCTCTTAATATCTTTTACATATGCATAAGTTATAAACCTTAACCCACAGTGTTATATTTGCTTTAAATATAAGTAGTCCTCACTTTACATACTTTTGACAGAATTTTCATTCATTATCTTTGATTAATATTTGTCAGATTTCCATTACTATAACACAAACTTCACATAATCAACTAATAAAAAAGAAGTTTTATTATGACTAATGATTTCAGAGGTTCCAATCTGTCATCAGTTGGCCTTATTGCATTTATGTCTGTGATGAGACAGTACATTGTGGTGGGAGCACATGGCAGGGAAAAATAGCTAATCTCTTGGCTGGGAAGTGAAAGAGGAAGAGGAAGAAACCAGGGTCCCACAATCCCATTCAAGTTTACATCTCTAATGACCTAAAGATTTCTCTTTTCCTACACCTAAAAGTTTTCACTACTTCCCAATAGCACTAAGCTGGGGACCAAGACTTTCTCATATGGGCCTTTGGGGGCTCCTGATCCAAACTATAGCACCAGTCCTCCAACAATGCGGTTTATTAGTTCAGTTACTACAATATATTGATTAACTGTGAGCAGTTGCACAAGATATAAAATTTGCTTCTAGCTCTTTAGTTCACAAATCACAACATAAATGACAGATGCACATCATGATTGGTACCAATCATGTTGCTTCTTTCAAAATCTAAGGTTAGAGCTTGGTGCAGTGGTGCACGCCTGTAATCCTAGCAGCTCAGGAGGCTGAGGCAGGAGAATCACAAGTTCAAAGCCAGCCTCAGCAAAAGTGATGTGCTAAGCAACTCAGTGAGACCCTGTCTCTAAATAAAATACGAACGAGGGCTGGGGATGTGGCTCAGTGGTCAAGTGCTCCTGAGTTCAATCCCTGGTACCAAAAAAAAAAAAATTCTAAGGTTATGTCACTGTGCATCTGTTATTTAGTTTATGCACAGGCTGCAAAGTATGGAGTTGTGTCATCTTCTTGGTTCCCACACCACAGATGATCTCACATATCATTTTACAAAAATAGATAACCAACTAAGGAAGTTGGCCAATAAAGACAAAAGTACATGAAAGGAAGAATGAAAGATTATGTTGGAGGTGAAGTTTGTGTGGAACTTCATTGAAGTTAAGAAGAAACATCTGTATGAATGTTGACACTGTCATCCTAGATATTCTGAGGAGCTTGATGAAGGTGTTCTGGGAAGTTTCATTCATCAAGATAAATAAAGTATCTATGAAGGAAAGGGTTATAATGGTGTCTAGAAGAGAGAATGCTGCCAAAATACTTGCACATTCACATTAAAAGAAATTTCAGAGACATTTCATGATATTGAATCCTCAGTGGCTAAAATAGAAGCTGGCCTATGCTTAACAAGGAATATAAAAATGTTCCAAAGCATAGAACAAAGGCTCATTCTGTGTCAGAGTTTATAAAATGAAGACAACCACTTTTCAAACTACTCTTAATAATTCATTTTTATAATGAAAGCACTTCAATTATCAACATTTCTAATGTTTTAATTATAGCACACCAAATAAATGTTTAGTATATAATTTTAAAATTTTCTTATCTATTCATATAATCAAGAGAGAGTTAATATATTAAATGATTCTTATTAGTGATTTATAGTTATATGTATTAGTGGGCTTCATCTACACTGGATATAATTAGCTTCATTTTAGTCCCTTGATACTTCTCCTGCCCCTCCCTTCCTCCCTTTCCCTGTTCTCCTTCCTTTACTGTACTGGTCTTTCTTCTATTTGTTTATTGTTTTTAAAGTGGAACTTTATAGATAGATAATGGTGGAATTTACTGTGGTATATTCATATATGTATGTAGCATAATTTGGTCAATTTCAATCTGTAGTTCTTCCTTTTTGTCATCCCTCTTCTCTCCCCCTGAACACCAGAAGCAGATGAATGAATAAAGAAAATGTGGTATATATAAATAAATAATAGCTTTACTCATTCATAACAAAGAATGAAATTATGGCATTTTCTGGTAAATGGATGGAACTGGAGAGCATGATGCCAAGTGAAATAAGCCAGACTCAGCAAGTCCAGGGTTGAATGTTTTCTCTCATATGTGGAACCTATGACAAAATAACAGAAAAATCAGAGAGTTAATGTCATGATAAAACAATTTTAAAGGCCACAGAATAATCACATTTTCTTCGTCAATTATTAAAATCACTTTTCATAGCTTCAACCTATTCAGTTATTTTTATGATCTCATGGTGAAGACTACCTATAGATGGTTTTTTTTTTTTTTTTTTAGGAAATATTGAGACAGGGGAAACTGTAGTACTTTGTATTTACTTATGTATTTAGCATTTCTGTTGCTCTTCTTGCCTCCCTGTATAACTTAATATCCATATGGAATTATTCAAATACTCCTTGTATATCTCATGGTGAAAAAATTCTTTCAGGCTTAAGTTACCTAAATATTCTGTATCTGACCCTCATATTTAAAGGATTTTTTCACTGGGTATAGCATTCTAGGTTGATAATTGATTTTCTCTCGACACTTTAAAGTTTTGTTCCATTTAAGTTCAATAATCCTCATCTTTTCCTATATGGAATGTGCACTCCCCTGAGCTGAGCTGCTTCAAGATTTTCTCTTTCTCTGATTTTTATTGGTTTTCCTTGTATTCATTTGCATGGGCTTGTTAAACTCTTGGATCTGAATGTTATTTTTCATCAAATTTGATAACTATTCAACTATTGCCTTTCTTCAAATATTTTCTCTGCCCCATTCCCATTCTATTATCTTTGCTTTTATTTTATGTATGTTGGATTGTTTAAAATTATTTCATGGATCCCTGAGACTTTGTCCATTTTTATTTATCAGTTTTAATCTCATTGAAATTGGATACCTCTTATTAAAAAGTTCTAAAGTTCATTGACTTATCTGTTATATCTAATCTACAATTAAACCCACCTAAAAATTTTAAAAAAATTAAGTCTTTGTACTTTATCCTTCTAGAATTTTCCTTTTGTTATTTTTAACAAATATTTCTTTGTTTTCTTGTTAAGACCATATGTTTTCTTGAATTTTTAAAAGTTCTTTGAACATATTTTTTTAAAGCTATCTTAAAATTTTTGCTGAAGCCAACATCTGATTCACTTGAGGGGTGTTTCTATTAACTGATATTATTTTTCCTTGGCTAGGGGTCTTATCTTCTCATATTTAGGCATTTTTCGTACATTTTTATAGTTTCGTAGATATCGTTGCTGTATACTGTAGTGACTGGTTTATATAATCTTTCTCTGAAAAGTTACTTTTTTAATTGACTTTATTTTTTTAAATACACAACAGCAGAATGCATTACAATTCTTATTACACATATAGAGCACAATTTTTCATATCTTTGTATATAAAGTATGTTACTTTTACTCTAGAAGGTAATTCAATTATTGAAATGATTTTGAACTTATAAATACTTGAATTTTTGCTTTATTGGCATAATTTGTGGAAAATACAATGTATTTCCAAAGACTCTTGAATTTAGCAATGCTCAGTTCCCATACTGTGTCTTCCCTGAGGCCTTTGTCAGTGTTTGCTTTTAGATTTTATTAGGGAGGGTCTAGTATGGTGTACTCTCAGGCTTGTTCCTTACTCCTAAGGCATGGCCTATCAGTGTGTCAACTTGATTCCCACGGAACTAACAAGATGTCATTTCAGTCCCTCTACACAGGGGGACCAAGAATTTGCATGCTCCCCAGAACTGCTTTATCTTTAATATAACTATTTGCTATCACTTCACAACATTCCCTGTCTTTTAAGACTCACCTGGGCTTAACCTGGGGAATATGCAACCCAGCCTTTTGCCAGAGTTTTTTAGGAAAGTTCTCCATGATTTTCTCATGTTTTCCCCCATGCCCTTTTAGATGTGCTACCTCCTTTTCTCTGTTTCTTTGTCTTGCAGATCCCAGCTGTCTCAGCTCCTCTGAACTATGAACTCTGTACCTTTACCTAATATGGCTACTGTGTTAGATTGACTCTTAACTCATGTTGATAAGATCAGGAAATTATACACAAAAAGAAACCTGAGAGAGTCATGAGGCTCACCTCAGGAATTTTTCTTCTTTCAATGATGGGGATGTGGAATTACCTGCTGTCCAGTACCTGAAAGCAATTGATTCATATATTTTATTCAGTTTATGGTTAATTAAGTTGGTAGGGCTAATTTACTGCTAATTAATATGTGTTATTCAGAAGTGGCAATCTCACATTCCATTTAGAATTGATCAATGTCTAAGAGTCAGAGACCCAGTTCATAGGAAAGGAAAACTAATTTGATGTATCCTAGCCCCTGAAACATTATCTAAGTGAGAGCACCTGATATCTCGTCATTCATTTTCTACTCACTCTGACTTTTTCTCTATCTGCATTATACTGGGAACATCTTATTTTGATATTTATGCTTATGAATGAGGTTCATCCAGTACTGAATGAACCCAGGAATCAACCCTGATCTTCATGTGCTATCTAGTCACTGCACACTTGTTTTCATGAAAATATTGGCATGACAAGACAATGAAATGAATGAAAATGAACAAAACCATATTTTCTTGGTTTTAAGTTATACCATCTCCTTCTTCAATTTTATTGGCTCTGAAATGTAAATTTATTTTGCACTGGAAGTTTAAATTTTCTTTTGTTTCCAGAAAGAACTAATATAAAATTGATGCCTTACCTTAAAAAATAAATGGGATTTACCATCAAGAAAGGTATTTATAGACATTTACTAATTTGCATTCTACTCTGATTCTATTTCTTTTGGCTCAAAATTTCCAAATACTTTTTCACATGTTATTGCTAGAAATTGCCTCTTTTCTTCACAGAAAAGAAAACAATTGATTTTTTTTAAGCAACAACAGTGGATTTAAAGAATTGCCAGGAGAAATGGCTCTGTGATGTTAAAATGCATTTGTACTTAAAAATCTGAGGTAATCTTTCCTAAATTTCATTAAGTATAGGATAAAACATAATGATGATGATAACAGATAATGCTGTACTAAGGGAGGCCTTACCTGAAAATAGGGGAATTGACCTGAGAACCCTTGCGAGCTGAAGACCTGAAGACTTAGTTTAGACTCTAGAATTCCATTTCCAATTTCAATGATCCTTTCGTCAGATATTTTCTGAGCCAATACAGATTAGCTCAAATTAAGGGAGACTTTATTATGGAAGATTGATTGTAGGTGTATTGTTTACCCACCCTGGAAGAAATATTCCATCACATTG
This sequence comes from Marmota marmota marmota, assembly GCF_001458135.2. Taxonomy (NCBI): domain Eukaryota; kingdom Metazoa; phylum Chordata; class Mammalia; order Rodentia; family Sciuridae; genus Marmota; species Marmota marmota. The sequence goes on along the minus strand of NW_026000243.1, from coordinate 10,377,963 downwards.
CCATGTCTTATTTAAGAAAAGAAACACTTCTCCTATCTTGACATGTTTATCATTGTATGCTTGAGCTAATTATCTTTGTGGGCTTAGTTTAGCTCCTGAAACTGATAGATTATTATCACATCCCCTAGAGATGATGCATGCTACACATATGCAGCTGCATGCCAGGAGGGGAACATCTCTAAAGTTTCATCTTTGTAGTTTACTGGGAATTGTTTATCATAGACCACATCATTACATGGCAGCATGTATTAAGAGCTTATGTAGAGAGTAGTCATATCTATATACAGCAATGTACATAGAATATGTGTCTTATATGTTACATGTGCCTGTGTGTCAACTTTGCTGCTTTATGTAACTTAAAGTAAATGAAGGTTTCATTGTCTTGATTGCTCAGCTGAAATCTAAGGTGCTCTATTTCTCATTGGTTTATTTCTAAATTTCCTCTATGTCAGGTTCAAAATTTAATAACTCTCCTCCCCTCTGTCTGTGTCTTCTAATCTAAACCCTTAAGGCATTTTAGCAGCTAACTCTAGATAAGCAGCATTCTTTCTGTAATTGGTAAAGTTAGGGTACTCCATTTTCATTACAACTTGAAATTCACCAAAGCCACCCTGCTGGCACAGAAACTGGGGAACAAACATTGGCAGGGAAGATTTCATCTGAACCACTGACTTTATCATTCATCTTTTTCTAAGAGGACCCTGACTAGCCATTTAGAACAGTTGCTACCAACTGGGGAATGACAGAGTTGGAACAAGCACTTAGCCTTCCCACAAATGTCCCTTGGTCCTCAGGTTCTCTTGGGTACTACCTTTTTTCCTGTCTCCAAGAATTATACCCATAGCTGGATTCAGCTGATATACTGAATGATTGATGATATTTTGAGGCTGGCACTAATATAGGCTGAATGAATTGGGGACTAACAACATGGCAAATGGCCCATTGGAACATTTTTTGAACTCCATTTTTCTTAAAAATGCTACTAGACTCCCCAAAATGTAAGATTCTTGGTGCTTATTTTCTTGTATACAATCATTATGGCACATGGAGAATTGGTTGTGTAAGAAAGGAGGCTATGCAGGAGGCCTGTGAGACCAACTACAACCCAGATCTTAATATCCTGTTGCTTAGATTCCAAATCCTGTGTGTTATATTTTTCAGTCTCAGAAACTTAAATTCCCATGGTTCCTGGTCAATTATGTGCAGTGAGTTCCCTTAATTCCCTTGGCAGACATTTTCTCACATATTTTGAGGTTAAAAGTAAGGGGGAAAAAAAAACTTTCCAAAACATAAACCCCAAACTAAAAAGGAAATGTTGTAGGAAATGTTGAAACTGGGAGCCCGGGTGCCATGGCAACTTGTTTTGCCAAGTTCCCCTCTCAGACAGCTGGACCTTGCTTGCAATGGTTGCTTCTTGGATGGGCTTTGACCACCAGTTATGTGGCTCGAGCCAAGTTTATTGAAAAGGAAAACTGGATTTGGCATGGTCCCATCTCCTGGGAACATCATATATACAAGAGCTCCTGATTGCTTTGTTTGAAACCATCTCCAACCATCATCCTTTCTGTAAGGAGGGTAGAGATGTCCAGAAGCAAAAAAGTTTAGAAAAAAAAGAAAGGGAATTATTTGGTTGTTAAAAGGACAAGACTCTCTAGGACTTTGAGAAGGGCATTTTCTCCTGTTAATATTATTCTCAAGAAACATTTCTGGCATTTTTTTCTCAGGGACAAGGAGCCATACCAGCAATGAGACAGATCTTCCCCTTAAGGTTTTTATGGTCTTACTGAAAAACCATGGCACATATAAGGTAGCAAGTGATAAGTACAGGCAATATTTTAAGAGGTGCTGCCTAGATGTTGAAGGAGCCAATAGTGGGGATGAGTCAGGGACATCAGTTAAGGTTCAATGCTGGAACACTGCTAAAGCAGACTAAATCTTTGACAGTTATTTTTCCAACAGAGGGTCAATATCCATAATATATAAAGTATTCAAAAAGTCGCCACCATAAAAACCAAGTAACAAAATCAATAAATGGGCAATTTAACGAAACAGATGCTTAAAAAAAGAGAAAGAAAGAAAGAAAGAAAGAAAGAAAGAAAGAAAGAAAGAAAGACCAATGATTAACAAATATATGAAATAATTTTCAATATCCCTAGCAATCAGGGAAATACAAATTAGAATAACATTGAGATTTTATCTCACTCCATTTAGAATGCAGCTATTAAGAATACAAACATGATGTAAGGAAAAAAGTACACCCATACACTATTGCTGGGATTTGTAAATTAATATAATCACTGTAAAAATCAGTATAAAGTTTCCTCAAAAGACTAGAAATGGAACAACCATATGACCCAGTTATACCATTCCTTGGTATTTATTCTAAAGAATTAAAGTTATCATCCTATAGCAGTACATGCATACCCACGTTTATAGCAGCACAATTCACAATAGCCAAACTATGGAACCAGCTTAGGTGTCCATAGGTGGATGAATGCATAAAGAAAATGTGTTACATATATACACAGTGGAGTTTTATTTAGCCATAAAGAAGAATGAAACTACATCATTTTTGGGAAAATGGATGGAACCTTAGAGTATAATGTTAAATAATATAAGGCAGGCACAGAAAGCAAGAATTAGATGTTTTCTCTCTCGTGTTGAAACTAGAGTTTAAAAGAAGAAAAAAATGTGGGGGAATGTATTATGAAAATAGAAGAAAGACCAGTAGTGTAGAGGAAGACTACTGGGGGAGAGAAGAGGAGAAGGAAAAGGGAGTACTGAGGAATTAAATTGACCAAAATATAGTGTTCTATTTATTGTGTTTATGTATGAATATGTAACAATCAATCCCTTCAATATGTATAATTATAATGCACCAATAAAAAATTCAGTTTGGCTGGGGATGCAGCTAAATGGTTGAGTACTTGCTTAGCATGCACAAGGCCCTGGGTTCAATTCCAGCACTGTGAATAAAAATTCACAATTGAATAAAAGAAAAAAGAAAGAAAGAATTATTGGGGAACAACTGCAGGTGTTTGAACAAAGAAGTAGATTAATAACATCAGTGCTTAGGAGATTCAATATACATGGCAAACCATTACAAAGAAAGATACTGAAAGGAGGAGAACCAAAACAGAAATCCCACCTATATTAGTTTAATTTTATTTACTCTTTCTTGAAAGGCTATTCTATTCTGCATGCTTCACAGAAAAAGAAGATAGGCAATTTTGAGCCCAAGTTTTCTGAGCTCTTTGAGAGAATTCAACTTTTTATGAAGCTAACTGGACTCCATCTGATGTGCCTTTGGTTTACATGTCTCAAGAGCCACCATCTGCCAAAAACTAATCTCTATACTTACATGGACATTATTTATCTCAGAAAATGGAAGATTGGCATTTTCTGTAGCAGGAAATGACATCTTTAACTCTTTTGAGCCATTCCTCCTCAGTAGAGATGCCAAGAGGCTGTCCTCTCACGAGGTGAGGTGGTAGAATCCTATACTCTCCACTGGGAAAATAACCTTGGAAGTGAATTCAGCAGGATCCTGCTTTTAGAATTCAAGATAAGCAATATGAGTTCTCTCCTTACAAGCCTATTACACATTATATGCAAAAGAAACATATTATCTTTTAAAAAAACTATTACTGTTAGTGAGAATATTATATTTCAATCCTATGGCATTTTTTTATTTTCCAAGTATTTCTAAATAAATAATAAAACTCTCTAAACATCTACCGACTGTGGTAAAGACCACTATGAATTCCAGTATGAATTAATGGAGCATCAGCATTCTAAAATACATACTCAAAAGAGAAATGCCAGTGAAATAAAAAATCTAGTTCAAGCAGTAGTTATTGAGGGATGCTACCTGCTGGTGCAGAGTACCAGTCCCTTGCTTGTTTTCAGAGAAGTGTTGGTACAGGAATCTGTAAATAAATAATAGCTCTCATAATAATTGATATAATTGTCAGGAACAGACAGAAATCATTTTAAAGCATGGGTGGACACATGGGAGGGCACCACCACAGAGCAATGCCCAGTGGACACTAGTTCCATCTCGTTTTCCTTTTCCCTTACTATGATTCCATTCATAGCTGATGTTCTTTTTTTTTTTTTTTTTTTGAAGGGTGAAGTACTGGAGGTGGAACCATAAAGGGACACTCTCTATCACTGAGCCACATCTCTAGCTCTTTTACTGTTTTTTTTTTTTGTTGTTGTTGTTGTTTTACTGTACATGTCAGATATTAAAATGGAAATAAAATAAAGATGTGGACGGATGGAGTATCAATCATTATAGAATAGGAGGAGTATATGTCATTCAGCAAGGAATTCATATTGGTATTCCTTCTTTTCCCCAAACAAACAAACAAAAAATCATTGTTTTCAAGTAAATATAGCTGTGTCTCAAGTAATAAGAATCCTTAGGGGAAGAAGGATACAAAAAATTATGTAACTTTTAATATTCTTTATTTCAGTTAATCATAAGAATCCAGTGAGGTCTCTAATATTATCCCATTATTACTCATGATGATGCTTGAAGATGAGAGGTAACTTTCTGAGATTATGCAGCTAGTGGGTATGAGGGTAAGTATTTAAATGCATATCCAATGTGATGCTCTGTAGCCTTGTCTATTTGACCATGTCCCTAAAGAAGAATTTGTAGTTAACATATAAAATGCTCTTAAAGTAATGCTTCTAAAGAACTGGTGAGGCATGGATGTATTATGTTCTCCTAAGAAGTAAAACACTTTCTCAGTGATCCCTTATAGGAGGGATTGCAAATTCAAAATCCCACAGCATTCAGGAAGGAAATAAAAATGTGTGAGTTTGACTGGGTGAAAGATAATGGAAATCTGTAGGACCCAGGGAGAATGGAACATCTTAACCTCTTAAAGACTGTAAAATTGATGCTTTTAAAAACATTCTGTGGTTTAATGAACATTTCTGTAAGATTCACTTATTTTTAGGCACCCTACCTTTTTGAGTGATCCACACACAGAATTTTCCTATATATTTTTTTAATTTACATTTTAAAAAGTTAAGCTTCATGTCAGAACCTTTAACATGCATGAACTAGTTGGGACCCAATCAGAGAAGACTTATTATTATGATTTTTTACATTGGCCCCCAAACAATGATACTACATTAGGAAAGGACTATGAGCCCCAGCCTCATATTGGCTGACTTAAAATATACACCATGACAGGCTCTACAACTAGTCATGAAGTGTGCAGTAAGGTCCAGAATGGAAGGGGTAAGGATTGTTGGTGGGAGCTCTAAAATTAGACATAGCCCCAGAGTTGTTGTGTGTGTCCAATTGACTAGAAGCCTGATATTCTTTAGCAGAAGGAGATACACCAGGCCAGACATGGGAAGGTAGAGCAAAGGCACACAATTTTCTGAATAATGAAACAAAATTCTTTAAAACAAAATTCTAGGATAAATACTTATAAGGAAATAACAACTTCTTTCCAAGACCAAAAGGACAGTAATCTAGTGGGATTCTAACATGGTGCTACTGCTGTGGAAAACAGTGCGTTGGTTCCTCTAAAAGTTTAATATAGAGTGGCCATAAACACAGCAATTCTACCCTTAATTATGTATCCAGGGAATGAAAAACGTGTTTGAACCAAAACTTGTACATAAATGTTCACAGCAGCTCTTCACAATAGCAAAACGATAAAGATAACTCAAATGTTCATCAATGGATGAATGGATAAACAAAATGTGGTGTATCAACAATGAGATTTTATGGAAGGAAATATTATTTCACCACAAAAGAGTATGTACCAATGCATGATGCAACTTGGGTGAAACTTGAAAATATTAGCTAAGTGAAAGATGTCACTTATATGATTACCATTTGTATGAACAACACAGAATTGTGCCTTATCTATAGAGATGGGAAGTAGAGAAGTTGTAACAGCTGCGTAAGTTGGGGGAGTAGGTATGTTTTTCTTTTCAAGGTGAATGTTTTAAAATTCACTGCAGTGATGGTCACACATACCTATGAGTACACTAAATGTCATGGAACTGCACATTTTAAGTGAGTGCATTGTATAGTCATGGAATTGTAGCTCAACAAAGCTGTTTACAAAAGGAAATCATGTCCCTTGGGCCTCAGTGCAATCCATTCCATCTCAGATAGTTCTATGTTCCTTATTTGAGACCTGCATGTCACCAGTTGATTATGATAATGGCCTGTGCTTGGGTGGCACCTTTCTTTCAAGGATGTCAAGTAGTTTGCAAACACTAATTAAGCCTGTATTGCTGGCAGATTGGTAAACATTGTTTTACTTCTCACAAACATTCAAGCAAAGCCACTCTGGGGATCCCTGCTTTGATGCAATTGATGTAACCCATTTCCTCTGGCTGGTTGGCTCCGGGGCATTTTTAAGGATGCAGGAAGGGAATTTAGACACTTGCATGTTTTCTCTGGTATTCCAATTGTTATAGGAATTTCTAGGAACACTTTTTGCAATTTAACTGCCACATCAACTCAGGAGATAAGAATGATTGTTCCTGTATGTCATAAGAGAAAGCTGGAATCCAGAAAGCGTGTATGTGCCAGTCCAAGTTCTTGGTTCCAAGCACTAGAAATTAACTAGTGTGAGGAGCAAAGGGACTAATCTTAGGTATGCTTGGCAGCACACATCATTAATGGAAAGAGAATGAAGAAGCTGAGGACACCGTTGTTCATACCCTGGTACACTCCCGTGAAACACCATGTCCATCACAAAGCCACTGCAGGTACTGCCAACCTTGGACACCTGTGGTCAAGTGAATGGTTGCCCCTGTATGTGGTTAATCTCACTGTCTATATTTTGTTTCGCTCCTTTAAGAGTCAAAGTTCTAAGCTCATATGTCTAACTTGCCAAACTGAAGCCACACCACTATGCGTTATGGTCAAGATGCAGAGAAAGGCAGTGCCATCTGATGAATCTTTTGTGGGGAAACAAAGGCCTAGTCTGTCATTCACCAAAGCAGGTGAAGTACAGATGCTGGGTTACTAAAATGACATGGAAGATATAAAAGCACATTTCCCCCCAAATTTTCAAAATTTGTTATATATATGACAGTAGAATGTTTCTGGACACGTTATACATACATGGAGTAGGACTGACTCTAATTAGGATCCCATTCTTGCATTCTTGTGGTTGAACATGATGTGAACAAGGTTGACCAAGATACTGGCTGGTCAGGTATTCATATATGAACATAGGAAAGTTATGTGAAACTCAGTCTACTGTCTTTCCTCTTTCCATCCCCCTCCCTTACCTTTATTCCCCTTTGTCTAATCCAATGAACTTCTATTCTTCCCTCTTCCCTACATTATTGTGTCTTAGCATCCACATTTCAGAGAGAACATTCGACCTTTGGTTTTTTTGGGACTGTCCTATTTCACTTAGCATGATGGTCTCCAGCTCCATCCATTTACTAGCAAATACCATAGTTTAATTCTTCTTTATGTCTGAGTAATATTCCTCTGTGCATATACACCACATTTTCTTTATCCATTCATCTGTTGAAGGGCATCTTAGGTTGGTTCCATAGCAGAGATATTATTAGTTGAGTTGCTATAAACATTGATGTGCCTACGCCACTGTAGTCTTTTTACACTGTAGTCTTTTTACGTCCCTTGGGTACATAATGAGGAGTGGGATAACTGGGTCAAATGGTGGTTCCATTCCAAGTTTTCTGAGGAATCTCCATACTGCTTTCCAGAGTTATTCCACCAATTTTCAGTCCCATCAGCAATGTATAAAATGTACTTTTTTCCCCACATCTGTTCTTACTTATATTCTTGATAATTGCCATTCTGACTTGAGATGGAATCTCAGTGTAGGTCTAATTTGCATTTCTCTAATTGCTAGAGATGTTGAACATTTTTTCATATAATGGTTGACCATTCATATTTCTTCTTCTGTGAAGAAGCACAAATCTTTTAAATCTTGTGTTCTTTCTATTGCATCAATCTGAGCTCAAATTTTATGTTATTTCACTTAATATGCACTGGCTATCTTTTCAAGGAACTAGCTGAAAACACAGAGAATAGAGTCAGACACTCTGCCTCATGCAGCTCTGGGACAGTATCAGGAATGGTGAAGGGAAAGCAGAGTGATAATATCAAATATTCTGTGGAGGTATTTCCATAGAGCATTGGTAGCTTCCAGGAGAGGTACAAAACCCAGGCCTGAAGAAGAAAGTGGGGGCTTCCTGAAAGGAAGTTATACCAGTTTGTGGGCTAGCTTAGGTCCAAATCTTAGTTTTTGGCTAATTCTCTTCCCTACAGTTTTTGTGGTTTTTTTTTTCCTATTGAGTATTTACTGAAAGCATAAATAACTATCCTAACCACCTGTGATTAAACTCAGTTCAATGAGAGTAGATTTATTATTCTTAAAGAAAGGATTTTTATTATAACAAGAATAAGTGTATACATTGGTAAAGATGGCTTCTACTTATAGTAGCTTCATCAAATTCTCAATGCCCTATTTTGTGCTGACATTAATTAATTAATTATTTGTTTTCTCTTTGAATAAAAAATTTGAATATCTACCCTGGATGCCTGGCAAATGCTAGGCATAACAACTACACATTGGGCATCTACTATGCACTGAGAATGGACAGTGAATAAGACAAAGTGTCTATCTATATCCTTGTGGGGAAGGCAGAATATAGACAAACATATATATTTTGTCAGATACTGAAAAGTATTATGAATAAAAGCAAAAAAAGAATAATAAGGGTGGAGTATCTGCTATCTTAAATAAAGTGGCTAGGGCCAGTTAAGCCAAGACCAGAAAGTATATTTCAGTTGAATGAGGAAGACAGAGTTGAGTCTTGGATGGGGCATGATACTTTTTTCTGGTTACATCAAAAGTTGCTGAAAAAGTAGAGACTGTGGGGCTGCGGATATAGCTCAATTGGTAGAGTGCTTACCTCCCATGCACAAGGCCCTGTGTTCAATTCCCAGCACCACAAACAAAACAAAACAAAAAACGTAGAAATTGTCTCAAAAAAATATATTGTGGCTGCCTACTCATTGGTTACTCTAAGTCTGGGATGTAATTGTTCCTTCACTGGTAGGTGAGCTAATCAGGATGCCAAGTTAGGCATTAACTTGGATTTAGATGCAGAAAAATCCACAATAGGTTGCTCCCATTTGCCACATATGATTCCAAAAGGTAATAGTCAAGATTACTAAAAATAAAAGGTCTTTGGATTGAATACCAGGATCATTTTCTGGTCCCCAAATCGGGATGAGTACAATTTAGTATGCATTTAGAAGAGCAAAAGTCAGGTGTTTCCACATGTGTTTGTGTGTATGTATATACATGCATGAATTATTTAACACCAGCCTCTGCACGGGAGGCCTAAGATTAAGAGGACTTGAGGGATAAATAGAATGAGTAGAGGATAATGTGAGAGGAGCATATTCCAGGAAAGGGCATTTGTGGAGGCAATCATGACTGTGGAATTGTCCAAGTTTTGGGGTTTGTTAGGAGTATAGGAAGCAAAGTAGGTGAGAAGTGAGAAGTAATGTTAAAGAGGTAGCTTAGGGCCAGTGTCCTAACCTTAAAAACAATTGAATATTTACCCTAAATGCCTTGCAAATGCTAGGCATAAAACTTATTGGGTGAATGTAAATGTCAGGCCCTGGGCAACAATGAATAGCTTTATGTGGAAGGGTGACAATGTCATCAGATTGATGTTTGAAGAAAGAGCAACCTAGGTACAGGAAGGAAAACTTGTTTGAAGTGCAGATTTGGAGTCAGGAATACTCATCAATCTACAGACTCTAGAAATTCAGATAAGAGCTACTGAGAGGCCTGAACTGGAGTTGTCTTGGGAGGTAGACAGGGAAGGGTTTTTGTTTTCTCTCCATTAGTGTTGTGCATGCCCCTGTTCAGCGAGTATTAGGCTAAGAATATCATCAAATGTACCTCGTTTATTGAAAACTCCTGTGGGAAGGTAACTTCTAGGGGACTGGAGATAAATTTTCATCTTCATGTAGAGTTTGTGAAATCCTAAAATATATCAATACACCAAGTAATAGGATTTTATATGTATTTTATATTTATATATTTTAGTGTACACATACAGATTATGTATGTGTAAATACATATACACATAGATAGATGATAGATAAATTTAATTCGGTAAGCCTTATCCACCATGTTTCTATCTGGAGTTAAGTATAAGATAAGGATTTGGGGGCTCTCAATTTGCTCTCTTATTGCTTGTTAGATTCTCATGGGAGTTTTATGGGAGTTCAGAGATTACCTAAGGTGCTTCTTTTTTATTAGTGCATCCTGGGGCTGTTTTATCCCTAAGGCAGTAACATTGGAGCATTCAACCAAATCACTCCACCAACAGCTCTCTGTCTTCTGGGATCAGAGTTATTTCATTCAGAGCACTGCTTCCTCTCATTGAAAACACATGTTGGAACATGGAAATCCAATTTCCTTCCCCAGTTTCCATTAGAGAGTAACAAAGCTGATGGGTGGGAGAGAGCCAGAGAGAGTCTTAGAGCATTTATGAGTCGACCAGGGCATGCATCACATTGTATTTGGACCTTATAGAATCAGGAGAATCCTATACTAAGATCATTGGCTGAGAAAGGAAACTTTCAGACTCAGTCTAGCTCGGACTCACTGGCTTTGGTAACTCTTTTGCTCTTTCCCTTCTTCTGAACATTATGGCCTACTTTATGCCAAGCATTATTATAGACAGTGGTGTGCAGAGGAAAATTAACTTGACTCCTGCCATAAAACTGCTTTACCAACAGTCTTGGTAAAAAAAAAATGATAAATAAACAGATGACTAAAATATGGTAAAATAAGTGTATGGAAGAGATTTATATTTTCATTTCTAGAATGTTTTTTTTTTAAAAAAAAATCCAAGAGGCTTGTAAATTTCACTTTAATTTCCTGTTAGAGAGTTTATGGTTATATATTTTAATGCTTCACCAACTTTACTTCAAGAAAAAAAGTTATCTTAATTTCCTAGTCTATATTTCTGCAAGAGAGTCAATTGCCTACTTCAGGAAGTCATAAACACAAGTGCCTACAAGGGTCAGGCAGGTGACAAGAATGAGTGAAGGGGCAGGTGGGAGGGTTGAGGGTGGGTAAATGGAGGAACACTGTCTTCTGAAGCGGGCAGCTGCTACTTAAGGAAGGCAGATTGTTGCTGGGCAGAAATACACTTCCAATGATGCCAGCTCTTATGGTTTTTCAAGAGAAACTGGGTTTTATGTGAAATCTCTGATTTTTAAATGTTAGGAACTAACTTATATAATTAAAAAAAAAAAAAGATGCAGTGCCAATGAAACTTCCTGGATTGGATTGTCCAGTGCAATCACAGTGGGTGTTCTAAGAGAAAGGTTTGTATGAACTCCTAAGGAGGAGTGTAAAAACTATGACGGAAATGCCTGAAGTTATCAAATAGCTCTCATCAGTGAATAATGCCTTTGTTTTGGAGAGACAGAAAGGAAAACTCAAATACTTGTCATTTGCTTTCTTCTCTTTGCTATTGCAAAGCACTTCACAGTGTTTTGAAGATAAACAACACTCAAGTAAACAACACTATTTTTTTCTTTGAAGATAAAATCAATCCTAGAACATACCCTTTGAGACCTTGAGTAGGTCTGACCATTTTCCTACACCTCTTGACACACAAACCAAATGAGCTATTAATCCTTTGAAGAAACTAGCAGATGATTCAAGGTTTCAGTGGCATGATTGTCCCTGGACAGGGATCTCCTACCAGAGCAGTTCCATCCAATCACCTGGTCTCTTGACAGTGAAGATCTTGCCTTCCTCCTACCCCATAATTCTCCTCCATAACACTGCTGGAAGAAACATCTGGGATAGAGCAGCTGTCTTCAGGGCTACCCCTCTTCTGTGCCCATTCTCTGATTCTAGGTATCACTGAATGTGACTTTGTCAACTGCAGCCTAAGGGAGAGAGACATACTTGGCCTTTAAATATTGGAAATATGACAGATATGATCTTCCTTGGAGGATGAGCAGAGGTCCGGGATGCTGTGAGCAGTGTACCCTTCTTACAGGACGGGGCATGGTGTTGGGAGGCAAGCTTCTGACCTCGGGGCTCTGCTCCTTTGGCAGGCTGTGTTCTCCAAACTCTCAACGGGTGCCAGCTGCCCTTTGCTTTCCACCAGCCAATGGCTATAAATACAGTCACATTTCCCACATACTGTATTTATGTTTCAGAAAATGTCTGCGTTGCATACGTAATGTAAGAGATATAATTATAATATTTCAAAACTGGCCAAATTTCGTGAAATATAAAATAACAGATGGCACCACACAATATTGGTGCGGTGTGCTTCGTTTAAATCATAACTGGGGCCTGAAAATGTTCCCATTCGGCACAGGGTGGTGATGAGAGTATATGTGTTGAAGGGTAGGGAGGTGGAGTGGTTCCCCTTCTTTGTCCTCACAAAGCTTTTCTTTTCAGGGAAAGCGGAGTTATAAAGCTACCCATTTCTAATAGCCACAAGTATGGCCTTGTCCATCTACCAATTGTGTGCTTCCCAGTGTTCCTCTAGCTGATGAATAGGAAGTGTGACCTGTAAAACGGAGCTGTGATTTAGACCTTGCCAGCCATAAGACATCAGACCCTTGTTGAATGGGTGGCATCAGTCTTCCACTGGTGCCCATTATCAATTATCCACCAGGAAGCTGCAGCCAAAATTGTAAACCTTCAGATACGTATTTTCCAGATTTTTTTTTTTTTTTTGTGTGTGTGGTGCTGGGAATTGAACCCAGGGCCTTATGCATGTGAGGCAAGCACTCTACCAACTGAGCTACATCCCCAGCCACTCAGATACTTATCTTCCATCTTAGCAGTTACACAGGACATTCCTACACAGGTATGGGTTGTGGAACATGGAGAATCAGCAGGTGATACTCACTTTGTTTGAACTCATCACTTGCTACCACCTTCATCCAAGGTCAACAAAATGTGAGATGTTACTGATTTGCAAAACGACACTGGACACTGTGTTTAGTGGGACACTGGAGTTTCCTAGTGTAAAATCAGGAAGCTCTCAAAGTCCCAGAGTTATCTAGAAGGAAGGTCAGATTAGGAAACATGAGCCATCTCTGGGACTCAAATCTTTTCAAACCAAACCAAATGGCTCATTGATGTGGATAGGCTGGGCTTTTAGAAGTACTTACATAAAATCTGCCTTCTCCACATCGTTGTGGAGTTTTTTTCCTATTACAGTTACCTTTCCCATAATACTGAAGAAACCACAAACTTTGCTAGTAGGTTTTTAGACCTCCAAATTGTTCATGAACAATCCAGGTATAAGAATCCACAAATGCCCAATTCCTGGCTCTCCTGACCTGTATATGAAGTCTTTCAAAACACATCTTTTATTGAGCTAGAAGGTAGAAGAATCAGGCCCATCTGGGCTAAAAAAAAACAGTGGGAATCTGCACTGACGTGTCTGATGGCAATTGATTTCCATAGCTCCTGCCCATCACAGATACTTGAATATCAAATGTAAGTAAATCATTGATATTTGGGGGATCAACAATTAATGGTTGGAGACAGCAGGTTGTCACATAATATAATGAAGAATATTCTTATACTTGGAGTAGCTCAATGTTTTAAAAATTCCCCCAAGGAAAAAGGTATGCTCATATATTGCTGGTGAGACTGCAAATTGTTTTAATAACTCTGGAAAGTAGTATGGAGATTCCTTAGATAGCTTGGAATGGAACCACCATTTGACCCAGTTATCCCACTCTTCTGTATGTACCCAAGGGACTTAAAAGCTGTAGACTACAGTGGTGCAGATACATCAATGTTTATAGCAGCTCAATTAATAATAGCTTGGCTATGGAACCAACCTAAGATGCCCTTCAACAGATGAATGGATAAAGAAAATGTGGTGTATATGCACAGAGGAATATTACTCAGACATAAAGAAGAATTAAACTATGGTATTTGCTAGTAAATGGATGGAGCTGGAGACCATCATGCTAAGTGAAATAGGACAGTCCCAAAAAACCAAAGGTCGAATGTTCTCTCTGAAATGTGGATGCTAAGACACAATAATGTAGTGGGGAGAATAGTAGTTCATTGGGTTAGACAAAGGGGAATGATGGAATAGGAAAGACAGTAGAATAGAATAGAAAATACTGTACCAGACATAACTTTCCTATATTCATATATGAATGCACCACCAGTGTAACTCCACATCATGTTCAACCACAGAATGTCATCTAATTAGTATACGTTCTATTCCATGTACATATAATATGGCAAAGTACACTCTACTGTCATGTATATCTAAAAAGAACCAAAAAACAAACAAACAAACAAAAACCTCCCCCAGATGTAGTAAACTTCACATTGATGGGGGAATACACCCAGTTAAATGTGGGTGGTTATTGGGAGGTGATGATGCAGTAGAAGGTACTCCAGAGGCCTGCTTCTCCAAGTGTGGTCCCAATACAGAACCATCAGGAGCACTTGGAAGCTTATAAGTGTTTTTGAGACCCATCTGAGATCTACTGAATTGAATTTGAATTTTTAAAAGAATTTTCATTTAAAAATATTTAATGATAGGCTCTTAGGGAGCAGATTCATTGTTAGGTATAATAGAGTCAAATATGAATAACATATGTAGTCCTTTTTTGTTTAATATATATATATATATATTTGACAGTTGGATGTATTTTTGACATATTATACATACACGGGGTGAACCCATTATAATTTTGATTCTATTCTTGTGGTTGAACATGATGTGGAGTTACACTGGTCTGAAATGTATGTTCGATTCTTTCTACTATCTTTTCTATTTCTATCCCTGCTCCCTTCCCTTCATTCCCCTTTGTCTAATCCAATAAACTTCTATACTTTCCCCTCCCTACCCTTCCTTGTTATGGAATAGCATCCACATATTGGAGAGCACATTTGACCTTTGGATTATGGGGACTGACTTATTTCACTTAGTATGATATTCTTTAGTTTCATCCACTTACCAGCAAATGCCATAATTTCATTCTTTCTTATAGCTGAATAATATTCCATTGTATATATATATATATACCACCTTTTCTTTATCCATTCATCTGTGGAATAGCAACTATAATTGTTCCATAGCTTGGCTATGAATTGAGATGCTATGAACATTGATGTGGCTGTGTTGCTATAATATGCTGATTTTAAGTCCTTTGGGTGTAAGCCATGGAGTGGTATAACTGGGTCAAATGATGGTTCCATCCCAAATTTTCTGAGGAATCTCCATACTGCTTTCCAGAGTGGTTCTACCAATTTGCAATCCCACCAGCAATATATGAGTGTACTTTCCCCACTACATCTTCACCAACATTTACTGTTACTTGTATTCTTGATGATTACCATTCTGTTTGGAGTGAGATGGAATCTCTGTGTAGTTTTAATTTGCATTTCTCTAATTGCTAGAGATGCTGAATATTTTTTCACATATTTTTTGACCATTTGTAATTTAAATTTTGACAAGATCCCCCCATTAGTATCTATGTCTGATTGCCTGTTAGAATCTGAGAAGTAGTATCTTATAAGACTACTTCTAATGTATATAGGTTTCTGAGTGACTTGAGGTTGCTGAGACCACATGACTGCTTTTGGTACTCAGAAATCACTCAGTTCTTATAAAGAAACCACATACAAGGAGGATTTGAGAATATTTCCAAAGATTCATTTTACTCAGAAGTTTTTTTTAATACAGTGGAATTAGAAAGTTTCTCTCTTCCTGTCCTGCTGTCCACCCCACTTCAATCTGCTAAGAGTGCTGAAATTCACACTGTATGTTATTTCTTTGAGTTTGAACATAAATTCCATGAAAATGATAACATCTTAACTAGATGGAGTAATGCTTTAAGCTATTATTACCAATTATGCTATTAATGTTAATTAGTGCACCAATTTGCTATCAGAGAACAGGGCTTATCATCTTTGTATCCCCACTATTTAGCATGTTGCCTGACAAATATTATTATATAATTTGTTTTCTATGTATAGCTTTTTCCAAATAAGGCTTTGAGGGTGATGTTTCCTGATTAAAGAAATAACCTGTTGAACTAGAATGGCTCAGACTGTGTGGGAATAATTCTTGAGACAGTTGGGTGGAAGGATTCTACCCAGGAGAATTCCTTAAGATACAGAGAATGGTGGTGGGGGTTGGGAGGAGATGAAGAGGTAGATGGAAGCTTCAAGTATTTATGTACATGCACATTGGTGCTTCGTCCCCAACATATACACACAAGCATGATAATTGACAGGTAGAACACACTCCCACTGCACTCCTACATGTTGACCTTCTTACAATAGTAGAATTTGGACTGTATGCCTACATTACAAGTTCAAATAATAATAGTAATACACTGAAAGGGCTTAAGAGACAGAAGATCTGCATTCAAATCCTGACTATGTCTCTTACTGGTTGAGTCATAGCCTTAAGCAAGTTCCTCAATCTCTTCAATCCTGTGTCTTTATCTATAAAATGGGACCAACTCACAGGACTGTTGTGAAGATAGAATGACACAACTCATTCTGACTTACACAGTGCATAGTGCATATCAAGTGGCAAGAAAATACTAAATGCTCCTGCTGCCGGTATCGCTGTTGTTGTTTTGCTATGGCATGCTTTCCAAGCTATTTGAACATAATCATACATTTAGCTCTGGAATTTTCCAGGCCATTTTATGACTTTCTAGCACCACCTAAGGACTTCTTCTGATCCTGCCATTCTCTCTGTTTGACTTGTATGCTCCTTGCTTCAGACTGCACTGTTCTCTTGTAGATGCAAGTCATTTTCTAGAAGACCTTCATTTGCATAGAGGTATAGGAGATCCATATTCTTATCAGAAAGTGACAAGGCTAGAGGTATTTTATTTAATCTTCACTGACATATCATTGGTAAATATGCTCTTTATTGAAGTATTTAAACATGAGAACAAAATTCTAAACATTGAATTGAGTGAAGTAAGATATATCAAACTCTACACATTCTGTAAGCAAACATAAACACCTCACAAACAACCTGTGTGAAAGAAAACTAGGTTGGGGAGGGATCCTAGAAAGGAAGATGACTCCTCTTTAAAAATAGTTTTCAGAAAGGTTAACTTCTTTCAAAGGAAGACATAATATGATCTAGGATATCATTTCCTTTTCCCATAACCTTGTGCTGGATGGCCATGAAGGAGAGGAGTAAAGGTCTCTAATTTTCTTCCTAAGAAATAAGAACTTAGAATATAGAAAATTAGAACTCAGCACCTCAGGCTTCAACCAGATTTCTCCATAACATCCTTCTTCTGTTCCAGGATCTCATCCAGGAGACCATATTGCATTTAGTCACCATGTCTCCTTAGTATCCTCTGGACTGTGTCCAGCAAAGGAATCCAATTTTGTCAGTAGGTATCACCATGAACATGAAGGAGGATGCTGCCTGCTTCTGTTATTTTACAATCACTTATTGAGTTCCTACTATGTGAGACAAATACAGATTATTACATGACTTCCCCAGAGAAGTTTATCAGCTGGGGATTATGACTGATAGGTAAAGAAATAACTACTGTACTTTGTGATATTTACTAAAACAGGAAATATACCAGGCACTATGAGATCCTTCCAAATAAGTAGTTGACTTTTAATGATCCTTGCTAGGAAAATACAACAGTCCAAATCAAACTTTATGGTTGAGGGCTCATTGGGATGAATATTGTGGTCAAGTGAATCAATTGAATCAAGATGTTCATTTGTGTAAGAGATTGTGTTTCAACACAGTTCTGAAAGAAAAAAAAAAGTGCCTATGAACGTGGCTTCTATGAATCAATAGTTAAAAGAGAAGAGTAGGGATGGGGGATTACATACACAGAGCCCAGTTTTTTTTTTTTTTAAGCCAGCTGTATAATACAGGTTTAAGGTTTTCTGAAGCAAAGATCTAGATTGGAGTCTAGAAAGGTGAATTATCATCCTGTCTTTTCATATGTGAATTTCTTGAAAAGCTGTTTTTACATGGTTTCTCCTTGCCTTCATCTTGCACTCATGTTCCAATCCATAGAAATTTGGTTTCTGCACCTTTTTTTTTTTCCTACAGGACAGATTTTACTAAGGCCATTAATGACCTCCCTAAAATCACTTCATGGAAGATGTTAATACTCATCTTACCCAATTTCTTGGTAGCTTTCTGAATTTCATTCACTCACTCCTTCTCCATATCTCCTCTTCCACTGAATTTTGTAGCACAGTCCTCTCTCCATCAGGCTTCTCTCCCTAACCTGTCCCCTTATCGTTGGCTAGTCCTTCTTTAGCCAGGCCATTAAAGTTAGCTCTTTCAGACCCAGTTATAGATTCTCTTATTTCTGTATATATTTTTCCCAGAATTACCTCATTAACATTAGTGACAGCATCCATTACTGTTGGTCTTAATGGACACGATTCACAATTCCTTTCCTACCAAAGTTTTAAACCAACTGAGAAATGCCAACTTGAGCAGGCATCAAGCTATCAATTTTATTATGTGTAATGCTGAATTGGAAAATGCAGCCTTGATTCAAGTCCAAAATGAACTTCTCACTTAACACTCTTCTTTCTTCCAACTGGTCTTATTCACTTAACCACAGGCAGACTAATTTGTCAGCTGTAGGTGTTGGCCTCTTCATGAAGATAGGACTTGCCAGGGGCTTTCCATAGAGAGAAGGGAAGAACAGAAAGGGCTATAAATAGTCCCCCTAAGGGGAATAAATGTGCATGAGCAGAGACTGGCAATGTGTAATCCTACCCAAAAGAGAAACGGGACTCAGGTCTGTTAGACTTTTGTCATTTCTCTTAACCAAATGAATCAATCCAATTCTTGTGTGTGTGTGCATATGTGTGTGTGTGGGTGGGGGGAAATAGTAAGGTGAGTAAAGCAAAAATCTTCTATTTTAATATTTTTTTTGAGAAGGCAAGGTTTCTATCACATAAACCTGAAGAAATCCAGAGAGAGAAGATAACTTCTCCAATTACGACCTGTACTGAGTTAGGTTCACAGATATTTATCTTTACTCAAAAACGCTTCAGTAAGCTACAGATTTGCTTGTTTAGTTTTTGACTTGATATCTCCCTTTGGATGTATCAAATGCAATTGAAACTCAGCATGCTCCTAAATCATCATACTAATAAACTAGTATTTAGTTATTACCATGAGTTTGACACTGTGCTAATAGCTTCATGAAGATTATCTCATTAGATCTTCCTAACAACTTTTTAAGGTAAATGGGTGGGGTCATTAGTAAGATCAAGCATACAGAGTTTTAGATCATACTACCCATCAGAAGTGGATATGGGGTCAAAACCCAACAGCCTTACTCTAGTACTGTTAGCTTCTGTGTGATTTGGCTGTTCTCTTCAAATGGGTCAAAGAAATTATACCCATCCAAAAATACAACAAGCACCCATGGTGTCACTTTTGTAAATGTCCATTGTCATAAAATCCTGTAGATAATGTCTCTTAAACTTTTACTGTCCATTCAGGGATATCCATGCCTATCACCATCATCTAGTAATTTATACAAAGCTCCTCTCTGATTTGGTTGGACCACTGCATTATACTTTCCAACTGGTGTTACTACATCTATGTCTGGTCCCTTCCAATCCGTTTTTCACATTGTATCCAGAGTGGTCATGCATGCCCAAATTTTCCAATTTAGAAAACATTGGTAGTTCTCCAGCACTCTCAGGATGGAGATAAAGCCACTTAGCAAAGTCCATAGATCTCTTTAGGATCTGGATTTCCTTAGTTCCTTCATCTGCTTCTGCCTCATTGGCCTGCTTATTTTCCACTCCCTGGTCACTTTCTATTTCTTAAATGAGTTATGGTTTTTCTCCACTTGTCCATGCCCTCTGTGTGAGATCTTTCTAGCACAACCTTTCACTCATCCATATTACCTTAGATGAGCTCTTTTCTCACTAGGGAAGACTTCTCTGCTGTCAAACCAGGTCAAGCTTTCAGTTTTACTCCTCTTATATAGTGCCACTCCATACCCAGGAAATCATAATCATTATAATTTATTCTTCTGTGTGTATTTATTTAAAAAAAATTTTCTCCTTCCCTCTAGATTTTAAATTTAAGACACAGGAGGCCTTGTCTGGTGCTGTTCTATATTACATCTCAAGTGCCTAATATAGTGTCTTGCACATTATAGTTGATCAATAAATGCTGATTGGATATTTTATGATGACAATGATAGCTGATATTAGTTGTGTACTGTCTATATGGCAGGCATTGTGCTGTAGTGCTTAACATAGATTGTCATCCATTTCTTACAAAGACATGAGGAGATAATTACTTTGTTTATCCTCATTGTAAAGATGAGGAAATTGAAGATGGGAGAGGTAAGGCACCGTGCCTGGAAATACTAAATGTCAGTGCCAGGTCACAAACCCAGGTCTGTGTGATTGTTTACAACGAGGCACTCTCATCTCTGCAACATCATCAATTAATGGCCTATTCGTTTTAGGACTTGAAAGAAGAAATTAAACCTTCAGCTATTCATTGAAAAGCACTAATCCTTATTGCATATATTTAAGGAGCAAACCTCACTTGACTGAGGCAAAATTTATTTATGACCATATTAAATGTAAATTTATACAATTAGGAACATGAAGAGGGAATCTACAGAATGGGAGAAAAATCTTTGCTAGCTACTCTTCTGATAGAGGAGTAATATCTAGAATATGTGATGGGGTCAAAAAACTTTACACCCAAAAATCAGATAACCCACTTAGTAAATGGCCAAATTGAATTAAACAAATACTTCTTAAAAGAAGAGATATAAATGGCCAACAAATACACAAAAAATGTTGTATGTCATTAACAGGGAAATAAAAAAATAAAACTACACTGAGATTTCGTCTCACACCAATCAGAATGGCAGTCATTTGAAACACAAATAATGATAAAAGCTGGAAAGAATGTGAAGAAAAGGAACACTTTTACACTGTTAGTGGGACTGGAAATTAATATATCTGCTGTGGAAATTATTAAGGAGGGTCCTCAAAAATCTGGGAATGGAACCATCATATAACCCAACTACACCACTTCTTGGTGTTTATCTTGAAGAATTAAAGTCATCATTCTACAATGCTACATACATGTCCATGTTTATGGCAGCACAATTTGCAATTGCCAAACTATACAACCAAGCTAGGTGTCCACTAATGAATGAATGGATAAAGAAAATGTGGTATACATACATAGTGGAGTTTTATTCATTTTATTTAGAAACCTGAAATTACGTCATTTGCAGGAAAATGGAACTAGAGACTATTAACATTAAGCTAAATAAGTCAAACTTAGGGGCTGGGGATGTGGCTCAAGCGGTAGCGCGCTTGCCTGGCATGCGTGCGGCCCGAGTTTGATCCTCAGCACCACATACAAACAAAGATGTTGTGTCTGCCGAAAACTAAAAAATAAATATTAAAATTCTCTCTCTTTAAAAAAAACAGTCAAACTCAGAAGTTCAAGAGACTTATGTTTTCTCTCATATGTGGAAGCTAGAAAGGGAAAAGAAAGAGAAAGGTGGGGGTGGATCTCATGAAAATCAAAGGGAGATCAGCAGAGGAAAGGGACCAAGGAGTTGGAGGTAGGGAGGTAGGGTCGAAGTACTGCAAGTGATATTGGCCAAATTATATTATTATATTATGTGCAGGTATAAATATGTAACAACAAATTCCATCATTATGTACAACTATAATTCACCAATAAAAATGTGGAAAAATGTAAGTTTTCATATTTCTGATTTTTTGAGTGGGGTAGTATAGTGAGAAAACCCAGACAATCCAGTGCCAATAATCCAGTGCTCTAGGACATACTGTTGGGGACAGGAAGGACCACAGCATGAGAAGGAAGGGATGCAGGCAGGAACTAGAGCAATGTAAATTTAAGGAGGACAGAATCTGAAGTTAGGGGAAAAAGCTGAAAGAAGCTTCACTTGGTGGGTTCCTTCCATTAAGTCTACCCTCTGGAGGGGAATCTGCTTATGGACACAACAGACTAGAGAAATAATTTGATGAAGAGTTTGCAGAAGTAAAATCCTGAGAAGCAATCTGCTTGAGGTCACTGCAGGGGTGTACAGGCATTTCTACCTGGAAACTTGTAAGTGGGAATCTGCAGGATTAGCCTGAGAGTTAGATTTGCTAGAAATCAGTGAGCCAGGTTGTCACTGGACCAGTAATGACAGCGGTTGCCCTTTATTGAGTTAATAAACACTAGGCAAAATGCTTTACAGACTTCTTTTCACTTATCCCTCATGCCTGCTCAGTGAGATGAATATTCTTAATTCATCAGGTAAGGAAATAGAGACTTTAAGAGAGGTAGGCACTGATTTAAGGTCAGATAGCCAAATTCCAACTCAGGCCTGTCTGACTCCCAAATTCCTTTACTATTTACACTCTGCTTCTCTGAGAATAGTTTGTGGTCTATGCTGCCAAACTGATATTGTAGAAAGCCTGGGATGTTCATGAATTCATTTATGTATACATACATCTACTCCACTAATATTTACTGAATATCTCCTGGATATCAAGTACTGAAAAGCCCCAATCTTAGGAACATAGAAACAAATAGTGACCAGGAGCTGTGTTAGTCAGTTTTTTGTCACTGTGACACATATCTCAGAAACTCAACTTAGAGGAGGAAAGATTTATTTGGGTTCACAGTCTCAGAAGTTTCAGTGCATGGTCGGAAGGGTCCATGGCAGAAACATCATGGTGGAAGGTGTTGTGGAACAAAGCTGCTCATCTCATGGCATCCAGGAAGCAGAAAGAGAGAGAAAGGGGGTGGGGGAAAATAGTCCACAGAAGACATCCCAGTGATCTAATGCCTCCTGTTTGGCCCCACTTCTTACAGTTTCCACCACCTTTCAGTTGTTCATTCAGCTATAATTTATCAATGGATGAATCCACTGATGAGGTCAGAGTGCTCATGATCCAATCACTTCCCCAAATTCCCATCTGTGAACATTGCTTCATTGGGGAACAAGCCTTTAACACATGAACCTTTGGGAGACATTCCAGATCCAAACCATACAGGAGCTATAAAAGGGTTTATTGTTTGCTATTGTGCTCAGTGGATAGTGACATCATGGGCTGTGACACTTTTCCCCAAACTGAGGCACAAGGCAGGAGTCAGTGTGTGGCAAGGGACTTCCACAAGGTAAGGGGCCCATACAGGGCAAAGGACTTGAGCCTGTAATGCAAAAATCACACACAAGGTTAAGAAGCTTTTCACAAGCTTTCACAAGCAGGCACATGCACAAGTTCAGGTTTCTGCACCAGATAGATGATCAGAGAACAGGAGATTCTAGGCACATAATCATGAGACGATGCTTCCATGTCTGCATTTTGTAGAATCTCTCAAGGATCCTTCACACAAATTAGTCCCTTGTGCTCCAGGCTGCTCTCTGTCCTCTTTCAGGAGGAGGGGCTGCACTTACAGCATGGCTTCTTGCTTCCAACGCCTTGCTCTCACAAAGCCAAAATCGATACCCAGTCCTGCTGGCTTTCATTCTGTGGAACCAGCTGCTTCACTACCCACCCATTCCCTTCTTCTCTCATTTCTCTGTTTCCTTGTGGGAGACAGGGACATTTCTTCTGAGATTGCCTCCAAAAAAAAATCTGTACTTAAGGAGGGGATGAGGCATTGTGGAAAATAAGCTGAGAGTTTTTATGGTGCTCGTTTTTTAGACCGTTTTCTTTCCTGCTTAAATTCCCATTGAGGAATTTTGCTCTTTCATTTTATATCTGTATCCTGGACAACAGACTCAATGTCATCATGCAGATCTTCCCTGGAGCCTTCCTCCTTCTCCTGGCTATTACTGAAGCCCACTGATCTGCCCTGAATGAGGAATGAAAGATGTTCTTCCTGCTTGTCTATCTGCAGGTACCTATACAGGTTACATGTGACTTTTAACTCCCTAGGCCTTGTTTTCCAGGTTTCCTTTGGAGGTCAGTATTGTGTTCAACTGATGATAGAAATATAATGAAATCTTCATGATCAGCATGATCATAGATATCCAGATGGATAACACTGAGCCCTTGCAAAAGGAGCTCTTTAAGATTTATCTTACCTGGGTCAGATTGAAACCCTGGTCCCCAATTTGGAAGAATTGATGTGGTGGAACTTTTCAGAGATGGACCCTATTGAGAAGTGATTAGGTCATTGGTGGTGCTACACTTGGAAAGGATTAGCATAGTTCTCATGGGACTCCAATAGCTATCTGAGAATGGAAAGTGCAGGCCTGATCCCTGAATCTATCTGGCTGCCTGTTTTCCTCTGTGGTGTCTCTTTTCATGTACTCCCACAATGATGCCATCTACCATTTTATGATTCAGACAAGGGGGTCCTTGTCAGAGGCAGAATCCACGGGGTCACCTGGTTTTGGTATCTCAACCTACAAAACTGTGAACTCAATAAGCCTTTTTCATTATGAACCATCAGACATTTTGTTACAGTGCAGGACCCATGAATCCCTGATGCTTCAATGTGATGTTCAAAAAATTGTAATGTAGAAGATGGACACTTTGGCTCAGCTGAACCCATGGTTGCTTGCTGAGTCTGGTTCTGCCTTCCTCAGCTCTGTAACCCTTGGCACGGGTGGGTCCAGGCTAAAGATTCTACTAGTATGTTAATGGTAAGGAAGCTTGTGGCCCAACTAATTGGTGATGTTAGTGTGTCCCAAACTTGGATGTGATGACAGATGTTTATGAAGGCAACTCATGGTAATTACAGTAAGTGAGCTATGTGAGCCTGAGTTGTCAAGTGGCTTCCTGGGGATAGGGGATGCTCTGAGTGGCTGTATTGTGAGGTGTATTAAGCTGCAAAACCTCAGTCCAACCTCCTGTTTCAGTTTTTTGCCACACTATTATTGATATTATTTTCTCCAAACACTCATCTCAGATAAGAATATATACAGTTAAGTAGACTCTGAAAATTTCATATCAAGCAACAAGAGTTTTCCTAGAAAGGAGACTGGGGGTCATTGAAATTGTTTGACTTATCATCCTCCTTGTTCCAGACTTACTAGGACCCAAGACCCAATTTTCTGGCAAATTCAAAACCTTTGTTAGTGTAAATAACTAGAGAAGTCCATAGTTTGTGTTAAAGACAATAAAAAGGGCAACAAGTCCACTTACAATGCTGCTTAAACTCTACCAGAACAAAGTTTGAGTAACCTTCTCCACAGACTCTGATCTCTCACCCCCTTTTTTTTCAGTATCATATTCAGGCATGACAATTATTTGGGAAAGAATTGCTCATTTCAGCATGCCTCTCGGTAAACAGGCAAGAGAACTTTATTCACAACTTTCCTGTGAGAATTGTAGTTCAATAGTTAGACTCTGAGCCGGGGTATCTTTGGTTTAACATCCTAACTTGTGGGTCTTTAGTTCAACTGAACTTTGGAGTCCTCAGAGGCTCTTACATCCTTCAAGGAAATATCAAAAGCAGAAGCTAGTGTGTCAAACACAGGTACCTAGTGAAGCTTGAAAAATCTAATTTTGCAGGAGGGCATCTTCATATAAGTGTTGCTGTTCTGTTGTGAAGCAAGTCAACTCTTGGCTGAGGAGGGAAATCAGCTTCATTTCAATCTTGAGCTATACACAATTTTGAGTCCAAATAGATATAGCTTGAGTTTGTTTTTTTCCCTGTCATTTTTCCCTGTCATTACTACCCGGTCCAGTGTTTCCATTTTAAAAGGTGTGCATGTGGACTGAACCAAAGCCAGGGATTATTGAAAATACAGTGTTGAGTGATTTCATTTAAATGGCTCCAATATCTTTGCCTTGTAGTTAGTTGTGTACTCTTAGTAAAACATACAGATTTGACTGGGCCTAGAATTTTTCCTGTCAGCTATCATAATAATAATATGGTGCATTTGCATGACCATGTATGCTTTCCCAAAGGCTTTTCCACTTGTCACTTGGTTTGCTCCTTCCTTTCCCTGGGGAATGTGGAACACTGCCTCGGGGCCAATGTCTGTCTTAAGTAGGGCTCCTTCTTCTGTGTGGACTCAGCTTCTTTGTGTGCACACTGGGTGCTTATACGTGGTTGCTGATTCAATGTTTGGTAAATAGTATTTGAAAATAAACTAAATGGCCTAATTTAGATGTTGGTAATTTTCCTTGTGAAACATACATATATTGAGTAGAACTAAGAGCCTCTTAGATTTATCTGACACTTTACCATGTAGAAGGCTAGCTCCTGTCCTCCCGTTCTCCAAGTGTTGCCAGGGAAAAGGCAGAGCCTCTCCTGCATATATACAGAGCATATCTTTGGGATAGATTCTAGATATAATCCTTTAAAGAGCTTGTACTTTCTCTATGCAGTGAGTGCTGGTCTTTGGGAAAGGAGGAGTGTGAAATTTTCACTGTTAGAAAATCAGAATCTGGATAGTAACCTAGGCCTGTGATTCCCTAGTCATGTGCTTTTTAATTACTTGAGCTTTTAGAATTGGTATAAGCATCTAGCACAACCACTGGTGCTGCTGTCACTCAGCCTTTGGGGCCAGCTTTCACTAATGGCAAACTCTCCTTCCTCTCCTTATTTTTGTCTGGTGTGATGTCTCATACAAAGGGTCAGTGTCAGCAATGTGAAAGCCCAGAAGTGGAGGAGGGGCAGAGCTGAGATGCTGGCTCAGAATTGGACTGTAGGCTTGGACTGGTTAGAGCCACAGCAGCAGCTGGTGTCCTGGAGAGGATGAAGGGCTTGGGAGGCAGAAAGGAACACAGTTAAAATTCTCTGCCACTGCTCAAACATATCCCCAGGGGAAGTCACGAAGTCAGGGAATGTATGACTGTGTGATTTTTTTTTTTTCTTCATCCTTTCCCTCCCTTTCTCTTTTTCTTCTACCAAATGCAAATCAATAGATGTGTATTCTGAGTCCAACAAGATGACAAGGAGAGAAGAGCAGCCTTTTCATTCAGAGAAGTGTACAGGGAAAGGCCCCTCCACACAGGGAGGGAAAGAGTGCAGGAAATGGCAGTGGAGAGAGAAAGGAAGAACAAAATCCAGGGACAGGACCGTGGACTGCCATCTAGGCAGGAGTCTGGAGTGAACATTCAGCTGTACCTCTTCACTCACTGTGGTTAGGTGTCCTTTCTTCACTCTATTCCTCACCTTGAAAAAGAGAGAATGATTCCCCCACACACACTAAATAGGATATTTCAATTCTTTCATAAGAACTGTTCAGGGGGATATATTTTTGTATAAAGTTAAAAATCTGGTGCCACTTGTCTCCACAGAGTTTTTCCTCAGTATGCATGGAGGGTGGGAAATTGATTCCAGGATTCTCTCTAGGTACCAAGATCCATGGTTGCTCAAGCCCCATATTTAAAAAAAAAATGGTGTAGTGTTTGCATATAAGTTATGTACATCTTCCTATAAACTTTAAATCATCATTAGATTACTTATAATATTTAATACAATGTAAATGCTCTGAAAGTAGTTGTTATACTGTATCATTCAGGGAATAATTGATACTTAATGCAATGTAAATGCTCTGAAAGTAGTTGTTATACTGTATCATTCAGGGAATAATGACAAAATAACCTGTCCATGTTCATTACAAGCATAGTTTTTTTCTGAATATTTTTATTTTGGTTAATTGAATCCATGGATGTGGAAACTGTGGATACAGAGGACCAATTGTATTTAGCTAAAATTGGATCAGGCATACATGTCTAAGTAGAAGGCTTTATGATGATGTGAGCTTCCTTATTACTTCTTTGTTATTCTTTTATTATTATAGATTTATTCTGGAGTAAATCTATCCAGTTTGGGGACTGTGTGTGAACTAGGGAGTACTGACATGACTAGAAATAACAATAACTGAAAAGAATATGAATGTTGGGATTGGTTGATAGGAAAGGCTGGTATATTAGCATATATGTGTTCTAGTCCTGGATTTGTCTTTGATTTGTTGGTATTTGGGGCATATCTTTTCATCTCAATTCCTTTTTCTCTCTCTGGTAAGTGAGGGTAAATCGCTTTTCTGTGTTGCTTCACATGTGGATGAAACAAATAAATGAGATTATAAACACCCACATCTTCAATGTTCCCCTCAACAGCAGCAGCTTATATTTTGTTTACTACAGTTTGTTCATGAAATTTGTTGGATACTGGAAACATAGTCCAATATCCAGGTATTTTGAAAATTGTGTCTGTCATCTTTTCTGCTTCATGACTATTAAGAGCATGAACTCAGGTGCAATTAATCTTGGAAGGCTACCTCCAGTGTCTTCTCAAATTTCTCAGAAATGATAGCAAAGGATTCAAAAGGTCTAAATCTCAAGGATAAAAAAAATGGAAGAGGAAATAAAAGTGCAAGAGATGGAATTTCCCTTTGAAAAGGGAAAAGAATGGGTGACAACTGATTTAGTGAAGAAAGTTGAGATTTAAGTGTCTAAAGAAAGATGTGACACATAGAGCTAAGCAGATTTATACCACTGAGACCAAGATGGGAGGAGAGATAAAGGGTACCTTGGAAGGCAGAAATGAGGAGGGCTGACAGCAATGAATTCATCAAAAATCTGTGTCAGACAATACTCAACTTCCAGAATTCTAATTCTCCCACATTAACATGAATGAGTTTTTGAAGGAATTGAAAAATAAAACATCTAGAGAGTCGAGAAAACTTATGGAAAACAGAGAAGTTAAAAATCTATGCTGAATGGTGAAAATGACTGGCACTTCCAGAATGTTGTAAACCAGAATTTTACTCTGAATAAAGACTTCTCCTGGAGAGAGTGACTGGCTTAAGTCAGTGACTTAAAGGAACTGCAACCACTGTCATTTGGGAGAAAGAGGCCAAGACCAATTCCTGATCATCTTTCAAAGGTCTGCCAGCAGAGGAACTCTGTTGAGGAACATAAGATTCCAGTCAGCCTTTCATTGCTTTCCTTAAATATAAAAGCAAGACCAAAGATCACCAGACAGTTGATGCATCCTTTCTACATAAAAGATAATGACCAACTTAAATGAGCTGAGAAAAGGACTCTGAGGAAGTGGGCACTGTGCTGGCAGCAAAAGAAAACTTCAGATGGTCTTAATTAATATCTTTAGAAAGATAAAATAGAGCACTACAAAAAATCAGATGACAGGGAAGATCATTTGAAATTAATAATTTGATATGTGAGTTTTTAAAAAGTCAACAAAAGAAATGAAAGTCAAGGACATCTTAATGGAAAAGAAAGAAGAAAATATTTGAAGACCAAATTGTATGAATAACATTCTCTTTTAAATTTTATTTTTCCTGGTACAATATAATTATACATAATAATGGGATTTATGATGCCATATCCATACCTGCACATAGCATAACTTGTTCAATACTGTCCTTTTGATCACAAAGAACAAATAAAAATAGGAAAGGAAATTTAAAAGACAGAATATAAAAAGAAATAAAAACTCTTAGAGTTGAATAACATGAGTTTCCCATACTGAAAAAAAATGTATTGAGTGTCTGACACAATGAAAGAAAACTTTTACATTAAGATATATCTTTGTGAAAATTAAGGAAGACATGGATAAAGAGGATGTCCTACATGTGTACTGAGGGAAAATAACTTTTTTTTTTTTTTACATTTACCAAGCAATTATTAAACTGGAAAGAAAACTAAGAAATGGCTTCAAAATTTGTAGAAATAATTCATTGTTAACCTAGAATTCTATTTGCAGCTCAACTATCCCTGAGTTAACTGATGTTAAGAATAGAGACATTTTCAAATATGCAAGATCCCTTTAGAAGACTACCTATATTCTGACTTCTTAGCAAACTATAGAAAGTTATGCTGTATTGAAGAAGGAGAAGGAGAAGGAGAAGGAGAAGGAGAAGGAGAAGGAGAAGGAGAAGGAGAAGGAGAAGGAGAAGGAGAAGGAGAAGAAGAAGAAGAAGAAGAAGAAGAAGAAGAAGAAGAAGAAGAAGAAGAAGAAGAAGAAGAAGAAGAAGACCAAAAGAGAAGAAATTCTAGAGCCAGACAGCAAGGGAGGAGTACAGGGAATTGTATGTTCTTAGTCAAAGAAAATCCCAGATGATGGGTGGAAGGCTCTGGGGGATGTCTTTCAAGTATCACATTGATCAATTATTCAGTCTATTCATCTAGATTGAAAGGAATTTTACAGTTCTATAGAGAGTTTGGGGAGACTAAATGATAGGTCCATAGAAAATTAAACAAATAAAACAAAAAGGCAAATATTATCTCCAGGGAAAGCAGAATGTTGCACAGGAAAAGACAACAATTAAACACTGACAACCATGCTATTACTGAATTTTGATGTACTATAAGTTTGTGATATATTAGGTTAATGAAGTGAGAAAGGAAGGATATAGGGTTGTGGACGAATCCAACAAGAGCTAAATCCTAATGTTCTATAGTAGGGACTCAATAGATAATTTTTTTTAATTGCTCAATCAAGAAATGGAAGAATAAGCACATTTATTTTTCAGTATTGGGGATTTAATCAGGGTCTTGCACATGCTAGGAAAGCACTCTACCACCAAGCTATAACCCCAGACTAAGAATAGTCTTAAAAGAAATAAAGAAGCAAATGCCAGAAGTAACAGCTAACAAATAATAGAAATGTAAGTGGTTGCTTCTGAGGAGTGGATTTGGAATATTAACTTCAATCTTAAGCATTTAGCACTAATAACTTGATAAACCATATAAAGTAGTACTTCATATAAAGTTTAATTTTTTTTTTTTTAAGAACGTGGGATGCTGATATACATGTAGTCATTCTTAAAATGGCTTCCTGAAAGGGTATCAAAACTTTTTTGGGCCTGATGGAAAGAATTTGATCTTTGGAGTCACAGATCTGTGTAAATGTTTACTCTACAGTGCCCTTGGGGAAGTCCTAGATGACATATCTGTAGAGTGTGTTTTAAAAGACTGATTTTGTGGGAGGGGTTGGTGTGAAGAGAAGACATGTTAGTCACATAGTGGGGAAACTAGCATGGACTGGGTATTTCATATATGGTATTTATTGTTGAGACTGTCTTGAGCATGACCAAGATATCTGTTAACATGTTAAAGATTGGGGGAAGCATTTGA
Source organism: Marmota marmota marmota (assembly GCF_001458135.2). Taxonomy (NCBI): domain Eukaryota; kingdom Metazoa; phylum Chordata; class Mammalia; order Rodentia; family Sciuridae; genus Marmota; species Marmota marmota. The sequence goes on along the minus strand of NW_026000243.1, from coordinate 10,346,848 downwards.
AATAGATTAAAACCTGAGTTCAGAAGTAAAACATCCATTGTAACCAAGTCCTCAGACTTTGGAAGAAAGACTTACTCTTCCAGTCTAAACCAGTCATTTAATAAATTATTGCTCCTTTGAACTAAATGGCACCTTTGAGGCTTAAAGGAGTTAATGTGCCTTCCAGAGTCATTAACTTGCTCTCAGGGAATCACTTATAGTCCAGGAGGCTCCGGCACAGTTTGGAATATTTAGAGCTGAAATGGCAGAGTCAGATTTTAATCTGCAGTGTTTTATCATCTTCTTCTTTTTATTTTTTTACAGGCAAAACAAAACTAAGCAAACCTCAATGTTACAATATCTCAAATCCATCCTTCCTTGTCCCTTAGTGAGACTCTAAGTGCACCGATCCATCATCTTAACACTAGTTAGTGCAGAGTTGATTTCAGTAAAAAGTTGCATGAATGTGAATTGCACTGAGAGCCTGTAGTGTTTGTAAAAGCCCAGTCCCAGCCTTAAGCTTTCCCAAGAGATGTTCTTTCTTCCAGGGACAATCTCAGCCTTCTGGGCTCCCGATAGCTTATCTAGGATCCCAGTTTAGATCTCAGGGCAACTTCTATACACTCTTCTGCCTACCCTGCCCCAGATGTGTTATCTTTGTTTTATTCTTTCTTATATTTTTTCTAAAAGAACTTGTCACAAATGTAATCAATGATGTAAGTAATGGTTTAATATTTGTCTCCCCTACTATTCTGTGAATTCTGAATGGGTGAGAACAGTCTTATCTGGCCTTTTCTTATTGCACATGTAGGCATGTTCTTATTGCCCATACTGAGTACATAGTAACTATTTATTTCATGAATGAAAAAAATACGTGAAGTATTAAAAGATGATCTTTTTGTTAATGTGGTTCTGTGTATAAAAAAGAAAAAAAATGGATCACAGGAAGGTCCTATTCCCTTGTCCAAGGTCATACAGATAGGGTATATGAGGTAGGACTAGGACCTAGGTTTATCTGTTTCCTCTGATGGGCTAGGGACAGCCATCCTAAGAAGAGGGTCACTGCATGTGCAGATGTCTGCCTGACCACATCCCTGGTTCAGAAGAAAGGAGAAACACAGAAGGAAAAGTATTACAATCAGACTCCTTGCACAATTTCCCAGTTTTGCTTGATTTGTTCCCTTATCTTATGCTATTTAAATATAGTTTTGATGATTTTGTTTGCTTTGGAGGCAGGAAAAAAAAAGATCCACAGAAGGTATAAAATTGCATATTATTTACCCCAGAGAAGAGAACAGTCCCCCTAGTAAATATGTATTGAAGCATTTTTATTTGTATTTGTATTTTTTAAACATGTTTAAATAGACCCAGTAGACCGTAATATCTCTTTTCAGAGTTGGTGCCATCTATTGATTAAATATGCATTTATACATTTCTTCTTCTACATTTCTTTTTAAATAAAAGAGACATGTTTTAATCATATAATAGATCTAGAAGAATTGATCAGTGAAAATACATATTTATATGTTTCTTTACAAAAGATTTTATCAAGCACACAAAAAACAGAAATTATTTCCTGATATACATTTATTTTTGTTAAGTATGAATTTAATTAAGAGGTGAGGGTATGTGTGCTTAAGTCCCTGTTGTGTGAATTCAGAAAGAGGCTGGTAGAATAAATAGGTGTTTTTAAAACAAAAACAAAAAACAAAAAATGATTTAAAACAAGGTCACACTCCTAGTAAGTGATACAGTCAAGACTCCAGCCAGGCTTTTCACTTTTCAAAGAGCATGCTTTAAGAAGATATGACCATATTGAGCACTCTTATTTTATTAAATACCCCAAAACAGGGAATAGTGAAAGAAGATAAGCTTTGGAATAAACTTTGGATTAGATTTGGGGCTTCTTATTACCTGGTCTACTTCTTCATCTGTGGAATGGACCAGTAACAGGGCACAGTGAGAATTTAGAGAAAACACCATGAGGTCCCTAGGGTTGTTCCTGTCCCTGAGCTCACTGAGGAGTAGTGTGGGTGCTATAGCTTGGATCTTGAGAGCCCCCACCACCACAAGGACCCAGTGTTGAAAGCATGGTCCTCAGTGTGGGCTATTTGCAGGTGGTAGAACCTTTAAGAGATAAGGCCTAGTGGGAGGTCTTCAGATTTGGGGGTATATGCCCTTGGAGGGGATAGTGAGACACTAGCCTCTTCCACTTCCTCTCTTTTAATTCCAGGTCATGTGGGGAGTGGTTTTGATCCCTCACATGCTTCTGCCATGGTGTGCTGCCCGACTCCAGAGGCCTGAAACAGTGTGTGTGTCTGATCATGGGCCAGAACCTCTAAAACTGAGCCTGTTATTTATTTATTTATTTATTTATTTATTTATTTATTTATTTATTTATTTATTTATTGGTAAGTTGTTCATTGCAGGAATTTATTTTAGTGATGGAAAGCTGACTAATGCAGTGTGCGTCCCTCTTTTTCCAAGAGTGAGGTGAGGGCTGAGGGCTGCTCCCAGTGTCCTCAGGAGCTGAGGATATAGTTAGATGCTGCCTAAGTATCTACAGAGCACTGAGGGTAAAACTACTCAGGTGCTTTCAGGTGTGATGGAGCATGCTTGTAATCCCAGCAACTCAGGAGACTGAGGCAGAGGGATCACAAGTTAAAGGCCAGCCTGGGTCACTTCATGAGACCGAGACCTTGTCCCAAAACAAATAGAGGTTAGAGCATTGGTAGAGCACTTGCCTCGCACTCATGAGGCACTGGGTTTGATCCTCAGTACCACATAAAAATAAATAAAATAAAATATATATTTAAAAAACAAACAAAAAAAGGTCTGGGGGTGTAACTCAGTACACCTGGGTTCAATCCCCAGTATTGGAAAAGCCAAACCAAAACAACAATAACAACAACAAAAACAACTGGCCCAGAAGTTGTGTCCTCTCCTCTTTCTCCCTTGTAGTCAACAACCCTGGTGGTGAAGGCAGGCTGATCTCCAACTCTAGCTGCGTATCTGAGCCTGCAATACTGAGGAAGTTATCTAAACTCCTAAACTCTGGTTTCTCCCTCTGTACTTCACTGGTTTGTTGAGAAAAAAGAGATATGTGAGGCAATAACAGAGTTCCTGGCACATGGGTGTTCAACACTATGATAACATTCAAAATTATAATTTCTTTTGAGAGAGGCTTTCACTTTGGAAACAGAAAAAAAAAATGGCTTTGAATTTTGGCCATGTCATCTACCAGCTATGCAAACTTGGATAAATTATTTAACTTCTCTGAATCTCAGTTGTTTCACCTCTCAAAAAAGTATAATTGTATTTTCTCATTGGACAAGCCTAGGAGTTATTTTTAAAAACCTTAACCCACAGTCAGTGGATTCCTGAGAATCCATACAATGATACAAATGATAATTTGTATGATACCACCAGTGAAGTCCTACTGATTTTTCTGTTTCACATAAAGCCCCCTTCTTTTCCTCTTCCATGGCTCCCCCCCCCCCCAGTTCAGAATGTATTAGACCTGGGCCATGCCTACTAATAAGCATGCTTGCCTCAATTCATCCTGACTCATTTTCATAAATTAACTTACCTTTTTCATAGCCTTCTCCTGCTCAAAAAGAAATGAGCTTTCTCCAGTAACAATAGGGAATTTCTAAATCATTAGTCCAGGATTCAAGGTCTCCCACCTACTTCACTAGCCCCTTTTGGCTTTTCCCTACAAGGTTTTGGTGTATGTCAGCCATCTCCTCTCCCTGAGATGACCATCTCATTTGTTAGGTTCATCTTATCCCTCTCACCACTTCAAGTCTGAGGAGTCAGCCACTGGTAATCATTCTTCCAAATGTCTGTCGGATTCTCTCATTGCTCAACGGATTCGCAGATCAGTTTGCTTGTGAATGACGTGTTTGCCACTATTGGTTCAACAGAATTTCTTTAATATGCAGGGTGTATGTACACAATTCTCTCTTATCTACATTCACAAATGTGCTAATTTGGGATTGATTTCTTCAATTTCATTGTCTGCCCTTTACAGACAAATACAAATTTTTTCACATTCCCAAGGACTTTATACTAAGCAGGTACTTTGAGAGTGTCAGGTGATGATGCTATCTATCATCATGTGTTTTCCACTCAATTCCTCAAGTTTATAAAAAGAGAAGTAATCAATCTTTCTGCTTCTTTCAAAGCAAACAGGGCTGATTTTCTAGAAAGAGAGAAGCTCAGTTAGACCCTCAGTTATTTGGGTCTAACTGAGCTTCTCTCTTTCTAGAAAATCAGATACTGTGTGGATCGTAGATTTTTCTAGAAAATCTCTTTCTAGAAAATCAGCAGACACTGTGTGGATCATACAGTAGACAGACCTGTTTTGAATCTCTGCACATTTAGTTGTATAGAATTTCATAAGTTGCTGGCACTTGCTGGACTTCAGTTCCAGCCTGTTGAAATCTAGGGCAGGGCTCTGGTGGGGATAAACTGAAGTAACACCTGGGGATACCTGCCATAGGGTAGATACTTGGGAAAATATTGAGAATGCAATGGAGGAGGGAAGGATGCTCTTATCTAAAAAGTCCTGTGCATATTGGGCTGAGAAGGAATTCCAGCCTCTGTGGGGTATTTAGAGGGCATCGTGTGACAGGTATAGTTTCCCCAGTCTTGCGAGTGTTTTTCTTACCACAGAGCCTCATAAGTGAAGAGCACTGTTGAGTATTAGCATCCCTGAACTGGCAGCAAACTGCTCAGAAATTCAGGTAGGGCCACAGTCCTTTCTAGAACAGGTACCTTGCAGGGGTGTGTGTCAGGGGGGAGACGGCAACTCAGAGGTGCAAAAATATTGTCCTTGTTAACTGCCATTCTAGAAGGGACAAACTAAGCTGCAAAGAGGAAATGAGGAAGGAAGGCAGAAGGCCACAGGTGTCCCTCCATGACCTACTCATCTTGAAGATTTCCCATGACTTCAGCAAGTTTCTACCTCCTTGAGGTCTATTCTGAGTACATTCCTTCCTATACTGTAATCATAAGCAATTGTTTGGGCTTCTTGTCTTGGTAGAGTTTCAGAATGCTCTAATTGTGGGGAACTGGCCAATTCTTTCTGCATCTTCAGTGAAAAAGAAAGAAAAAGAAAAAAACTTGCCATGCCCATTTTCCTGCTGGGAAAACTAGATTTCTTCCAAGTTCTCTTAATGGCAGATTGGGGACTGGGGTGCAGACTTAAATGCCTGAGTACTTTCCGTGGGTTGCAGATCTTGCAGCATCCTGCCTGGACACCAGGAAGAAGGAATAATGATAAGGAATTGTCGTGGCCATTACCTTTCTTTCTTGGTTATGTCCTGAGCCCTGCTGGAGTCCAAACAGACAGCGCCAAACCCCTCCCACTGCCCACCAAGGAGTGAGTGTGTGCCCACGCAAGCCCCACATGGGCATACTCACAGGATGCCAGTGCGCACTGCTGTGGTCCTGGGGAGGGTGTGAGCAGGGGGCAGGCTTCAACTCCCTTTGGAGTCCAGCCTTCCAAAGAGGAAAGTCTCCTAGTGTCGCTCAGGAGAGTGGAGCCAATGCGTGCCTTGGAGGAGGTCTGCTTTGAGCCCTGTGCAGATTGGTGCTGATGATTCTTACCAGTTGTGTGTATGTGCAAGAAAAAAAAAAAAAATACCAGAGACGCTGCCTGCCTGCTCCCATCTCTAGCGCGCTCTCTCTTCTGCTCTCTCCCTCCCTTTGCAAACATTGGATTTAAACCTGCTCAGAATTCAGCACAGAGGAAGGCAGCAGCGGTAGCAGCAGCAGAAGCAGGAGCAAGCCCGACAGCCCAGAGCACCACAGCGTCGAGATGTACCATCCCGCCTACTGGATCGTCTTCTCTGCCACAACTGCCCTGCTCTTCATCCCAGGTACCCGAGAAGGGTGTTTTCTCTTTCTGGGTGATTGTGCAATGCAAGGGCAGAAGAGGAAGGAGGAAGAGGGAGAGGCAAGGAGGAAGGGAGGAAGAGAGGGAGTGTGAGAGGCATGTGAGCGAACTAGGTAGGCTTGCTGTGCACACACACGCACACACAAACACACACACATACACATTCGCTCACTCAATGGCTCACAAGCACGCAGATGCTCGCAGCACGGGATTTGCTCTCTATTCCGGGGAATTGGTGAGCTGGGTTCGAGATCCGCACTGTGCTGTGAGGTACTGCTGTTTCTGTGAAAGGTACCCACTGGCATTAACCAGTTGTGTTCCTGGGGGTAAGAGGAGAGGGGTTTAAACTCCTAGGCACAAATCCTTCTTGTACCTCTGTTGGGACCTGCAAGGAGGGACGGGGTACTCTTATCTCTCTCTCTAACCTATTCATTCCCTCTCTGTTTCTGAATCCGTGTAGATCTCTGCATCTCCTTCTTTCTGTATGTTTTCTCTCTGTCTCTTTTCTCTCTTTTCCTTATGATCTCCCCTCTTTCCTACTCCCCCTCCCTCTGAAACCTTCTCCCTTGTACTCTGACTTCAGCTCTTTCCTCTCCCCATCCTTTCTCCTTCACTCATGAATTTGCTAAATTGCATTTCTTGTCTGAACAGTCTTTCACCCTCCTGTCATCCTTTCTTTATCCTTCCACCAAATGGGCAGATCATGCCTTTAAAATTCAGAATCCTCTCAGTTTCTCCTTCCTACTCTTCATATCAGAAATGTGAATTTCCCTTGATAGAATTTGCAATGTGCAAACTGAGGGAAGATTGGTCTGGGAATCTGGATTCACCTGATACCCCTCAGCATCTTCTCTACCTTATCTAATGATTTAAATGCGATGCTACCTCACACAGCAGTTACCTGTTTAGGGAAACCAAATCTGCAGTGATACAGGTAACACTGCAACCCTATCGAAATAAGCTTGGTAGAAGCCTTGCAAAATCCAACATGTCTTAATAGATTTGGTAATTGCAAAAGAGTCCTTTGCAGGCAGACAACTGAATGCCCGCAGGCGTCTTTCAAACAATGCTGAAGGGGCTAGGTTATGCTTGCCACGATTTTAGGCAGCATCAAAGGGTTGGTGGAGTTTCCATACTAAACCCCAGCCCAGGCAGGATTTCTTTCTTTCTTCCCTTTTCTTTTCTTTCCCTGCAAATCAAGATAGATATATTGGGTAAAGCATTAGCTTAGACCTAAATTCCCATACATATATACATAGATATGAATGCTAAGATTCTGAAATCTTGCATCTGATTCCATAAGTAATAGACATTTTACATTATTATATTCAGAACCCCTTGGAAAGGTTTTTTTTTTTAATTTGTTTTTTAAAAACATAATTCCCTAAGTATTTCTAAGCCACAAAAAGTGAGATTAGGAAATAATGGAAGTTTATTCGGGAGAAAGAAAAGTGAACCAAATTTAATAAAGAAACCCAGTTTTGTCATTTAAAAAGTTTTAAATTTTTTTGAAATTTTAAAATATTTTCCCAACTAAATTTTTAAAATTTTGGTTTGTACTTTTACAAACAGAAATGGGCTCTGAATAACCCTATTTCTGGATATTTGCTTTAAGGTGATAAGTTTCCAGTTGGGAGTGGTGTTTTTCTTCTTCCCAATTCCAGAACTGTGGTTGGGGTTTAGAGCCAGGACCTGCAGGGGACTGGGCTGATGGGGAAGGCAAGCCCGTCAGCACTCAGTACCTGCAGGAGCCTGGTAGAGGGAGCCAGGTAGGTGCTCTGGGACCACTATGAGAAGACAAACTTTCCTGTATGACAGTTCCTGGGGTCCTCCTTGCTCCTGGTTGATTCCCCTCCTCCCTCTGTGCTGGAGCAAAGATCAAGACCTCGGCCCCAGGGGAATCCTAGCAGTGTATATGCGCCCCTCATGGCAAAACCCAGAACATTACACTTCCAATAGGGAAGGGGAATGAGACCCTGTCGTCTGAGGCTGCATTGCAGTGCACTCTGAAGGAGTCAGGAACGAGGGTGAAACCTCCTCTAGGGGCCCCCTGACACCCTAAAACACAGCTCCTCTGCATTGGTCAGAGCAGGCAGAGCTTGCCTGCAGGAGAAGCATTCATACCCAAAGCAGCTGCTGAAAGGGGAGTGAACCTCCGCCTCCTGAGTCCCTGAGCATGGGGTTGAGGATGATAAGCAAGCAGTCTCCCAGTCTCTCACAGACGTCAGTCTGGGGTCCTACTTTGCTCTTGGTCTGCTGCCTCCTCTGAATGCTGCCCTTTATGCCAATTGTGCTAGGAACCTAAATAGTGAGATAGTGCAAGGAGGAAAAGTTGGCGTCAGAAGGTGTAAGTGGAGTGAAGGAAAATGACATACACGGAAGGAATCCTGTGGAACGGAACCTAGCTGCAGCCAAAGTTCTGAGGCTCTGCCAGGGTTTCCTTGTGACTTCTCCTTTGTTACTTTTACTTCATTAAGTATGTCTTCAGGTCCATCCCCCTCCTTTGTTTCCCCATGAGGTTAATAGCAGCCTGTTAGCCATTTACTTTCCTTGCATCTAAAGACAGAGGGTAATGTAATAATGAAGCCCTGACCCATTTGGACTTCTACACCATTCATTGTGCAGTCTTTTATTTCTTGGTCAAACATGTTTCTATCCCAGAATAATTTTAAGGTTAATGCTGTTGCCACCAGATACCTTCCAGGGAGAGAATGATGGACTCGAATTACTTTTCTAGGCAGAATCTCTAGGATGGGAAGACAGTTGTAAGTGGACACTGTGTTGAGCCCACATCTAAGACAGGGCACAGGGTCATGGTTGACACTTTAATTGTAATGCTTGGGACACAGTCTCTAGGCTCCCAGGGTGGGGGTGAGCTTATCCCAGGTAGGAAGAGAAATAAGGGCCTGTCTTGGGACCCTTTGTGAACTTTAGTTTAAGAGCTTTGTGGAAAGGGGGAGGATGGGGAAGCACAAAGTGAATGCTACTGGACATTTGCATCAAAATCACTTGGAGGGAGGGGGTCTGATTAAAATGCAAAGTTCCTCTATCTTAGGCACAAAGCATTTATAAATAACAAACATCCCTTCCTTTAATGCCTTCTATACTACTTTGTCTGTAGTTTAAAACCTGTGTTCATGGCTTGAAGCATTTGAGTTGGGATCCATTTTCTCTTCTCCCTGTTTTTTTTTTCTTTTTCTTTTTCTGTTTTCATTTTTCTCCCTTTAGTTCTGAAAAATGGCACCATGATCATGGGGTAGGATGAATGGGGAAGGGTGAAATTTGTGTTGCTATGTTAAGCAGCCAAGGCTCAGCTCTGGAAACACAACAGGGGACAAAGACTGGTCAGGGGATGAGCTGGCTGATGGAAGGATTAGACTTATAACTCTGAAGGCTGCTTTTCTCCAGTTAAGATCTTTGCCTCATGTTCCCTTCTTCTCAGCCCATCCTGCTTGGGTCTGAGCTTGTGTCCTGTGCTCAGAGCAGGGAAGTTGATGTGAAGAATTCCCTCCCCAGCTGCCCTGTCTGAATTGAACAGGCTCCTCATACACAGATCTGTGAGCCCAGATTCCCAGCCTGGTCTCCCTGAATCTTAAATACTGGATCTTAAACAGGCTTATATCGTGTCAGAAAGTCCTGAGATTGGATTAAAAATCCCCTTAGGTTTAGGATTCTTCCTTCCCCAGTATACACTTTCCTACATCTTCCTTCCTTTGGAAAGAGCCCTGGATCTAGGGCTTTAGTGGGTGAGATCTGGAGGGAGGGCTTTATAACCAAGTTTTCAGGAATTCCTTTCCCACTTCTTGCACCCTATGTAGAGAAACCTATAAAAATGCTCTACAGGAGGGTTCAAACGGGAGAATCTAAGCCCTAGATTTACTGACAAAGTGATAGGAACAAGGACCAGCCATCTGATTTTGAATAAGACTTCAGCATCCTTTTGCCAATCATAGATTCATGTCCATCTCCCCAAGCTGTCCTGTGGCCCTCATCCCTTATAATGATTGACATGTTAATAAGGTCAGGACCACATCCTGTTGGCATTCAGCACTGGCCCAGTGGCAACAGCAGACATGGAGACAGAGACAGGTGTCAAGGGCTTTTTCATTAGCCTGAAGCTGGGCAGCATTACTCAACCTGAGATTAATCCAAGATGCTGACTGTCTTAAGATTCTCCTGTGTTACTTCAGTCCTGTCTGCCTTTGTGCTTTCTCTCATTCCCTGCCACATTCCTCTAGCCTAGAACATTACAGAAGGAGGTTCCTTAAGCAGGCACCACCTTAATGTGCTTCTTGTCTAGCAGCCTTGGGCCTGGGTCCCCCACATGGGACAGAGATCTGTCAGGATTTCCCATGAGCAAGGCCTCCACCCAAGCCTCTGAGTAGGCTGAAAGCAAAGAAGTGAGACTCTGATTAGCAGCACTTCGAGATTCATTTGGTTGGATCAAGACATTCTCTGACCCTCAGTTTGCCTGTCTATAGAGTGGGGATCCAATTACTTGCACTTCGCATTTCCAACCATAGCCAAAAACCTAGGTTAGATAGTAAAAAGGTGAACACTCATGCATTTTTATCCTTAAAAAAAAAAAATCATGTTGGTCTCCTACTAATAGGACAAGAGAGAAGAATGCTCATAAGCAGAAGCTCAGAACAGAACATTCCTCATTGTTGAAAGAGGAAGAAAAGGTAGAATCATCCTGACTCATTTATGTCTTCACCATAGTAGTGAAAATTAGCAAAATTCAGTCTTACCCATCTGTTTATTCTTTAAGACTTTAAATAGGTTCTGGCTAAACAAAATGAATTAATTAAGATATTCTGCTTCAAAATCATAAATCAAACAAAAATTATTTACCTTTTTCCTTCCTTTTGACTTCTAATGAAATGCACATGCAGACTTTGAGATTTTTGAATTTTGATTGTTTTGCGGGAAAAACTATGGCAGCAGACATAGCACCTTTGGTCTCCTAAAACATTGCTTTGCTGTATTTTTGGTGGTGTGTTAAGTATATGGACTTGTACATCAGCCTTGGACAGTTGAGATTTTAGAAGCCTCTTCCCAGCTTCATGTGCCTGTGCATATCGTCATGCATAAAGGCAGCTTATGGGCTATGGCTTTCCTGACCTGGCTTACTGGTTAGGGGGGCCATCAGCCTGCAGCCCTGTCTGCAGATGGATGGCTGCCATCCGCCTGCAGCTGCCTGAGGCTGGGAAGAAGAGAGATGGAAGCAAACCTCTCTTCCTGTCAGTGAACTCAAGTGTCAGCCCACAGATGGCCCCTGGCTGCTGACAAGTCAGGCTGTCAGTAGCAGTGGATGTTAGCACCTCTGGTTCTTGACTGGCACCTTCCAGATATGGAGTTTGGGCAGGCTGAAATCATCTTGGGGCAGCTCTGCTCTGCTCTCCTACTCCTGGCCCTGAGGATACTTCTCCCTTCTGTGGGTAGGAGAACAAAATTTAGAATTTGTTCCTTATCTCTAAAGCCTTGGTTGCCTTTGCCTGGATGAGGAAGACAGTAAAAGGGCCCAGATATAGTTGCAGTCACTAGATTGATAGATACACCATTCATTCCAGTTGGGTAAGGGTTGGGGTTAGAATGGTATTTGCAAGGCTCAGTTAAAGAATACAAGTAGTTCTGAGAATGAAAGAGAAAAATACGAAACCAGAGATGAACTTGAAGGCAAATGCAGTTAACCATTGCCTTCTTGTGGGGGCATAAATATACATTCCTTCCTCTTATCCTCATTATCCCTCTGATAATCATAGATCCATGCTCTTTCCCACATGCATGTACACATACATAGACACAGATATAAATGCAGGCACACACTTGCAAGCCAGAGGTTAGCTGTTCTTAAAATCACACACAGCCCTCAGATCATTATGGAAAGCAAGCCCTTTTCTTTTTGCCTTCTGTCTCTGCCCGTCCCAAACTCCCAACTGTTACCTCCAACCTTGGTATTCTCCCTGTTGGCACATATGGCAGAAGCCTGTGCTAGACAATGCTGTACTTGTGATTGCTTCCTCTTAGCAATGTAAGAACTCCCTGCATGTCCACCCATTCTACTGTGCACCCCAGAGTCAGTGGGTGCTAGAGACAGAGCTTGTACTCATCTCCCAGTACATCCCTCACCCACCTATGCCCCTTGGTGCTGAGAGGCTAGGGACTGCCTTGCAGCCACTAGACTAAATTAAATGTTTGCCAAATGCTCTGAGACACCCCTGAGCAAGGTGCTGGGTAAGTGCTGGGTAAGAGCATTATCATTATAATGCAGGCACATTCCCTTTAATGAGCAGCAATGCTGTGCTGAGAGACCCCTGGAAAGGCTAAGATGAATCAATGCATCAGGACACAGGCCATTGATTAGAAAGGCTGTTTGCATGTTTGTGGGAAATGATAAATGACAAATTGGATTGGCCACTAAAATCCAACCTGGAGGAAACCAGAATATTTGGTACTTGAAGGAATAGAGTCTCTGAATGGTCATTCTTAAACCTTTATTCCTGGGGAATTTACAAATGCTGTTTTGCCACACTTGAGAGTCTGCTAATGGTTCTTCTAAGCATAGCAACAGTCTAATGCTTTATGATCCACCTGGAAAATTTATCTTTGGTCTCCTTTGTTTCTCACCAAGAAACTGTGAGACTCAACCAATTCCAATCTAATCTTTGCTTTGCTTAAAACCTTCTTCTACAGACTTCCAGTTGAGTTTAGAATAAAAGTCAAAATACTTAACAAGATCCACAAGATCTCCTTCCCATCTAGCTTCATCCTGAGCTCTTCACCCCTTCCAGCTCATGGCTTTGTTTTTTTTTTTTTGTTGTTGTTGGTTTTTTTTGACAATCTCACTTCTTTAGCAAGTCATGTTTTTCTGTCAGATTACTTGAGCTTAAAAATTCTGATTGTCTTAATTTTTATGGCTAAACATTCTTTCCATCCTTCAGAAGTTGTCTTAAATATTGCTTTCCCAAGAGAACATTTTTGATGCTTTAAAGTAGAATTGACCTCCTTATTTATTATGCAAGTCCTTAGAATAGGCTTTTCCCCCCTAATACTGTGAATTCATATATATTTCAAAGTAGTTCTTTTTTATTTTTTTATTTTTATCTCTTTATTCCCTCTATCGTCATGCATAAAGACGGAAACTGCATCCATTTTGTTCTCCAATATATCCTTGGTGCCTAAGAGCACACTCTCCCATCCAGCTGGAATGCAGATGAAGAGAGTTTGGCAGAGAATAAGCCCTCATGAAGTATTGTTAAATGAATGAGTGAATGAATGAATGTGTCACCAGCCAAGGTCACACTACTAAGTGTCAGCTTATTCTGCTCTATGCTTCTGCTCCATCCCACTGAATCCTCAAAAGTGTCTGGGGCCCTGGGGCCCGCCACCCTGCAGATTACCCATCTGCAGAGGCATGGGGACGGGATTTGCTAATGGGAGATGAAAATGTGTGGTGAATGCTTAGAATGATTATTCATTCCAGAGTTCATGCTTGTCAATAAACACCAGCTCTGAACTCCCAACCAAACACATGTACAGCAGCTCAGAGCTGGAGCTGCATAGTTTTGGATCTCACATCACATGTTGCAACAGACACGCCTGAGAGTGAGAGTTGTTCTGTAAACACAGATGTGGGCCCTAATGTGGGCTATTGGTTTAATGCAAACTCAAATTCTCAGCACATTTAATCAGGGAGTCTGTTAAATTGTCCCCCAATTATTTGAAATTTAGAGTCATGCTCACAGAGCCAACAAGAAGTGTTCCTAAAAAGTAAAATGTTGGGTTAGGGATGGGAAAATACAAGTAATGCACATGTGACTCACCCAAGGCCAACTGATATTTGAATGGGTTGATGTCGATATGGAAAGATAGGGGCTCAGCAAATCAGAGGAAATACAAAAAGGACTATATCATTTTTTGTACTTTGCCAAAGCCTAGTATGCTTGAGAGTTGTTCGTCATAACTGTGGGACTCCAAATAACAGAGATCTTGCTTTATTCATCTCTGAATGCTCTATAGTACCAAGTACATTCATTTATTTCACATGTTATTTATTGAGTGATTACTATATGACAAATGCTATACTAGGCACTGGAAACGCAATTCCTGAACTAAAATTTTTATGGTCTCTGCTGCTGTGAAGTTTGCAGTCTAGTGGGAGAGACAGACATGCATCATACAAACACCTATTTGGTTGTGAAATTACAATTGGAATACGGTAATAGATGGGGAGGTGTGTGGTTTTATGATTGCCTACAAAGAGGGCTGGATCCTGCCTCAGAGGCCAGGAATACTTCCTTGTGCAAGTGGCAACTGAGTGGAGACATGAGAAATGAGAAAGAAATGATCCAGGTGCAAGGAGGAAGGCAAGCGTGATCAGGACATGCAGGGGTTCTACAGCAGGAAATATAAGAGCACACTCTCCCATCCAGCTGGAATGCAGATGAAGAGAGTTTGGTACATGATGAGGCTGGCAGGCTGGGAAGAGTCAGAAGATGGAGACAGATTTTGGAGGTTATGTTAATTATTTTGGCCTTTATTGTTTAAATGATAGAATACCATTGAGGTGATTCCTGTGCTGGAGATGTGGATCATAGTTAACATTTTGGAATCTCATTCTGGTTGCAGTTTGCATAATGGGTTAGAGGTGAACAAACCAGAAAGGAGTGAGATGAGAGGCCACTGCAGTGGTTCACATGGGAAATGGTAGTGTCTTGGATCTTGGAAAGTGGCAGTTAGAATAAAGGAAACTAATGAACTTGGGAGTCCTTAAAGGAAATCAAAGATGTATTGCAGAAGCTGCAGAAGCTGAAATCAAAAAGTATACCCATTATTCACTCACTAACACTGAAAATAAAAGTTGTCCCATGGTAAACACTGACAGTCTTTGGGGGAGTGTTGAGAAGATTCTGAAATTCCTGCATGTAAGCCTCCTCTTTCAGTTTAGTGTCATTTTGCCCTGGAACAAGGAATAGATTGCTTTTGGAATTCCCACCCTTTCCTAAAGTCTCACAATCTCAGTCCCTTAACTGGAGTCCTCTCAGGATCTAATGTAGGAGCTTGAAATTGCATCACTCAACTTCTCTATCCATCAAAAAGTTGATGAAGAGCCCAGTTGTATGATTTGCTGAATTCTGCCTTCAGTTGCTTCATTCTGGAAAAAGCTTTGGGTTGAACCCTCAAATGATTTGTGGGTACCAAAAATGCTACCATTTCACAAACCTTATCATATTGATACTAAAACGTTAAGTTCCCCTGAAGCCCATGATCTAGATCCTGCTAAGCACAGGGTGAAATCTATGGCTTCCTGCAAACATTTTAGAATCACCATAATTAATTTAGGAGTCCTTGGAATTGAGAGCATCCTTGGGAATTGTCTAGACTATTCATTTCCTTTTACAGATGAGGCATAGAGGCCAAGGGTGCCTGAATATCTTCTCTAAAGTCACATGGTCTCATCCTGGCTGAGCCCATTCTTTAATATAGGTCTTCTCAAAACCTGCATGGGGTCATTTCAACATGATAGCAAAGGGCTGAGCTGAACTTTGCCTCTTAGTCTGACAACCTGCTGGAAAATCAACCTAAAACCTTGGCCACTAATTTATCTTTCTGATTCTCTCTCAGTTTAGTGCACAGGGTAACTCAATGGGTAAAAACCCCGGCTTTACTGTCTGGAATCAAAAAGCAAGGCAGAAGCCTTGTTCCTTTCAGCAGCATATTCATACTTTGAATGACTTTTGTAACTGAGATGGGAGACTTCTAGAAATATATTTTTCCTTGTTAGGAGGAAGAATATGCTCAGGGTAGTATAATATCAAATATGAGGTATGTGTCAACCTGACATGTATCAGGTCAAACTATTGGTCTACACACTGTGATAGATACCTGCTTTTATCATCATTATGCCATTAAAACATTTGTTTTTAAATATCTATTTGAACTTGGCTCTGTCCTAAGCCAAGAGAAAATTCATACTGAGACTCTAATGATTCATGGTCAAATAGTATATGCTTTACATTTATGTGTATAGCAACTATGACATATACTGACAAGTGAGAGAGCAGAAAGAGATAAGTCTTCTGACCTCCCAACTCCTACCACCACTACCACTACTTTCACAATTGACATCATAGAAATGGGCACAATCAAAATGATTGCTGCAAATAATTTTAGACAAATGCAGAACGAGAAGGATGTGATTGGATGGTAAGACACGTGATTGGATGGTAAGAGTGCTGAAGCATAGCAGTGGTGAGGCCAAGTACCTGGAGAGACATTCCCATTCCTAGAACTATAGGCCTGAGGAAGTCTTTGCCTTCTCTGAACAAGCCAACTTGATTCTTATGAACAGCCCAGTGCCAAGGAATTTCCTGTACTCTTCAAAGACAGGAGAATGTTGGAAGAAGAGGATATGGCAGATGGAAATAGCCCATCAGTCTACAGGATCCAAGAGAAGCTGGAGTTTCCTTGGGAGTCCCCTGGCTTTATCCCATGGAGAGAAGAGTTCCCAGTCTTACTTGGCACTGGGATAGATGCCTCTTTGGGTGAAGCCCAGAAGAGAAGGGATGATGAAAACTACTATCAAGATTTTGCATCTTTTCCTGATGGGTCCCCCACAGTCTTGGGAATATAGGAACACTAATAGCTGCCACCAGCTTAGCCTTATGATATCCATGAAGATTGGGCTGCTTCTGATGACCCAGATGACTCTTTCTTCCTGTCTTCCATTAATTAATTAATTTATACTGCAGACTGATCTTGGGTGTACTTTATGACTGAGCTACATCTCCAGTTCTTTTTATTTTTGTGACAAAGTTTCACTTGACTATCCTCCAGATTGTCCTCCAACTTGTAATCCTCCTGCCTCAGACTCCCTAATTGCTAGGAGTAAAGGTGTGGGCCACCACACCCAGTCTAAATTGTTCATTTTTAGAGCAAATCACTCCCCTTCTGTGACCACCTTTCGGAAGCATGGACAATAGTGAGGCCACAATATGGCCTTGGGTTTTGAGTCTGTACTTGTAAACCCAGTGGTTTGGGGCAAGCAGTTTATTTCTCTAAGACTCTTAATTCTCTCTTTAAAATAGGGTGAAAAAAGATTATTTCACCTACTTCTCAGGGTGGTCCAAAGGTCACCAGACAAGAACAAAAATACATACTGTCTCTGAAGTGCTGTGTAGTTCCAGGTTGACAGGCCATGCATCTCTTAGGCTATATTTGTCCTGGTATTTTTCTTTTCTTTCTTTGTTACTTTCTTTCTTTCTATATATGGTGGGTTATGGTTGTAATTAGCAGTGGAGCACATCTTAAAGTGCCTATAACTTCCATTTTGACACAGGAGGTATATTTGAGGAGACTTCTGCATTCATTTCCCCAGGTGTGAAGCAGTATTTGGTTTGCTTGGAGAGCACTAGAAAGTGGTTTCTGTGTTTCTAGCTGAGCTACTTTGTCCCTGGCAAAGAGTGTGGATTCTCCCACTTGGGTTGTGATGACAGGGGTCTGGAATGCATTAAGGAAGAGTCCCAGTGTGGAACCTAAAGTCAGGTCTGGGATGATGACAACTGTCTCCTGTGATTGGTGTCATTAATAAAAATAGAATTTCAAGATGTAGTGCATTGATAGAAAGGATACTTTGGGGAAAAATGGGGTTCTCTTTGGCTTCTCTGAACACATGTTAGATAAGGGCTTGGTTAGTTTCTCCCCACATGGGTGACTGGTAAATTCCTAGGAATTATAGTCTTCCTTGTAGGGAAGCCATATAGATTCTTGGGCCCCCCCACATCCTTCCAGCTTATGCTGGGTTGAGTCCAGAATGAGAGCCATTGATTCAATGGTGTTCTTGGGAGGGCAAAGGGGTCACCTACTTGTCTTATACCCTGCCCTAATTCAAAAAGCTCAACTTCTTTGTAGCAGCAGAAAAAGACTTGGCAAAGAGTAGAGACGATAAGCTGATGTACAGTTCTGTAAAGGGCCCTTGAGACCAAGTCTTCTGAGTATCTGGACCTTATTCACACACCAGGTTTTGTCTAGGGTCAGATAGTAAACTACTGCAGCTCTCCTTGAAATTGGTAAATTTGTTCTGTGTTGTATTTTAATTTCTACAAAGGTCACTAGGTCTAGCTTTGGGTGGGCAGAATCTCAGAGGTGTAAGGTTGCCCCTCTGTCTTTGGCTTTGGATGGCTTACTCCCTAGCTTGTAAGTCCCCAGCCCTGGCTCTTATCCAGGGGCAGCAGAAGTTGTGTCAGTGTGGTCAAGTTTATAGAAACAGCGGATGCTACTTTGGAAGTCCATATGACAGCACAGAGTATGGCTGATTGAAGTCAGTTTTGTCTAGCAGGCACATCTGCCTGTAGATTAGAAGTGCAGAGAAACCACTGACATTTCTACTCTGTTAGTCTTCTTGAAACACCAATGGAGTCTGTGCCCAGGAAGGCAAAAGAGCTTTGCGTAACAAAATCATATTTTATTCTGTGGTTCAAGAGCAGAAGCACTGAGTGAGGGTTGAGGAGGATAGAGGACGCTGGAGAAATCTGAGAAGATTCATTATAGTTTCTTCCCTGCCAAAGCATCGTGTTCTCTATTCTTCTTTATTTTAAATTCTTGTGACTATTTTTTTTTCTGCTACTTTTTGGTGCTGACATCTGGGAATAAAGGGGCCATGATAGATTTTTCAGTAAAGAAAAAGCCCTTTAATTTACCTTGTCCTTCTGTTATTGTTCCCAGATGCCGGCTGTATGACTTGCTTCACCACCAGGAGATCTCTCACTTAGACCTGTGGTTGGACTTTATTTTGCACAATTAAATTAATATGTAAGAAATATCTTAATTACTTTCTTGAGATTGCTTGAAGGCTCTTTTTGTATTTCACTGAACATTTGGTGGTGGATGGCAGAGTCAGTGTGAAGCCAGAAAACAAAGGCTAGAATCAGAAAGAAAGTTAAAGAGAAAGAAGAACTAGGAATGTCCAGAAGGAAAAAGCAGGTTAAATATTCATTTTTCAAAGGACTTGGGATCAAAAGTGTTTCAAATTTAAAAAAAAAATTGGGGGGGCATTTGCATACATATAATTAGATTTTATGGAGATAGAACCCAAATCTAAATAGAATTCATTTATGTTTCTTATATACCGTCCTCAATAGTCTGAAGGTAATTTTATACAGTATTTTTAGTGCACCTGCATTTTGACTGAGGCCTGTCACATGAGGTCAGGTTTGGAATTTTCTACTTGAAGTATCACATCAGCACTCAGGAAGTTTTGAATTTTGGAGAATTTCAGGCTTTGGATTTTTGGATTATGGATGGTTTACCTGCATAAAGAAAGATAAAGGTGAAGCACTAGGTCACCAAATAAGACGGCTGCAGGGACTAAGATGGCAGTAGATGAGTCAGCAAGGAGAGCTGACAGAATCTTGGAGGAGAAAACCTGAGCCCTAAGGGGTTTCCCTCACAGTGCATAGTCTCTCCTGTATTGAGGTGGCATGTGGGTTTTATCAGCCATCACCCAGAGGGGCAAACACCCCTGTGAGCAAGCCGATGCTTAAGGTATTAAAACATAAGCTGTAGCAACTCAGATAACATAAAAATCCTGAGGGTTGAGCACAGATTCCCTGGGTGTGTTCAATAGCTGCCCACCTTCCATCTTTGAAGACCATCAACCTGGCTATACATACACACACACACACACACCACCACCACCACCACCACTTATATGTTCATACACACAAAAATACATACAGTACACATACACACACCCCACCACTCAGACACACACACCTCCCTATATACATAGTACATATATACACTTTTCCCACCCAGCCAATACACTCACACACACCCATACACACAGTATACATATACATACACACCACCAACCACATACCCACACATATATACCCATACACATATCACCCATATAGCCACACACACAAACCACCCACATTTCCACAACCTCACACTCATACACACAATATGCACATACACAACTACACACCCAGCTATAATACACTCATATACACACACCACCACCACCCAACCACACATATACATAGATACACATAGTACATACACATATATAAACCCCACCCATGCACCTATCCACATCACACAAATATATACACACCCATATATACATCACCCACATATCTATATACACATCACCCACTCACAGATCCATATTACAGAATCCACCAGTCATCCACACACATGCATGTACACACCCACACAAACAGCGTTCACCCATCCACACACATACACATACCACCCACGTACACATACATCATCCACTCACACACAAGAACCTATTCACCCATCCATACACCATCTACTCATACATACATACACCTAGCACCTACTCATACACACACATGCACATCATTTATACACTGCCCCCATCCACATACCTATCTACACCCATCCTCATCTACACCCAGACACAAACCAACCATTTATCCATCCATATAGACATTCACACTCATATGCACACCACCTACTCATAGACACACACATACACATTCATACAGACATGCCCCACCCTCCCTCTACACTTGTACACTTATCAGCCATTTATACGTCCTCCCATATAAACACACATACATACATCACCCACCCACAAATACACACACATTACCCTGCACACCCATATACATACACATACCACTCATGTATAGCCTTCCTGCCCCACAGCCTTACACATATACACACCACCCATGCACACACATGCACACATAACATATACAGATACACGCCCCTACATACCTTGCTCCTCTTGCTAACCATTTTGGCTAGCACAGGGCCTTCTGAAGGCTATCTTTTGGTAATATCATAAGCATAGATGTCATGGGCTACATAGTGCAGAAGAAAGTATTGCTTGATGAACATTCCTCCAGCCTCAGGATGGCAGAAATAGAAGGGGACTTAAGGGTCCTTGGGTCTTCCTTACTCATTTT
Organism: Marmota marmota marmota; assembly: GCF_001458135.2. Lineage (NCBI taxonomy): Eukaryota > Metazoa > Chordata > Mammalia > Rodentia > Sciuridae > Marmota > Marmota marmota. The sequence continues at coordinate 10,326,019 of NW_026000243.1, read as the reverse complement.
TGGTGGGTAATGTTCACCCAGGTGGACATCCTTGATTGCCCTCTCTCTGTATATGGCTGTGGCCAGAGATACCCTTTAAAGAGCTGCAGTAGTTATTCACTTACTCAGTTTGGCTTAGGAGATTCCTTTAGTCATCTTCTTCCTGCTCCCAAAATACCTCTTTTTGCCTGGGTTCTGACCCTGTTTAGTTTCATTGCCTAGCTATCACAACCTTATTTGGACCCTGACACTGATGGCGTTTCTCAGAGGTTTCCACAGCTCTAATTAGTATCCTTTCCCCAACACAATGCTCCTCAATTACTCCCTGGTCCATGTTCCATGCTGTGGTTTCTGTTGTATAATCCAGACTCCTTTAGGCCCCCTCTCCCAGACTTCACCTGCTCTTTCTCACCACAGCAGCTCCACTCTCACTAGCTTTATGTCATTCTTCTTCAAAGAAAACGAAGACCCACTGTAGTATAAGTGGTCTCTCAAATTTTTTTTATGAACTCTTATATTTTTACAATTAAACATTGTAAGCATGTACATACAATATGTATTTACTTATGTGTAAATGATATATGTATATATCACTACATGTATATAATGAGAAAAAGTATAAGATAAAAATAGGAATTCTAATATCCCTTCCTTTCACATCAATATAACACTCAGAGCAGCCCTGGGGACAAGCACCACTTTGAGACCACTGCACTAAATCATGCCACGTGTTTCGGACTACAGTCAAGACAGAAATGTCAAATCATCCTTGGCAAGATGCTCCTAATGGCTCAGCTCTGAGTGCTTCCCTCTGGGACTGAGCACGATGATGTGTCCTTGGACACAAATCACTCTGGATATTGGTACAATACAGTTGGTATGGCAGACCCCATCTTGGAGCAGCTGTAATGTTCTTCAACAACACTACCTTTGTGGTAAAAATGGGTAACACATCAGTGGATACAGACCAGCATCCAGAATAGTCCCTCATGAAGAAGAAGAAGAAGGAGAAGGAGGAGGAGGAGGAGGAGGAGGAGGAGGAGGAGGAGGAGGAGGAGGAGGAGGAGAAGGAGAAGAGAAGAAGAGAGAGAGTGAGAGAGTGAGAGTG